>NW_017256147.1:1116353-1358010 GCF_001594055.1 Mycetomoellerius zeteki
TTTTTTCGATTTCTCTGAAACGGAGCAAAAACGAGCATATGTCTATAGGACTTTTTTTCTTAGTTTTTTACTCCTCTACACGCTCCCGAAGTTTTGCGATTTAATTTGGAAACACCCTGTATAATATAATAAATAACTTGTAACAATACTAACGCAGCTTAATTTTGGTTTCTTAATTATTTTTCTATAATTTATGTAAGTAGTAAAAGATGTCGATAAACATCAGTTAAGCCCAAGGCACAATGCGAAGGAATAACGTTAGCGATAGAAATAACACGATTTCAACCTATCAAAAACTGTATATTCCAGTGCATCTAATTTCTGATAGGTTGAAATCGTATTATTTCTATCGCTATCGCTATCCCTTCGCATTGTGCCTTGGGCTTAACTGAGATGTTTATCTTTATTTTTTACTGCTTACGTAAATTATACGATAGATAAATAATTAAGAAACCAAAATTAAGCTGCATTAGTATTGTTACAAGTTATTTATTATATTATACATGTTTATATGTATGGTTTGTGTAGATGTGCAATATTGGCTGCCTTCCAACAAGTAACACAGTACGACACAGTGATCATGTCATCTTTGTTTAACATTGACAAAACAACAAGGATGTAATGATCCATTGTGTCACACCGTGTCATTTGTGTCGCTTGTTGGAAGGCACACATTGTATACATGTGTATGTGTAGCATATTTAAATTTAGATGAAAAGCATTGATTATTTTCAGTTAATTGCTTTTCCATCTCCATTTGCTTTTGAAATAAAATTTCTGTTTTTTCTTATTGTTCCATTCTTTTTTCCATGTTTTCTTGTCTTTGCGATAACTTAGTTTCAATGTTCTCTTGCCTTTGCAACAACATTTCTTCAACGTCTTCTTGCTCTTGTAATAATCTTTTTTCAGTGCTTTCTTGCTTTTGCGACAACCTTTCTATTTCTATTGCATGTTGTTCAAGTACTTCTTGCTGCTCATGCAATTGTGTATACACTTATTGCCCATGATCTTCTATACATTCTATTTGTATACATGGAACAACAGTGTTTATTAATCTTCAATATTTTGGGCTGCACGAATAATCCTTGTCATGAAAGTGTTTGTGACAAACTCTTAACTGTTTTATACTTTCATCGGTAATATTTAAAATATCTAGCCATTGCTTGCGACGTCCTTTATTTGTTGGAATCCCATGTGACGGAACTATTTTGCCTGACTTACATCCTTGAATGCAACATGATCTCTCCATTCCTTCACGTTTACTTAATTTCCTTTTATTTATTACACAAAATGCTCAACTGTACGTAGCAATTAGTGTTGCCAGCTCTACCGTTTTAGTGGTAGATTTACCGTTTTGATTCATGAACCTACTGCCTATTGTTTCAGCTAGGTTATCTACCGTCTTTCTTTATTTTATTTTGCATTTATAATATCCTATGTTACTGCTCATTTTACTCAAAGATTAGTATCTTCTATCCGCCATATTGTTCGCGCATCCTTCTGATTGGACGTTAGTATCGTCGTATACGCTACTCGTGTGTCATTGGTCTAGGTTACTTTTTATAAAATATTAAATAATTTGTAATAATCATCAATGTAATTATCAATGAGAAATTTATATAAATAAAGATTAAAAGAAAAAGTATATGAGTATATTCTTTTTATTATTTTTACTTTATTTGCTACCTAGTTGTTTTCGGTTATGTATTACTTATAACTATAATATTTTTTTCTATTTTCTAACAGTTTTACGAAATTTCTTGGAAAAAAAGAGTCTATCGCTTTAAATTTTAAATCTATTGCTTTTTTGGCCCTCTACCGTCCAATTTTTCAACCACCTGGCAACACTGACCATCACAGAACATGTACTAAGCTGACCATATTGCATTTTAGTTCCTCGAAGATCGGGCACGATTTGTAGAAGCGTTGAAACACTGTCAACACGAAAACAATAAGAGTTTACCGGCCCTCAACTTAACCGTACACTATATATTGTTGATTGCGTTTTTCACACGATAAAATTTCACGCTCTGATTTTTTGTTACTATCGTAACTAAGTATGTCTAAAACTATGGTTAAACATCGTTTCTCTCTACTCTTGCGATATTGTAATTGATATAAGGCTTTGTAAGATAATATTTAAATTTTAATGTTTTTCTATTGTCATGGTTGCAGCGACGTTTGTCGCAAGTTGTAACTTTCTTAAGCATAAATTCCTTTAAATTTTTGTAAAATAAAATTAAAGTTTCTGTATAGTGTTTTCTGTATGAATATGTATATATACATATATATATTTGTACATACATAATCAATGCCAAACAGAAACTTATTTGGTGGAAACATGAAGTAGTATCATTTTTTTAAGGTAAGGTTATCTTATATAATAGTATAATTTAATGACACTTGTTTGCTGACATACAAAATGTTTAGATAAAATGATATAAAATCAAACATATCAAAAATATTATTATATGTATAAATGTGTTTGTATAGATTATTAATTGTTATTGTGTTATTATTATTATTATTGTCATTATGTTATACCTTACTTTTCTTTTACAGTTATTACAATTTTAGAAAAACACTGTAGATATTATTGTATCTTATTATGCATGAATAATTTATGATGATAATTATGTGTGAATTCTCCTCCAGGTTCCTGAAGAATACAAATTTAAATTCAGGAATGTAATACGACCAGGTTGACGATTGAAAGTTAAAAGTGTATTCAAAAATCCAAATTTTCATTGAACACAAACAGGATACACAACGTATCAGGAGCATGTTTGCATAGGTAATTCTGCAGTAATTACGTATACATATATACATAAAATTTTGTATTATAAGTATCTGATACCATAATTTTGATATTACATTTCATAGTCTTATGGTATTATAGTGTTTTTCCGATTTGTATAGTAATTTCATAGAGATATATATACGATTTTACACAATTTTATAGCATATTTCTTGTATTTCAGATTAATTACCCGCTTATACTTGAGTAACTTTGGGCAAGTGTTTAATGCAAGCACATAATGTCAATAAATTCGCCGAATGGTGCAAAATTATTTGTATTGCCATACAATTATAAAAACTGGAAATGTTTAATTTCTTCCACTTTATAATCTGTCCTTTTATTATATATAGAGATGCAGCCCTATATTATATCAAGAAAAAAATATTGTTTAATATTAACTTATATACATACAGGTACCTATCAAAGTAAGTAAAGTAGTCAGCCGATTCATATGATAACAAGAAACTTCAGGTCCCGTTGAGAAAAAAAAGAAGAGATAGTATGCTACGTAATTGAAAGTAATCCATATATTTTTCTTGTAATATAAATGTCCATCTTTCGTTAAAACGCGAGCTACGCGAGGGCTACACGAGCTACGTATTCTAAAAAATAAAATGACCTAATGAGCTTGATAAATAAAATGAAACTGAGGCATGCAAGGAAAAATGCACAATTTAGATATCGATAGTTACCAAGATAGAAAAGCTTTACAACTAGCAAGCATCGTACAGCTTGTTCCTATGTAATTATTTAGTATTTCAGTTCATATATCTGGAGTCTTACTTTAAGAACTGATTAACATTAATATATAGCATTTAATTAAATTATATCAAATTTAAACTGAATTTTATGAGATACATTTTTAAGGATATAATTTTTTAAATGTTATATATTATATTGTAAAAATGGTTCTTATGAAAAAAAATTGCTCATGCTCATTCAATTCTATATGTATATCTTATGTTAATGGTTTCAGAGTATCTATTACTATTAAACTCTTTTTGTTATAATGTGTATCTGATCTGAACAAATTAAGTCACATTGCAGTCCCTGTGTTAAACCTGAACCAGTCAGCGTCACTATTTTATTCTAATATGAATGTTCTAACTACGTTTAATTATTTCGAGATAGATTTGGTTCAAGTAATGCATAACTTCAGTGCCATATCCCTATACCTGATCTCATATCTGTGATCATTAGCTAAGCGGTAGCTAACATTTTGTTGTACAAAAAGAAAATGTACCTTGTTAAGTAGTCTATTCGGTAGATTACTTGTCACTGTCACACTTGTCATCATTGTACATTTATTCGTCTTCATATAAATGATTGTAGTTAGAGATTTTTTTTTTATTGTAGACTGCTATACCTCTTATGTTTACTACAATACTGTTTCCTTATTTTCAACTATTTCAACTAGATTTTAAATTATATTTCCTACACTTGACTGAAAGACGCGTCTTTTTCATTACCGATAATGATTTTTATTGTTACGTTTACCGATAATATGATTCTTATTGTTATTTATTTATTAATTTATAATGCGATAAGTCTGATAGGCTTAAGTTTAACACAAATTTATAAGTTACTATATAGCTATAAATAATTAGTTCATCAAAATTGCCAAAAGTCTTCATACATATGGATCGAATAGATCATTAATCATAAATACATTATTGTACGCATAAAACATTTATTAAGGAAAGTCTGACGTCTTAAACATTAATCAAGTTAGTATAGTAAAGTACTTTACAGCAGATGCCTCATTAATTCGTGTTCATCAAAAATTCAGTATTGTGTATGCGTAGAACATCTCTTTCGTATAATGATAAATAAACCTGTATTTACCTATATTTGTACATTACGTGCATTACATAAATTGTCGACTGCATAAAATCGAGGTAAATATACTGCACATATGATAATACTAATATATTTACCTCTTTCTATATATTATACTCACTGAAACTATAGATTCATCGCTATTACCTATGAAATAAGAATAGAAATGTTAGAAACTCTCACACAACAGGGTAAAATTAATATGCTTTTGATGCTTGCAGCATCGGGTTCATTATATTTTACATAAGTATGTATACTTATTAACTAAAAATAGAGTATAGAGAACATACCTCTGAACAGGGTAAAAGCGAAAAAATATTCGGCAAGCTTATAATGTTCGTTAGTTTACATAATTACAAATACCTTCTTTGTTCAGAGATACTAATTTATTTTACAAGTGTGTGTAATTATCAACTTTTCCTTTCAATTTTCATAGTAAAGCATTTTTGTTACATCAATAATAAACATCGCCCAAGATCTGTAAATATTTTTAAGTACATGTTGGTCACATCCGAATGTGTTTATTACGCCGTTATATTGCAATCACTTTTCTATGCAAACAAGATTAATGAGATTTCAGTATCATTTTTTCAACATACATATATATTCTATATCCTATACTAGAGAATAAAACAAGTATTTACGAATTAAATATACATAGTGAGAGAAAATGTATTGAATGCTTCTAAAATGATAGTAGTAATTTAATGCTCTTGCATATACAAGTTCTGCATTCTAATGAAAATAGTACATATTTCTTTTTGACTTGATTATCGAAATGTTTCTAAACTAAATACTGAATTTTCCAATTGATTTTGTACAATTGCGCGTAATAAATGAATAACTCGAATGTATTAAAAATTGATCTTTTATTCTTTTTTTTTTTCAGTCTCTGTATTGTTGTACATCGTGGGTTTAACTTATCACAATATAATGTTTTTACGCATAGAACACAATTAATACAGGAAAATTAATTTATCATAGATCTACATATATATACAATTATTGAACTTATACATGAAAATTTACGAACATTCTTGTAAAAAAATATTAATAGTTTATACATAAAAATTTGAATTCGATAAAATTAGGAGATGTATTACATAACAAAGTATTCGACTAAATATCATTATATCTTTATTAATCTAACTGCATACTTAAATATTTTACGCAGTACGAGCGGTAAGCGAATGAACTTGTTTTAAAACCATGTGAAAACATCGTCTAAACATATTCTGCCTTTCATATTGATACTTTACAAAGAAATATAATACAATAAAATATAACTCGTATAATTTATATAGACATATGAGTTTGTATATTATGTCAAAACTCCTACGCATATAAATTGCATAACCAGGTCCGACTTCTTTTAACAAATTTGATAGAAGTTCCTTACACAGTACACATACAGTATTTATTACATAAATATTTTGTATATATAAGAATGACGGAAAAAAAAAGATACAGCTGTGTTCTTAGGCCTAGAGGATGAAGTTGTAAATAAATAACATTTTACTATAAAATTTGCAGAAAAGGAGAGATTAGAATTACGTTTTAAACCGCTGACATGTACATTCAAGAAAAATGTGTACAATATAATGCAATAAAGGAAACAGTTTTAAAGCTTCCATTGCACTATTCCCAGAAAATAAATCTTCACCAAATGCGATAATGTCATTAATTCCATGATGAAGCAATGTTATTGCTTGTTTAAGAGAGCTGATATTTGTTATTCATGTGTTAACGATTATTTAGTAATATACTGAAATGTATCATATTGAATTATATATATTCGCGCGCGCGAATGTAATTTTTTTAAATATACGTTCATCAGGGCACTGTATTCATTTAGGATAATACTAGTAAGAATATCCTCCTCCTCCTCTCGGATAAACTTTATTCTAGAGAATATATTTCATTTATTTACTATCTACTGGCTGTAAACTATAAATTATGCAATCTTTTGAATTAAATTATGTATATGTTTTTTTTAGAATATAGTGTGATCTATTCAGTGAAGTGAGGTTGTCTACAATAAATATAAAATATTCGAGGTATAAGCGCAACAGAATAAATTTCCACACACTCTTTTTATACATTACTATTTACATGGGGTGTGGAACATTTGCTCGAATTTATGTCATTCTGTGTATATGCTCTTATAATATGCAACTTTAGAAATATAAAATATTTTCTTCTGCAACTTATACACATGCAATTTAAAATAGCTGTCATCTATTTTGCAAACATTTATACACAATTACTTTTTGTCATTTCTATCTTGCTAAAAGAATATGAAATATATATATTTCAAAGAATATAAAGTCTTTAAAGAATACTTGTCCTCAATGCATTTGAAAATTAAAGGACATTTAATAAAAAGTAGATTATTTTCACAGCAATAATATGGCAAGCAATGACCTTGTAATTTTACTTTGTAAAATTTACAAAATATATGAAAAAAAAACAGGAATGTATTTCTTAAAGATTCGTTACTAAGCTTATATTATAATGTCAGATGCGAGGCAACATACTTCTATGATTTTCTATGATTCACAATAACTTTATCTACCTAATTGTTAATAAGCCAAAACAAGTTTCGGAACTGTGTTTCCACATAGTTTGTTGTGAACTCAAAGCAGTATTTATATCACATTTTAAAAACTTAATTTTCTGAATCTATTCGCGAAAGATCATTCTCGCAAACTTGAATAAATGTTTTTCTGACATCATAATCTATGACAGCATCGTCAAACCTTAGAACACTTTTTTCAATACTAATATCAGTAATACGTCTCCCTTTATCAACTTGATTTTTATCTACTTGTACTAAATATGAGGTACCATAAAATCAGTCTCTACATTAGATATCGACAAAGAAATATATAACAAATTAAACATTTTAATACTAAATATCATAGGATTCCTCTTTATATGAAGAATTCGTCAAGAACTAGACCTCATCGACTAGACACAATAAATTATTAATTCATTTAATAATTATACACAAAATAATATTGATAAAACTATGTTTTTTTAATAAAATTTTAAGTTATTTAATTAAAATAACTTTTTGACAACTAAATCAAAAGACTTCATACAAATTATGATTTGGTCCAGATTTTTACGCATCAGAGAAAAGTGCAGTAAAAATAAATTACATAAGAAAGTAAATATCCTTTTATTGCCAAGTAGCAATAAACGCGCACAATAAAATATTTACCGACTCAATTTCATATACTGTTCTATATTATTTCGCTAATGATTAAATTAAGCTAAAAAAACATAGGAAAAGCAGTATACACTAATTAATATATAGTATATGAAAATATTATTATTAATTCTGTTTGTGTATGTGGCTTTTTCAAATTGTAAATTATCCGGATATTCAATACTGGTATATTCAGAGTAATAATTCTACTAATTAATATAATCATTAATTATTTCCACCTTATTTAAAATTTAAGATAAAATATCGTATTTTTTTTAAATATAATAATCCGTGTAATAAAATTCTTTACTAGTTCATCCCTATTAATCTACTTCTGCAATAACTTTGGAAATATACCTCAGAAATTTAACTTTTACCAGAATAAATGAGATTACTACTGAAAATAGTTCCTCTTTCTTTTCAACACATATATCGCATTATTCATATATTTACTTAATATTTAAATGCAACTATAAAATAATATATACGTGCGTAATATATATACGTATATATCTATATACATAAAATACATATTAAAAAAAAATCTATCAGAAATGCTTCTTGATCATATGATACAATCATAAATGAAGCATAACTTAAAAAATATTATTTCTCTCTCTCTTTTATAAACTTTTAATCTTATAGATTATGTCTGAATAACTGTACGAATTATATCGCGTTAGCGTTGCCACCTAGACGATTGTTCTAACTCTGTATCAAAAAAAAAAAGAAAAAAAAGTTAGTGTTTTTGAAATCAAGTGGTTTATGAAAATTATCAAAACAAGAAAAATCCAAAAATATTATCATCATAAGATAAAAAAAGCGAATAATAAAAAACAAAATTTTGACAATCACGAAACAGAAAATATTTAAATTATATAAATTATATAATCCCAGGAAAAAAAGGTTATATATATGGACATTATATACATATAATTATATATAATTGTATATAAAATATGCCAATTTTTTATATAATTATATATAATTTTATATGAAACATTTTTTTCCGGGATGCGCACGATTACATAGTAAGTATATAAATTATTTTTATTGGCTTCATTTCCATAAATATTTGCAGTTTTAACAAGCTCCATATTTTCAAATTTCTTGATAAATTCATAAAATTCTTAACAGTTCATCGACAAATATAACATCATAATGTATACATCTTACTCGAAACGCCCTTCTCAGTTTTTTCCCAATGCCATTCAGAATTTTTTTTTTGTTAAAAACTACATAAGATGTTTTACATTTCATGCAACCTGGAGAAGTAACGAAACCCAAACTCGGACATAAATCTTCAAAATCCGGAGTTTTTGGATCAAACCCAAAAAGGTGGCAACTCTACATCGCGTTGTGTTTTAACATCTTGGAAGCTTTTAATGTAATAATTTTCGGTATCATATGTTCAATTTTTATTTCAATCATCGAATTACGACTTAGCGCAAGTAGTTAAAAATTGGCGACTTAGCGTAAGTAGTTAAAAATTGGCGACTTCTTCAGGAGCATAAACGACAATCACGCTGTAATAAACAAATGCACATATGTAATAAACATAATTTCTTTATTATATTTAGGCCTTTGTGATCCAATCGTACTATTAGCGTTTTCCCTTGGAATACACTGAGTGTAGTCTCGCATCGCATCAGTTGCGTGTAAACGTTACACTGCACTGAAGTGGTGTATATCATGATGTGAACTACTTCTGCATTATTGAATTAGCTGAAATCCTGTTTCCGCTTGAGTTTTATTTTCAAATTTTAAATGTCATACTGGCTCTACACCGTCCCTGTGAGACGATGTAGCAAAATCCCACTTCGTGCATAAAATTTGCACTACACCGAATGAGTTCACTTACCACCAGCTATTGAAACACGGTACTGTCCGAGTTGCACTAGCTGGGCGATAGTGCAGCTAAGAGAAAACGCTATATATTAACAATTTATGTCAAATGTTCTAATCAAACAAGATCTAAAAATGACATCGTAAATAGATCTATAATATATATCCTTTAATTGCTATTTAAATAAAACATGTATAATTTTTTTAAATAGCTTTTTTAACTTTGTAACTATTATACATGAAAATTATTTGAATTTGGAATATTTATATTCTAAAAAAATCAAATCACAAAAGGCTGGAACATATTAGAGATCTCATTGCAAAACTCGATATCTCTAATAAAAGGTTACCCAGAAAAATTTGATATTTATAAAAATAAATAATAATGAATAGCAATTCGATGTGAAGATTAAAATATCAACTACCAATTATATTTACAGAGAATTAAGAAATCATTATTACAGTTTAAAATGTATGTCTTACAAATGCTTTCGTAAATTTCCCTTATTGTATGTTATTGTATATACACTGAATTGCTAAAAATGTTCTCGTAATCTACACGTAAATTTTCATAATTACAATAGAAACTGATAACTGCAGTTTTTTGTCTATTTTTTAAGATTTTTTTTAATTATAAGATTCAAACGGAGATAGCCAAGTTTTGAAATGAGAGACTATATAATAAATACACATTATACTCACCCACTGCATTTTTTCATGTTCTTCTACACATAGATATAAGTTCTGAAAATAAAATGTCAGTAAATATAAATATTATATGATTCAATAATAATATAGTACACTAATGAATAATTATTAAGCCAATAAGGCGCTATCTTACACAAGTTTTGATTATAATATCTTCAAATAGATGATTGAAAAATACATTACTTATATCAATAATTTCATGGAAAATAATGTTAACGTTATATACAAGTTACATTTTAAATAATATACAAGTGACACATTTTAAGTAATTTTATACAATTTAATATTACTTCCTATATAAAAGACAATTCTTAATATTTAATTTTCTTATTCTTTTTATGTATAAATAAAAAATTTAATTTGTTTCATGGCAAATATTAAATTAAGGGAACAATGTTCTAAATATTTTACACACATCTATGTTTTATATATATATATAATTAATAATTATGTTAGCCTTATATTCAAATTTTGATAAATTTTAATTTATCACTTATTAATATTTTGTGAAATTTTAAAAAATGATAATTCTACAAATATTCTATAGTAAACACCAACAATTTTTATAAATTATTTTGTGATATAAGAAGACAATAATCTTCGGAGATGTATCATGTATCTTGATGTTCTTCTGTGTAGGTGTATATGTTCTGTGTAGGTGCATAATGTTTTACAGATTTAATAATTCTAAAAAATAATACAATAACCCCAAATGATAATGAGATTTCAAAACATTGATTTATAATAAATATTAAGTTACCTTTTTTTATTGTAGAAGATTGAACTTCCTTCTCGAACATCGTATTGAATCAGAGTAAACAAGTTTATTTAGCATTTAGAAGGAACAAAACTATAGATACGATTCTTCCTTTTTTCTTCTTAGATGTTTTTTCTTTTTTCTTCTTAGATGTTTTTTCAGTGGGTGGTGATTTGATGCATCTGACAGTCTACTTCTTAATGATATTTGTTATCTTATGGTTTATGGTCTCGGTTACAATTATTGTGATGTAGTCTTAAATTACTATTAAGATTCATTCAAAATAAAATTTTATCTTATACAGTTGCATAGGATGTTCAAGCAGATTATTCCTTTTACGATAGTAAGCAATTTGTTGACGGCATATCTTAATGGATATATTGAAGCAGAAGTAAATAAAATTATTTAAAAACTTGCTGTAGCTCATCTCTCTTGAGATTGAAAATTTTTCAATATGACTTTTTTGTGAACATCGTTATTGTATTGTATTTTTTTTCTTCACGGTTTCTTCAGTAAATAACAATCTGTTATATTTGATAGCTTGCGACTTAGTGGCATTCACTAACGTACGATCTATATTACGAATTTTAATTAAAAGTCAATCAGAATTTAAGGATGAAAATCTGGAGACACGGTAGTGTCTTGGCGCTAATATGTACCTTACACAATATGATGTTGAGGCAGAATCTTTTCTTTTAATATTGAACAATTTGACAGCATTTGAAATATTTTTGGATATATAAAATTCATTTAAAAATTGATTTAGCCTATCTTTCAGAATATGAAAGCTTTCAACTTCTTCTTTCTTGCAAACATAAAAATATTTAGTTAAGACATCGTTATTTAACTTATTAGGAAGAGTATCGAAATTCCATGACTTTGAAACCTAAAAGAGTGATGTTTGAATTAGTTAACAATAATATTTAGCATTGTAATGAAATTACGATTTACTGACATAGGTTTATCGAACTTTGCTGGCAATTGCAGAAAGATATTATTAGCATTTAAATGAGAAGTTATCAGGTTCATATTACTATCAAAGCATCATTTTGATTATTGCATAGAATGTTTTTTTTTTTGTTAAGTGCTGTATCTGTATGTATATATATTTTTTAATTAAGACAGATATTCCTGAGGTAGGAAATTAGTAGTGTCATTCGATAATAAATCTTCCAAAGTTTGAAAATGTGAGACACTGATATCTTCAAAGTCATTTATACAATTATTTTTCATTACTTCACTAATTATTTCTTTTGAATCTACTTCGAAAAAGTCGGTATCAAATGTATGTTCAGAGGACATCAAAATATCGCAATCGCTTTTGTCTCGTTTCTTCATCGTATCTTCATAAATGCATTTTTTTCTATTATCAGAATTGACATGCTGGCTGTCCATTGAAGACTCCATAATTTCGTCTTCGATAAATGTAGTTGAGACAATACATGTGTCCTTAGAATTATTTAGTACACCGGTTAAATTAATTTCGGGCTGTTCAGAAGGTTGCCAGAAGACATCTTCCAAAAGAGTTTCATTTTGGATATCATTTACGAAATTGTGTTCCAAGTCTATACAATTGTTTGTCATCTCGTCAGTTTCTTCTTTTTTGGGGAAAAATTTTTTCATATTGCAATCCACTTCTACATTAGAGAAATGTAATCGATCGTTTAATATAAAAGAATCGCAAGCACTTTCTTTTTGTTGTTCCTTTATCATAGTTTCAGAATATTTACTATCGTAATTATTTATTTTTATAAAATTACCAAAATTAACATGTTGGTTATACGCTGGTGGGTCTGCAATTTGATCTTCAGTAAATGTAGTTGAAACAATGCATTTGTCATCGGATTTATCTAAACATTGCACTCTCTTTTCAGCGTGTACAGTCGTGACACATTTATCAGTAGGATTTAAAAGATAAACATATTTATTACAATCATTTTTTGTGTCGCAAGTCAATTTGACATCGTTTTCATTATCATTAAATGTGTTATGCAGATTCCCTTGTGCTTTTGCCACGATAACGTTTGTACAACAATACTCTGGACATTTAACTTGACACACATTCTGTTTTATCATTTCCGTAATTAGTGAGCTACGATCAGTTATAAACTGCAAACTAGTCATTATAAAGCGATCAACATGCCTTGTATTGCAACATGGGCACGATTTTTGTATCGCACAATCCGTGTTTGTTGGTAATTCTTGCTTAAAATCAAATTGATAATTCTGCTGATCTGAAACATTGTTTTGGCACGTTTTTAAAGGTATTGTCTCCATGGCACTTTCTTCCTGAGATGTTAATGCATCCTTATTTTGTGTTATCGAATTGTCACAAGAACCAGTTATATCTTCTATTGTCATATTAGATGATACACAATTCTTTAATTTACTTTTTTTCGACACATTAGCCTTCAACTCGTTAATATTCTGATCGTCTAACATCGGTGATTTCAAATAATGCGAGTTATAACGGTGTTGTTTCTCATCCTCTTTCATAAACTCCATACAGGTATCATTGCTAACTGAAGTACAATTTTTTGTACTATTACTGCTTTTGATATCAACAGGTTTAGACTCTAAACAATTTTTTTCTTTTAAGTTTTTGTTATCTTCATTAGAATATCTTTTAACATCGGATTTTGTAAGCTTGTTTGAATATTTCGAAGAATTGATATGCTTTTTGTTTTTCCTATCTTTTTTAACTTTTGAAGATTCCGAATTTAGATTAGTCCTTTTTCTTTTTACTTTATCATCTCCAGTTAAATCAATTATTATGATTTTGTGTGAATTATTTATTTTCTGTTCAGATGTACCTCCATTAGAATTATTTGGACGAAATAACGAATTTATCTGATGCTTCTGAAAAAGCAGTATTCCAAACGTTAAATGCATTATACTTAATAAATGTAAAGATTTTCATATATAATTTGAAACGAAACACTATCAAAAGATCTTACCTGAAACTTCGAACAAGTTTGATCGGCATGAATTGTTTTGGTACATTTTAAACCTGTAGAGTTATCCATTTTGTCTTCAAATAGTAGGAATTGTTTATGAACTTCCTTTATATCAAACTGATTTGATTCTATTAACCATAGTGTTTCATTTTTTTCTTGAATAGGTGGTCTAGGCACAAATTTCAATAATTCGTCTTGCAATTTTGGCATACGCGGTCCTAGCAACATTAGGGCTAACTCGTCAATTTTTTTCTTTAACTTCTTTGTTTCTTCCATTTTTCTCCACATTTTAAAGGCGAGCAAATATCTGATATAAGCTACATCGGTTATAGATGTAGTCTTTGTTTTGAGATTAGTAAAGCTCCTCCTATGTAGAGAAAATATAATCTGTATTATCTCAATATTGTCTATGAGATATTTATAATGTAATAGATTAAAAAAAATATTTACGTACATAAATATATGATTGCATACTTTTGTCGTGTATTTATTTCTAAGTAATATCCTGAAAATATGTTCTTCCGAGTTATCTGTAAAGAATTCAATATTAGAGAACTCTCTTTTTTTCTCTCTTATCTATCGGCAGTCAGATCAAATCAATTTTTCCAAAATCAATTTTTGATAACACTTACTTAGGTATATGTACAATGTTGCAAGAATCTTTGCAGCAACTTTAGAAGAATCTTTAGAATCTTCACCGACGTGACTAGAAGTTTTTAACTCCATATCTATATACACATTTAACAAAGCTGATATTTTATTTAAATATTGACTATAATCTACATTCTGAGAAAGAAAAGATAAAAGATTAACGATTATTTTATATTTACAATTCTGTAAAATAAAAATAAATAATTAGGATTAATAATACCTGTTGTTTTATATCAAGCCAATACATATGAAAGAATATTAACATTTTATTAATATGGTTTTTTATCAAATCAATTTTATCATTAAATTCGACAGTGTTCTCTGCTACGCTAGAGAGAATATTCCTGAAATACAGCAAAATTACATATCTTTTATGTATACCTTACTCAATCCCTAATCTGTTTATACATGTGTGAAATTTCTGCTTATAAAAAATTTAGCAACGTTGAATTGGATCTTCATAATGATGTAAATGATAATCTTACTGGGTGTAGAAGAAAAGCAATCGTTCCAGACATTCATAATTTCTACTTCCTGCACATGAATGTATGATTTTATTGAATTTTGGTAACCATGGAAGTACTTGTTCAATTTTGTTATTATCTTTCAATATGACATCTTCCAGACTTTTTTCCCGACTTTTTAAACGTTTTTTTGTATTTTTATTACTTTCACATTTATAATTGATATCCATAACGATATCTTCCTCTGTAGCTCTTGTAGGTTTACAGCATAAATTCTCTGCAATTATAAAAAGACTTACAGCATGCACGCAACACAATAATCAATATTTAATGTTTTAAATTTGCATTTTAATGTTAATGAAATTTATAATGCTTTATTTAACATCTTGTACCAATCAAGTCAAGTGTAGAAAGGCATAATTATTGACTATTATTTGTTTCTACAAATTTATAAAAAGAAAATTTTTTATTATATGCATAAAAATGTACTGTATTAAATATCAAAATTTAAGTTCACTCGAGTGTTACCACTTTAAATAATTATTATTATTAATCAGGTATTAAAATTGTTTTCCATGTATGTTATATTTATAATAGTTATATCATATTAATAAAAAGTAATATATAAGCCAAATGTTTAGAACAGCAAAGCTGCAATTGTGTCAACATTTATGTTATACATTTAATAATTAATAAAAAAAGTTAAATTACTAAAACTAAAAGAGTAGCACGATAGAAATAGATATATCTAAACGTGTTGTTAGAAACCGTCAACAACTTTGCGATTTCGGATATCGTGACAGGTGCAGACTTTAATATCATTGCGGCACACGATACGTTTCATGTAAAATTATCATGCAGTGGTTTCGCGTTCTTTCGTGGCGAGGAAAATGATCGAGGAAATCGTCCGAAAAGAAGAACTCTTCATCTTACAGCGTCTGACAGATTTCCGTCGCAGATTTCCGACGCGACGATAACCCGCCGTGCCCTCTTGGCGTGTAGCGGCCTGTCAACGTGGAGGCTTCTCTTCCCGGTTGAGCGAGTTCTCTTCCTGGCCGAGTGTTTCTTCCAAGTCGTATCCGAATCACGTCTGGCGCAACCGTTCCTCCGTCCGCAGCTAAATCAGCCGTCCGTGAGACTGCGGCATCTTCCGAGATTTACGACCACTAAACGCGCAAGGCAGGAGTCGGAACGCGTTCGTGCTCCGCTCGTTAATCGCCTGTCGACGACAACGACACACTTCGCTCGCTCGCGCGCTCACTCGTTCGTTGCTCGCTCCTCTTCCTTTGTATTGGCCTTGGTTCCCAACACGGGCCCGTGTCACGGGGGTTCACTTAGCCAGTGATATTTCAGAGACCAGCACTCGTTTCGTTCGTTCGTTGTGCCAGCTCGGCCGCTTGCGACAACCGGACAACACGCCGCCTATCGCCCGACACTCGTAACTTGCCAAGGCTGTGACCTGCCACCTGCGTTCGGATTCAACGTTTTTACGCGCTTTAA
Organism: Mycetomoellerius zeteki; assembly: GCF_001594055.1. NCBI lineage: Eukaryota > Metazoa > Arthropoda > Insecta > Hymenoptera > Formicidae > Mycetomoellerius > Mycetomoellerius zeteki. The sequence goes on from NW_017256147.1 coordinate 1,133,089, forward strand.
GCATCCCTAAATAACCTCGCATGCCAGCACATTGTGCCAATGTATAGCACGGTCGATATGCTGCAGTTATTATGTCATTTTGTATGATAAAGCGGATAATGTTTGCATAGTGCTGTCACGATTGTAGTCACGACGTGTAGTCGAAATTTTAGGTTTGATTACTTTACTGGCATTTTATCAGCACAATATATTCGCACAGCGTACAGATCACGATGTGCTGTCAGATAGGAGTTACGTCAGATGAGGAGTTAGCTGGATATCGTAATGTACTGGCATCGTGCAAACATTTTATCCGAGCGCCTCTTTATCGTTCATTACAATGAATTCGATCGAATGCACTCAGTGCGCCCTGGTGCACATTAAAGCTATCGAACACAAATTGAAAAATATGTGTTTAATATAAAAACCAATTAGACACACGAGGCTCATAAAAGGCTTAATATATTTCATTGTGCCGTTAAGTAAAGCTCTGTATTTTATAATTCGAAATATTTATGTTTTACTTTTACACAAATTAAATCAGTGTACAATGGCTTTGAGTATAATGGCACCAGTGCGTTCAACTGAATTCGCTATAGACGTGAAACAAGCGTACAAGCATAAAAGCGATGAAAGCATCTAAAGCAAACGCAACTAATACGCACCGACCTAAGCTGACTTAATGACTGTTCGTGCTCCACCAATAGTGGAGCGTACAACGTCATTAATTTAACCCAGGTCGGTGCAAACCGCAAACGGCGCAAACCCTGCAAAGTCGCTCAGGCCGAAAACGCTACAAGTTTGCTCAAGTTGCCAATCGCTCGACGGCGCAAACGTCAGCAATCGGCACTCGACGACGGTAGAAGAGTCGACGCTCCTCGCGTCGCGGCTGCTGCAACGTCGCCGTGCGCGCAGGGTTGCGCTGGTTGCGCACGCCCGCTCTGCGCAGTGCGCGGAACCGTCCGTCACCGTCGTCGCGTCAGGTGCGTGCTCGATAATCTCGATATTTCGCGACGACGTGCCACGCCGCGTATCGTATGTACGTAAACTGGCGAACGTTAGATATTCCCGGAGGTGCGTGCGGATATTACAGAAGATCCTTCTGAAATTCCATTCTTTCCGACAGATGCCAATCTTTTCGGAATATATCCGCGGGGAAATTTAGCGGACCGATATGATTGTACTCGCGGCTCGTATTCGCGTTAACAATCGCGAATCTCGGGGACGCGTTTCCTGCGGGATTATGGATTCCCGGAAGTTCACGATTGGCGCGAATGGTTTTATATGCCGTCACGCTATAGTCGCGTTGGGCGTATCGTATCGTACGCTTGTGTAAACTCTCGGCGTTCGCTGGAAACGATTGGTTTGTGGTGCCGCACACGTATATACATATATATACACACACACATATATATGTATACATTTATGGAACTAAACAATATCCGCCGCGCACCTTCGTGCCCCACGTCCCTGGACGTGAGCGGAGCTCCCCCACCAGCGGGGTGCGCGCACGCCGTCGCTCGAGCGTTTCGTCCAAGTCGCCCGGCAGCGGCCGAGCACGTATGTGACATGGCGTCCGGGTAGAAAGAAAGTTAACTGCTAAATAAACGTTAATGTTGTTTTTATGACACTGACCGACCGAAAAGGGAACATCCGAGGCCGCGAATTTCCCACAGACACTGGCATTGATGGTAATGCATGCGAGGAAACCTCAAAGGATCAGCGATGGGTAGGGCTCTACCGTCAAATACCCGATACTGACACACGGCTAATCTCTCTCTCTCTCTCTCTCTCTTTCTATCTATCTATCTATCTATCTCTCCCTCGCTACTCTCTCTCTCTCTCTCTCTCGCTCTCTCCGCACTAGCTCACCTCACCTCTCGTTTACCCGACATCCGTCCATTCGTCCGTACGACCCGCTCGACCGTACACACGCATCGCAGCACTCACTGCCACAAAACCGCCGCACGACGTTTCGCGAGCACGACCAGTTTCCACGATGGGGATCCGCTCGGGTGCCGTTCCCCGTGGAAATGACCGCGACGGCGGCGGACACCGCGCCACAACCTCCCTCGCTCACGGCCCGTTGTCTTATGATTCCAGGTACTTCGAAAAGCACCAGGCCCATCCCTATCAGGTAAATATCTGTCACCACCGAAGCGATTGGTGGATCTACGATACCATTAAGGGCGGGGAGGGGGTAAGGGAGGAGGTGTGATCATTTCTTGGACGGACATCCTCTCTCACGTCGTCTGGTACGCTCATCATCGGAGTTTTCATCGTCGTCGAGCAGCACGCATTATTTTCGCCCGCGGTTCCGCGTCGTTGCCCGCGCGACACGTCTGAAGACGGGGAGGAGGAGGAGGAGGAGAAGGAGGAGAGGAAGAGAGAAAGAGAGAGAGAGAAAAAGAGAGAGAGAGAGAGAGAGAGACGGAGAAAGATGAGATCGCTCCGGTTCTTGCGCGGAGGACACGGGACCCAACCGCGGTGACAGCACTCTTCCGCGCAGAGGAGTTCCAAAGTTCGTATTCGATCTCTCGGCTGGCGGGGCACGACGAGGGGCCCCGTTCGCCGTCGTTCTTTCCGTCCAGAGCTCAGGACTCGCGGTCGCGCGGCCGGGAATCGATAATGCACGTTCGACGACGATCCCGCGGCAAGACGATTCCGGATGATCGCGTCAGCGCGCTTCGTTCTTCACGCGTCGTTACATCTCCGTGAGATCGTCTGCTCCATTGTGCACACTCCCGTCTACTCCCATCGCGTCGGGCTCGTCTTTGTCGTCGTTATTACCACGTTCCTCGCCCCGATTTTTTCCTCAGTCGCATACGGACAAGATAGATTCGATCGTTCACCAGGTCGAGGCGCGCCAACGTCGTCGCCGAATCGTCGCGCGATTGGCTTAATCGTCGGCAATTTGCTATATTACGCGTAAGATTCCCCGAATGTACGTATTTGACGAGCTCGACAAGACGAAAAGAATCACTTTTGACAAGTGACATTTTGGTCATTGACAATATTTCGTACGTTAAACGTATTATCGCGATGCGAATAATTGAGGTACTTTATAGATAAATTTATAATGTAGCTGTAATTAGTTGTAAGAGTTTGTCCCATGCTTCTCATTGATTGTCTGTGGTGTTTGTCCTCTTGAAGCTATCATTTGTGTTGGGGAGTATTAACATTCGAATGTTTATGTTCTCGATATTTAATCGGTCCACACGAGATGGGGAGAATGATAATTAATCGCAATATCGCCCGATTTTTATGTCCAATACGAAATAATTTCCTGCTGGTCTTGTAAACATAACCTCACTTTTCAAAAAATCAATAATTTATTCTAGCAGGTAATCCTCTAAAAATATTTGAGATCCTATCTCGGTAAGAATCTTATTTCGGTCCCTCTCACGTTTCGACGGTTTTTGCGTCACTTTCTTTTGTATTTTGTCGGAAATAACTGTAAATGTGATAATCCTCAAGTCACAGTAACTTGGTAGATTTCTCTTTGTACTTGAAAAATTTAGGATACAACATAACATGTCTTTGTAGTATAATATTGGGAAATATTCATATAGTCTTTACTGGAATGAAAAAATGTTTAGTTGAATGATAAGAATTTGCCCTTAAATTAAAAGTAGAATGTGTGCATAATTGATACAAAAGATAGTTAGAGATGGTAAGCGCAATTGATATTTCTAAAAAAATTTGGTGATTTTATGGAATTGATTTCAATTTGATCCCATTGATTCCATAAAAAAACCAGAGATTTTTCAGAATTATATAATCATTTTTACTATAACGCTATTCAATATTTGATATTTGTTCCTTTGAATTCTTTTTAATATCATTAGAGTCAATATATAGATCTCACACGTACATTCTTGCAGACGGCCACTAGATCAAAACAGTCTGTTATTCTCAAGTGGATTATCAAGCTTATAATAATTAATAGCATTTTTAATAACGATCTTATATATTCAGAATGAAAAAAGTAAGCAATCTTGATGTATCCGATTCATTTATATAATGTCTTGTGTGGTCATATCCCAAACACATTGTTAATGATCTGATTGTAGAACGCAAAGTACAGCAGTTCTAAGGGTGGCTATTCCTCTTCGACCACGTCATCGGACAGTCGCTACGAAGGACGTATGCGCGACTCTCCAAATGGTAATTCTTACAGTCCAGCCGGCAGCTTGGGAATGGGCATGGGGACGGACCGGGACAGCCCTCGGAATTACACATCCAAGCCTCTTTACAAGAAGGAGAGAGAAAATAGAGACTATAAATTATCCTCCTCTAGGGACAAGTATTCCGGTAAATAATTTTTATTTTGCTCCACGAAAAGAACGGTTTTGCTGAAATAATGAAATTTTAACTTGATAAATATGAAAATAATTATGTAAGGCGTTTAAACTAGCTAGAATAATAAAACTTTTTGCAGTATTGTCATAAACATTTTACATAATTATTTTGATGGTGCAAACAAAGTTATTTTCAGATTTGTATCAAGTTATAAATTTTTTAATTCTTCAGCAAAACTGTTATTTTCGTATGTCCTCCACATTCTGCATAGAGCGAGCTTTTATATTTTAACAGTTACCCAATAGGGAAAGCATAAATTTGTGAATATTATTGAACACAATCTTTATAAATATCAATTGCTACGTATTTTTTTTTATAACATATAGGTGGTAATATATCTATGAAGTAATATAAGTAATATAATTTTCCTTTTTTTATCTAGAATCTTATCTCCCTCTCCTTTCTTCAGTATAAAAACAGAATTGTCTCTTAATATTTTCAGCTGTAACATGCTTGCTTGCATATGTGTAGATTGTGCACGATCCCTAAAAGACAAGAGAAGCCGTGAGAGCAGGGATTCAGAACACAGGACCAACCACGATAGGAGTAGTGGGGAGGTGAATATCTTCAACCTTAACGTCTAATTTAATGATTATTATTGTTACATATAATAAAAAGGATATAATTCAAGGATGTCAGTTATAAGTATTCTGATCTCTTTCAGAGTTGCTTCGAAACATTTATTGTGCCATACATATAATGAATCTTTACTTATTGAACATAAATTTATTTCTACTCATTCTATATGCTGTGCTCTATGTGCATGAAATCATAAATTTTTTTATTGTTTTTAACGTTTCTATTATAAAAAATATTAAACTAGACAAAGAAAGCTCTTGCAAAGAAGAGAATTCGCAAGTTTATAATTTTGGAAAAATTTTAAATATATATACCTAAATTACAAATATATACATATATGAAATAGACACCTATTTCTTTTAAGCATGTGCAGTCATAATAAGTTTTTATTAAAAACGTTCCATGCGCAAACGGACTGTTAGATAGCTTGCATATGGTCACAGTCCGATGAATTTATTTAAAATTTTGCTTAAAAAGGGCATTTAATATATATTGCGTGCCTTTTTTAGTTAAATATATCTTTTTAGGTGCATGTGTACTATAATAATAATAACGTCTGTGTTCATGTCTTTATAGATCTTACATCCCTTAAAATTATCATCAAATTCATCAAGGGAATCTTCATCCCAGAGAAAACCATCACACAATTCCTGTCAGGTCAGTGTAGTATAATTATGTTTATTTATTTTATATTAGCATCAGTTATAAATTCAAAATTCTAAATAAAATAAAATTATACCATTTAACTGTTATACATTCATTCCAGTGGCAAAATTTAATTACACATTTATTTCAATTGATTAAAAAAAATATTCTGAAAATTTCTGTACATTTTTGTTTGCTATCATAATTTTAAATAACTTTATGTGTACGTAACCAATATCTTAATAGCCTCAAGAATATGGATGAATATAACGTCAACTTTTCGAACACGTTTTGGAATGATGCAAATATTCCCCATCTATTCAATTGTTTTCGGAAATTTTAGAACAGTCTGTTTAGGATAAACGTGGTGATGAGCGAGGAGGTGCAACGGAACGAACAGCCAGATTTGGCGATTGGTCAGAACACATGAGTTCATCAGGAAAGAAGTATTATTACAACTGCAAGACGGAAGTTTCTCAATGGGAAAAACCACGGGAATGGATCAGTCGGACAGATAATCGTCAACGTCAATCTAGTGACTATTCTTCTAGGTCAAGTACGTCTAAATTTTCATAATTGTTAGTAGTAGTAGTAGTAGTAGTAGTAGTAGTAGTAACTATATGTCTGAAGTTAAAAAGTTACCTAGATTTATATATATATAAAGAACTCCTCTATGACTCCCGCTAAGTCAGTACGAAAATTTTCCGTATACATAGAAGGATATACGGATTTTCCGTATACACAGAGGGATGCAGGATTTGAACTTACGACCTATTGGTTATGAGTCCATCGCTCATATAGCCAAACGATATTCTTTCATAATCGTTACATACAATATGTAAAGTGTTAAATATAATGAATGAAAAAGAATAATAAAATAAAGTAAGTTTTTGTTAAAATAAAATATAATAAATTAGGTTTTTTTTATTGGCATTTAACATTTATAGTTTTGATATTTGTACTTAACAGATATTTACGTTATAGAAAAATCTCTATGAAAACTGATAAATAAAATATGTATTTATTTAATTTTTCCTATTTTAAAACTTGATATATCCTTTAGTTTATCTTATATTATATTGTTTATTATAATTAAAATAAAAAATGTATATTGCATTTGTGTAACATATTTCAAAAGATTAAGGGACAATTACATTTGCATATATAATTTCTAATAAAACAACTGCTTTTTTATATATGAAATATATATAAGACTTTACCAAAACTGAAATTTTTCTGGGCAGGTCATGATAAACATTCCAACTCGCGATCAAATAGCAGTAGCAGTATGCGAGATGGTAAATCGTCGCGACAGTCTGACAAACGAGAATACTGGAGTTTATGTAGCGCGAGCGGTGGTAGCAGTAGCAGAGATGATGTTTCCGCAAGGGAGAGGGAGCGAGAAAAAGAACGGGAAAGAGAACGCGAACGAGAACGAGAGCGAGAACGTGAACGTGAACGAGAACGAGAACGGGAAAGAGAAAGAGAATCTAGAGAATGTAGAGAAGAAGTTAGTGTAGAACGCCAAACTCAAGATATGGATATCTCGCCAGGTGATTCTACACCCACTTCGGAACCTTTGACGTCATCCTGCGCTCATGATCCACTGCCACAAGGCCCTGTTCTCCTGGCCGCTGGTAGGTTTTTCTTTTATATTATGTGCAAGTTGCAGCACAAAAAGTAGAGACCATGATAATAATATTTTTGAAAATATATCTCTATTAAGTAAAAAAATGTTTAAAGTATTGTAGAAATATTACAATTTAAAATGATATTTAATAACAGGGAAATATCAGAGAAATATCACAAAACTGAAAATCAGGGAAATGAAAAACGAACAGGGAAATCAGGGAAAAGTCAAGGAATTTTGCAAAATTTTCTGGAAAATAAAAATTCTTGGCTTTAAAGAAGTTCAATATGCGTACATCACATCTACGCAGTTTTGGAACTTAGCCTAACTATAAAATGCAAGCTGTGTCAGTAACATTAATAGTAATTTACATTATTATGTTAAATTGCATTCTCAACAAAATATTTGACTTGATTTTTCTAAATCAAGACGAAAATCCAAAAAATTTCAAAATATTGGAAGCATCAGGGAAAATCATTCAATTTTGTCTGGAAATCAAGGAAAAGTTATGGAATTTTAGGATGAGGAATTTGTGACAACTGAATAATAATAATTTCATCCTGCATGAAACATTTATTTTTGAGAAATTACAATGATCATTGTTTTTATGAACTTTTTTAAATTAAATTTGTAAGATTTAATTTTAATTTCCTCTTAATATTAATTTATTACATTTTTATATGCCTCAATCTTTACGGATTTTTAATATTGATATTTTTGTTGTATTCTTGTTAGCGTTACCTCGATTAACATCACATCCATCGTCAACGACACCACAGGCAACTGGAAAACTTAGTTCACCAACGCAACAACAGGGAAGTAGTAACGCTCCGGGACCACCGGTGTCACTAGCAAATCTCCCAAGACTATTGTCACAAATTACGGGCAACAAAGAACAACCTGACATCACACCACAGAAGGCATTACAGACAATTCAAACAGCTATTTTGCTATCCCGACAAGTAAGAGAGCATTTTTTAATGTTTCTAATACTTAGAAACATAATTAAATTATGAGTTATTTCTCTCTGTTAAAATTAAATTCAATTAAAGTAATGCGAAATTTAATATTTTAATTATCAATTTGCTAAATTAAATTATTTTTTTCCACACTATTTTAATCATGAAAATTTCGTAATTATTAATGCTTGCCTGTTAACAAAATGATAACTTTTTAGCTATTTTTTTGTGACGTAATCGAAAACATATCCGGCAATTTTTAGACGATAATATCAACTAGTTATTTCTTTCCTCTTTTATCTTGAAACATTGTAAAACATGTGTAAATGGTATTCATAATTTTATATACTTGTCTTTTATTATAGCAATCTGTTAGTGGGGATCGAACTAATACTGGAAGTGATGTGATGGTTCCATTAAAAGTTGATACAAGTGGCAATATTACCAGCGAGGGTCCACCTACTCCCACACATTCAGAAACTCAGGATTGTATTGATGCGCGAAAATGTAAGTCTTTTGTTTTATATAATGCTTATTTTATGAATGACTGTTTGCCTTTATGTGTACTATATTATTTCATTATATAAATCATTTTCTATTACAGTTCATAAATTAAATACTAAAGTATAGGCTAGGACGCTATTCTTGTGTTAGTTATTAACTATCACTATTAACTATCACTATAAGATTCTTATTACAAGATTTATTTATGCACACTTAATTTCTATTTTAATCATAATACTAAAATTTAATTTTTAATACTTAGGTTGAATTGAAAACAGCTATTTGGTAAAATAAAATTTAATTTTTGAATATATATATAATATATATATAAAATGTTGAAATTAAAATTATGTCCTGACTAAAATATAATATAGAAAGTAAATTAATATGTTAATAAAAAATTATTTTAATTCGTGAAACAATGTTTCGAAATAAATTTTATTATCTTTTATTATTAAGTATCTTCCATCTTTGTTTGCATTTAAAAAAATTTCTTTTCATTATTTTATTATATGTATTATCAATTCATTTGTATAGTGACAAGTCCTGGAGGGACGAATTCCGGAGTACAAGGTCTAAGCTCCTTGCAAAGTCTCAGTACATTAGGTTCTCTTGGAAATTTGAGTAATACGGGAGGTTTACAGGCATTGTCGAGAGTGCAGCCTCCTTTAACACCTTCTTTAACACCATCTCTCGCTAATCATTACCGGGAAGATTTGACACAGCATGTGCGTGCTTTTCCCGCTGATATTCTCGAAAAACAGGTGCGAATCCAGTATTTCTTAAATAATAGTCCCTTTACTGTTATTAAATGATTTTCTTAAATTAAAAAATATTTATGTACAGGCACAGAAACTTAGTGAGGAAGCACATGCAATGGGCAGTTTGCAGTGTACGAAAGTGTCCGCAGAATTGAAATCGGCACGATCGATAGTGAGGCTGACAGAAATTCAGGCAACGTTACAGGAACAAAGGTAAGTTTCATGTTATTATAGCACATTTAATAAATGTGTAAACATAAAACAATTATATCACTTATTTTTATTTGCTATTTTAGGATATTATTCCTCCGTCAACAAATTCAAACACTAGAGGAGTTAAAATCCCAAAATTCCTTCATGTCTGACGATTCTTAGTGTAAGAATCTTTATAAAATAATTATGATTACAATCTATAATTAATTCAAGCAAAATAAAACATGATTATTAATATTCTCATTAATATTGAATAATTAAGATTGTACCTAAATTATAATATCGTAATAGAAGTGATATAATAGCGAATGAACATGGGCTGCTCAGAGAGGATTGGCTGTTTCATTTATCAGCCAACGAGTCTTAATAAGTAATTAATGAATTTATTAGTGAATCCACCTCTCTGAGAAGCACATCAGGCCTATCCAAGTCGCAAACACAACACTAAATGATTAGAAAAACGAATCAATTTTATCAGTTCAATGCAAACTACTGAATTGTATATCTGAATTGTCCACATCGTCTTGTATTTACCTATGTTATACGTGTCAATGTTTCATATCCCAAGATTAAGCGGCATTTTAACTAGTTGAAACATTTTTGTTGTAAATCTCGGAATAAAATTCGTGCCACAAGTTTTAATACAGTTCTTTATCAGCCATAGTCTCACTTACCTAATCTCCTGAATTTTTCGTTGAGAGAGGGAGAGAATCGCTTTTAGAGAACTTATTTAAAAACATATTTACATTAAATATGAGACAGAGGAAATTATATATTTTATATTCAGATTTGTGTTCGATCTCCAATCATTTTATTACAGGGTTTCTTGACATTGTAGAATGTATCATCGCTGTGAGCAAGTATTGATATATTATTATACATGCTCTCCTATTTACATCGTGTAATTAAAAAGTATAGCATTGACGCGCGCGAAATTTTAGAATAACAAACGGCTACCATTTAATTTCTAGTGTGTAAATAGCAGAATCAGAGTGAGTATTATTTACGAACGATATAATTTTATGCATGGTAAATTTTTTGAGTTAATAAGAACATTATTGTATCGAAACTATGGATTAAAATAAAAATACGCATTTTTTATATTATAATTACAGATAACTCGTTTTACTTTATTCGTAATCTCCTAACTATGTCAAATGAAATACATAAATAAAATTTTATTACGTTGTATTCATAATTCTAGCGTTTAATAAACATAGTACTGTATATGAAATAGTCGATACATTGCGAATTGTAATAGTTATTTAAAGGACTATATTGTTAAGGAATTCTTTAATAAGATTTTTTTGAACCATTTTTCACTGTATAACTTATTTATTTGAATATTCTGCAAAATAATAAAAAAAAATATATTAAACGAATATATACTAAAAAAATGTCCAAAAAGAATTATTTGCATATCATACTGTTGGAAATTATCTTATCTTTTGAGATAGATTGTTATAACAGTTTGTAGAGCTATATATATAGAAAACATATGTATGCAATTTAAGATGTCAAAAACCACGAATGTGATACAATAATTCACAGTAGGTATCTCTTATTTTATATATTTTTTTGAGGAACTGTCAAGGATCGATTCTACTACTTACAAGATTAAAACAAAATGAAAAAACGTATTCATAACATTTTCTTTAAACATCAGGAATTGCGATTGAATTTATGTTCTAATGTTAGATTATTTTTTGACCCAAAGAATTTTGATATGAATCTGCACACTTCATGGTTTTTCCTACATATATAATGTATTAGGAAAATTAATATATTTATATATACGTGTGTGCACATACTATAATAAAATTCTTTAGTTCAAATCCCAATGATCACTAAATGCCCTCCTATACCTTTTTTCCTAAATATAAAATAAAACTATATAACCCAAATTATTCAACATCGTATTTTACTTGGTATTTTTTATATATCCTATATATATATATAATGTACCTTATAATTATATGATTATACATGTATAATCATATAATTACATACGCGAATGCGTAATCATATAATCGTTATGGCTAAACAGAGGAGGTTAGTATTAAGAATAGTACTCGTAATATATATATATATATATATATAATATATATATAATGTTCATATATCCTATACGGTGTTTCTCAACACAAGCTCCAAGTAACTCTTAAATATTACAAGTGCTATTCATTAAGGCAATGTCACCTTTATTCTTTACAGATAAAGAATCGAAGCAGTAATTCTTCGAAGAAAGAGAGAAAGTCGATACTGTTCTCTTTGCAATTCTGTTCCATAAGAAAAAATTCCGTGTATGTTACACATATTTTTATTGTTATTATTGCGAGTATTATTAATATCGCTTATGCCTATACATTCTGCATCAAATTAAAATGCATTTAATAAATTTAATGTATCATCTTAAAGGAAGAAATTGTGGCTTAGACAAGTTTTAAGATTTAAAGATAATAATACATTTTCAATGAATATATAAAAAAAATGAAATGTTTTTAATCATAAGCGTATTTCGTCGACTTTACTTGTGCGAATAAAGATGGCTTTTCTTATATCTCTTGCATATGTTTGTCTTGTACATATTTTAATAAGTGTTTCGAATTGTTCTATGATTCATCGGTTGAGAAACACCAATGCGTTTTTCGTATTAACTAATGTTATATTATGTCATGAGAATGTAACACCATCCCCATAGCACCTGAAGCATACAGTGAACATTCTCCCATGTATTATTTTATTTAATTACAGTCAGTCATTGGATTTATTTCATAACAAACTCCCTCATTTCTGAACTTTAGATAATTGCTTAATGCATTCTCGATAGATATTCAGAAAAATTCAGTACAATGCATAATTTCCAATGGACTAAGATTATAATAAGGCCTCAGAATATTTGACATACTGTAACATCCCATGGCTCATAGGAATATTACATAAAAATAATCATCATAAAACTTTGCTGTCACTATTGATATACATAAAAGGAAATATTAATGTTATATAAAAGAATATAAATTCCAATGTACTTTATAAGTCTGTAAATAATACTACCTACAATTTTATACATATATAAATTTTAGTATCATATATATATATCATATACATAAATACGATATTAAAATATTTTCTATTTTAAACAATACGAAAAAGATATCAAAAAGAGAGAATTCTATCAGATATGGGATGTTACATATCTATTGTGTTGAACATTTTTAATGCAGTACTCTTCAGATGTTTATGCAAACATATTACAATGGAGAGTATATAAAGTGCTACAAAACAATTCCAATATGCTTTATAATTGTTTAATACATCTACATTACACGTTCATTATGTATTTGTAAGGCCATATATACGAAATTTAATACAAAGATATTGCCTCTGTAGACAATATTCGATATACTGATAAATTTGGAATTTGTCTATTCATAGACAAATGGACGACACAGCCTCAACAGAGAATGTTCACAGTGTAAGACAGCAGCATAGACATATCTCAGCGCAGCCTCGCTTTACCATTAATTATATTATCTTCATTTTGCAATCATGTAAAACAGAGTCAATAGCTTACGTTCAAAACATCCTTTGTAGGCATTATTAAGGTATGGGAGTTTGCTTAAAAACTAAAATAATTTCACGTATGCGAATTTTTAAATTATTAACTATTTATTCGTACGCGCTCGATTAACTTTACACATACCTGCATCACAGAATTTTCTTGAAATTACCCACACACTGGCATTATGTATTTAATCAATGTTGTTTACATCTTAAATGAGAAACATACCTACAAAGGATATTTTAACAATGTTAAAAAATATAAGTCTATGTAGAAACTATATCATATGAATTTTTGTCTCTTAACAATGTACAGAACTAAATGTTTACATGTAAATATTACATAACAATGGATAAACAACAATGTTTAACAGAATGTTTTTACCTAGGTATCTAATATGGCATAAGATAGGTCATGTGCCGAGTTATTCTTGGCTACTGTCAAGTCTAAGCCAACATTATACACAATTAGTTATTAAATAAGATGTGCATGATTTCAATGATTAATGAATCATTATTACATGCCATCTAACTACTTTCCACTTTAAGGGACTTCTAAAAAGAATTGTTTATAATCCCAATTGTTTGAGTAATTTCAAAAATTGTGTAAATATCATTTTAAGAATTGCACGAAAATTGTTCTAATGCCTTATATCACCATAAAAGATATCAAAAGATTTCTATTTAAAAGAACGATAAATTAAACATTTCTTATTATTTGTAATAGAATGAGATTTTACAAAATTTTTGATTATATCTTAAAAATATCAAGATGTTATAAGTGAACAGACATCTCCTTGTCTAAATTTAATTAAATCAAATCTTTTATTTATTTACGTCCCACTATATGAGCATATTAACAAATAAAAATTAGTATATAATTCGAAAAATTCAGAAACTTGTCAAAAATAAAAATTATATCCAATAAAATATCAAAAAGAAACTCTTTAGAAGCCCCATAATAATTTATCTTCATTCAACATATCCTTCTTTCAAATTTATTTCTCACTCACTCTATGGTAAAACACACAACATTATAATATAATCCTATCAAAATGGCATTCAGTATTTTCTTATAGGATTATTTCATTCAATATATAAAAAAAATATATATAATTTCGACTACTCAATGGAAACGTTTAGTAATCGTCAGTTTGTACTATCCGAATGCCATTTTCGTGTATATTACACTTCCTGGACTAGTTCTACAAAGATTGTGTAGGGCTGCCCACGAAATTCTAATTGAAATATAATTAATATCTATGTATATATATGTATGTATGTATGTATATATGTACGTATAGTGGGACTTTATTGATATATAGTCAGTTCACAATGCTCGTAATGTCATAATGTTCTATAAGTGTTCTTGAGTTAGCATTGTTATAAACACTAGATAATAATTCAATTATACAAAACCGTGTAAAATTTTGAAAAAATCATTGATATAAACTTATCAAAAATATGAAAATATAATTTATAACACGAATATAAAAATCACTGATATTTTTTAATAGATTAACGCAAAATAAGACTGGTCTGAACATTTGATACTTTGTATGTTAAACGAAAAAAATACTCGGGAAAACATTATGCGGAGTCTACAATAGAAGTCGTAGCAGTCGTAGGGTCTTAAGTCGTAGAAAATTGACCAATCACAGTCGAATATGAGAAGAATAATCAACTGTGATTGGTCAATTTTCTACGACTTAAGACCCTACGACCGCTACGACTTCTATTGTAGACCCCGCATCACATTTGAAAAAATTATATATAATGAAACTATTATGAAATAACATTGCGTAAAATTGATTTAATTAATTTAAAATTATTATGAAAATCATGTTATTTTTTCTCAAATTTACTTTGTTTTATTTGAAAAATTTTGTTGAAATTTAAATACACTGAAGATATTTAAGTGTTAGTATTTATCTGTTTTGATTTATATATGTTTAGTTCACAAATTACGATTTCTGCGCATATAATGCTTTTAAACTAAATTCAATAAGTTTCACATCAAGATCCTTCTACAAAGCGTGCTACGAGCTGTGACTGACTTATACTTACCTATGAATAGGTGGTAATTTCCCACTAGTATTTCTTTTCAATTGCACACATCAAGTGCTTATTAATTTTTTTTATCGAGGTACTTTTCGATTTCGGCAAATATGTATGCTATCTTGAGTACGTTATGTCATATACATCACGTCCAATTTTTGGTAAGGTCTTAGTAATGTAACGCCATCACGATTTACTGGCTTCATGCCAACTCCAAGATATTATTTTCATTAGAACTTGTATAATTTAAATAATTTATAATTTACATTTCCTGCAGAGAGAGAACACAAGTGGTTGTACGCAAGCATGTTCGGTTAGCTTTGGGTTACTATATTACAAAGATGCTTGGTATATACCACCACACTGCAATTGATTGATGTATGACAGAATTTCATTGTACATCATTTTATATAACGGGCTTAACAAAGACACACTCAGAAACACATACAGATGTAGACGCACCTGAGTGTATATGTGAACGTGTTGTCATATGCTCTCTACCGCACGCATCTTCGAAATGCTTTTTTGATTTTCCGTGGAGCTGCTGCCGATTGGGGTGGAGCGCTATAAGAAAGAAAGATACATTTAGTATGTATCCTATAAGTATAAATGCATAAGCGCAAGAAAAAGATATTTACTTAAATGCTGTTGGCGCACTTCCTTTGGTGAAGTTGAACGAAGGCCGACTATTGGGATCGAAAGCTACTGTGGGAGTAGAAGCAGGAGAATTAAAATTGAATCCTCCGGGTGATGCAGATGTAGATGACTGCAACATTACAACCAATAATATCAATTTACTTGAAAGAAACATAAAAATGCAGAATTTAATAAAAATACTATATTTAAAAAATATCAACATTTTTAAATATATATTAAATATATATGTGAATAAAAACTTTTATATTCACCATTCCTCCAAAGTTAAAACCTCCTGATGTCGCAGCAACTGGAGCTGTAGATCCAAAATTGAATCCTGTACTGGACGAAGGAGTAGACGAGAACGATGATGTTGCTGGAGTTTGTGGGTTTGTTTGTGGAGCACCGAATATCGGAGTAGCCGCTGCGCCTTGACCAAATGCTGCCGGTGCTTCTTGTTTAGGTGGATTAAACGCAAAATTGGTGTTTGTTGGAGCGGAGTTAGCTCCAAATGTATCACTACTGAAAGTGTTGTTACTATTCTGTGGCGTACTTGAATTACTACCAAACGTAAAAAGTGGCTTCGCAGGTGACGTGACCGGATTAACATTTGCAGAGAAGTTAAATCCGCCGCTTGATGACTGTTGCGATGAAGCCGAGCCGAATGTGAATAAAGAAGAGTTGTTCGACGCAGCATTAGTTTCGACGGGCTTGGTGGTTGAAAATATAGTAGATGTTGTCGTAGCACTGCCAAAAGCAGATGTTGTATTATTTCCAAAGGCCGGGGTATTAGTTGATCCAAAAGGTGTCGAAGTAGCACTGTTGGATGGTGTGCCGAACGTTGATAGAGGGTTTGCCGTGGGTGGATTGAATACGGGTAACTTCGTTTCCGGTGTAGCAAAAATTGGTGGTTTACTCTCAGTGTTACTGCCGAACGTTGTAACATTTCCTTTGTTCTCGGGAATGACAAATCCTGGCGGCTTGCTGCCCGTCGTGGTGAATGACGACGGTTTGTCCGTGCCGAATGCTATCGTCGTCTTCGACTCATTGGTGAACAGCGATGTGGAACTCGATCGGTTGCCTTCTCTCCGAACGACACGCTCGTGGATAACGTGGCAGATGAGGTCGGAACTTGGCTAAAAGACGGTACTGTAGTTGACTGAGATGTCGTCTTTGTATCGGAAAATGTGAAAGTAGGTTGAGCAAAAGTTGGAAGACAAGTAGTCGTTGCATTCGTGGAAGTTGTAGTAGCAGCGCTTACACTGCTTGATACCCCGAATGAGAACGTCGGCTCCGATTTTGCGTCTAATATATTCTTTGTCATATTTTTTTGCGTCACTAACGATGGTAACGTCGTATTAGTGCTAGTTGGTACTGCATCAGTTGTTGCTGCTGACTTGGAGCTTTCTGTCACAGTGATTGCAAAGGAAGTCTTTTTTGAGGAACTTTGAACACGCTGATTCTTGGTTGGAAAGGCGAATCCTGGTTTCTCATTTGAAAATCCTGCCATAAAGGAGAAAGAAGGAGCAGCCGATGGAGCGCTGGACACAATACTCTGTTTCTCACTTGCTGTTGTTGAACTTTCGCTTTTTGGTATACCGAAAAGTGTTTCCTGTTTAGATTCCTGATCTTGATTAGTAGATTCGGATTTTTCATGACTTTTCACATTGAGTACAAATCCTGTACTACTAGAAGAAGACGTAGTGACACTATTAGTAGTTTTAGCTGCTTCACTTACAGCTTTATTCTCTTCCTTTGGAATGCCAAATGTAAACTGTGCCGTACCACTATTCTGTTGCGCATTACCAAATTTAAATCCGTTTAGGGGAGATGTTGTGTCGGATTTAGATTGATTATCAGATTTATCTATACCAAACTTAAATCCACTTGGTTGATTAGTTAAGTTTGTTGTACCAGACGGTACACCAAACGTAAATTGCAAAGTAGAACTACTCGATAAAGATTCGTTTGATTTTACAGTACCAGGTTTTGAAGCTTGACAAGCTACACATTCTGTATGTTTTGCGTCATTTTGTAGCAAGCACGAATCGCAAGTCCACGCACCTTCTGGTTTCTTAAATTTGTCTCCAAACCCATTACTTGAAGTCTGTTCTGCTTTGCTCTGTCCTCCAACGGAAAAACTAGGTTTAGGTGTGCTACAGCAAGGACAGGTGGCAACAGAACTGTTATTTCTAACAAGGCATCCTGGACACTCCCAGGAATCTTTGCTTGGTTTAAATTTGTTCATTATTTCAGAATTAGATATTTCTTTCGTTGCCGTGACTTCTGTACTAGTGTTTAACTTTTGCGCAGATGACTCTGTAACATTATCCGTCGTCTTCGGTTTTGTTTTTACAGAAGTAGTAGGTTTAGACATATTGCAACAAGGACACGTAATAATGTTCGCAGCGTTTCTTAGTAAACAACCGGAGCATTCCCAGGATCCTTTGGCCGGTTTAAACTTATCCATTAGATCAAAATTTTGAGATTTAACAGTTTGTTGCATCGCAGAACTACTTCCTGGTTTTGGTGTAGTGCATGCTACACACATGATATCACTCTGCTTGTTTCTTACGCAACAAGTTGTACATTCCCATTGATTCGTAGATAATTTAAACTGGGACCCGAAACAATCGGGCTCAATTGGCTTTGTTTCCACGACTGTATCTATTGTTGACGTTGAGGGCAACGAAGTTTTGTCATTCGGATTGAACCGAGGCATTTTACATGCAGTACACTGTTTGTCTGTACTATTGTTCCTAATCATACATTCACTACACTCCCAAGACGATTCTTTATCGTGTGTGCTTGTAATATCAGAATCTGAGCTGATAGTTTTGTCAGTGTGTGTCGTTTCAGAAGCCAATCCCGAGTTTGTCTGTCCAATTAAATTAGATTCTATTTTACTAGATTTGGAAAGTACATCCATAACACTTCCCGATTTCAATTCCTGCGGCAGCATAGACATATTTTTTACTTTTGCTTTTAATCTGGGTGCTGTGGATGAGCCACTCCAAATGAAATTTGGTACAGATGTTACCGCACAATCAACAGTAAATTCATTCCCTGTTAATGAACGTGAATTTGAATCAGTCGAATTATTCGCGCAGTCTTCGGCGTTAATTGGATTACTAAAAGTGAAATTGTTGACAGACTGCAAACTTTTCCCAGCATCTGTTACTTTAATAGGGCTAGCAAATGTAAAAGAGTTTTCCTTATTTGCTATAGTTTTGCCTGCGGAATGTGAAGCAGGGGGTGGTAAGGTAAAATTGAAATTAGGTAACGTTGTTATTGGCAGAGGTATGTTCGGCAAATTTACAGGCGCCACCGTTTCTTCTTGCTCTAGATTTATTTTAGATTTGCCCTTTAACTTGCCGCGGTACTTTTCACTATCGGTATCCTCCGTCCTAAAAACAAAAAAAAATTTTTAATATTATTTATCTTTGAAAAATATGGACTTGTATATTTACAACAAACGCATAAAACTACATTTGGTAATAAACATACCTCAGCCGATATTCTTGCGGAGGCGGAGGTGGATCGCTACGAGCGGAAACGATCTTTCTAGCCATAAGAGTTGTATCTTGTAGCTTTTGTCTCCGCCTTAACTTCAATATATCGGGGACGGTTGGTACTGTTAATTCACGCGTCAAATGACGCAGACCAATTCTAGCAGATGGATTTGGTGTTTCTTCTCGTGCTCTTTTCCTGCTCACCGAAGACACAGCATTATTTGTGTTTTTTAACGGAATTTTTTTCGCGTCGGATACAGGTGAAGAAAAATGTTCTAATGCTTCCAATATCTTTTTGGCGGTTTGACTCATTCCCGATGAATCAACTCCTACTGCATCAGAAGGTTTAACTTCAATATTCGTCCTCCTTGGTACTTTAAGTTGTATCTAAAATAAATATATAATCCAGAGTGTGATCTATTATATTAATAACTTATTATATAATTGTTTAAAATAATTCAAGACACAAGGGAACAAAACTTCCCTAAGAAAAAATCAAGATATGTACCTCATTTGAATTGTTAAAAATATTACGACTTCGTTTATAAAGACCTGCTGCATTTGCACCCCCGAAAGTAATATTACCACTATAAAAAGGAGAGGATAACGGAGATGCACGATCTGCAGCATTTGTTATAATTGATGCGTTAAAACTCGGTCTACGACTGCTTAAAGAATCGCGAGAATTACTGTCTAGAAACAAGGACCTTGGAGATTGTAAATGATTAGCTGAAACAGAAAGATAATACTTGTACAATATATGTATCGATATTTTAATATTCTTTAAAAATAACAATTTTCAACCAAATACAAAACATCAGTAATTCAATTAACACATTTAATTAACTTTTATAGGACAGGAAAGCCACGAGAATATGTCATTGAAACAATATTATACTTTGAGGCAAGAAATACAATGAAAAATATAAATTATTAACAAATTTTACTCAAGAAAAGGCTGTAAGATTTAAAAAATCGCTGTCCTCTAAAGATTAACCAATTTAATATCACATATTTAATTACGATTAACTTTTGGACAATATATGATTTATACTCACTAAATGTCAATTTATCATCAAGATGCCTCTTTCTACTAGTAAACGTTGAACTGTACAACAAGTTTGATGGGCCTTCGTGCCTATTTATCTGTGGAATAAGCGAACTGCATCCAC
Organism: Mycetomoellerius zeteki; assembly: GCF_001594055.1. Taxonomy (NCBI): domain Eukaryota; kingdom Metazoa; phylum Arthropoda; class Insecta; order Hymenoptera; family Formicidae; genus Mycetomoellerius; species Mycetomoellerius zeteki. The sequence continues at coordinate 1,153,663 of NW_017256147.1, forward strand.
TAGTACTTTCACTGGATTCTGAATTATCATCCATTCCATTTGCTATTCCATTATTAGTCGAAGCTAATGAATTTAAGTCAGATCTATGAGACGTTACAGTCCTAATGTCTGCTTGCACCGCAGGAGTAGAGGACATTAAATGGCCTATTCCACTTGGTCCAGCTGTTGCAAAATCTTCCGCCTGTAAATAAGTTCTAATAAGCAAAGTTCAACCATCTCCAAATATTTCGTCGAACAAAATTGTTCAGTTACCATTTCATTATGAACGGGATACTGTTCTTTAGAGGGTTCAATTGTATTCAAAGCAGTTTTAACTCTCGTTTGTATAGAAAATGTACCGGGTGGATGAATCACATCCATACGAATACGCGATCGTTTGCTAGGAGGAGGTTGCTGTACATCATCCTCGAGTTCTGTCTCATCAATATTCCCTCTATCTTCTAACGCATCCTCCTCATTACTTTGAGAGGTATTGAACCACTTACTAATCCATGACGACTGTGGTATAAAATCTGTTACCTTGGTTGCCATTTTTCTTACAAATGACTGTAAAGAATATAAATAAACAAATTATGAATACATGTGTATTAATGCAATTTATATAACCAATATTATAACATTTTAAATCGCAATTATTGGTATTTCTTTTAACGTCAGACTCAAACATATTGCAAGCAACGTAAAAATATATCAAAATATCTTAATTCTGTAAGATTTAAAACAATATTTTTAAATAGAATCAAATTACAAAAATCTTACAAATTTGATGTATTACAAATAACATCACGCTGTAAATTTTATCAAGTTTATACTTTTCATTTGATTAGGTCGTAAGCATAAATATATTTTTCAAGCTACAGTTTAAATCGCGTTACCGCATAACGTAACCGCGAAGATTCGCGCGAAGACCTACGCAGAGCGCGCGATGCTCGGCAAGGGGGGACGCGAGGAAGAGAGAAAGAGAAGGAGAGAAAGAGACGCGCAGAGGAACACAATCCGCGTTTCTCAAACTCCCGGAGGCTTATACGAACGGATGGATGCACACCTCCGAGTCGCGTTTCGGTGGTTGCCGTTCGTCGAGGTCGTTTCACGACAATTCGTGCGCAACACGCGAGACACGGGGAGCAAAATTGAGGTTATCATCGGGCTCACTCACATAACCGTGACACCGTGGACATTGCGCGGGGGGACCACGAGCGGGCATGCGGGACATCATGCGGCGAGGAGTCGGCGTTCGTCCTCGGTCAGATCGCCGTGCTACCTTGGTGACGAAAGGGCGCGTGAAGGGCGCGCGGCCCATCTCTGTCACGGGCACGCTCACGCTGCGACGGTCGCCCGTCGTGGTGACGAGGTGGCTACTCACGTTGTTCGCATCGTAGGGCTTCGCATTGCGCGACGACGGCCGCCTGCCGGTCGGATTGCCGCCTTCTCTAGGCATGATTAGCCGTTCTCACTCCCTGCACTCGTCGCTGCACGACGACCGTTACGAAACGCACACGCGCGTCGCAAGCATCGCCTCCCTGGAAATTTCGGTCACCGCCGGAACCGCGCACCACCTTTCCTACCTCCTACGGACGAGAGAGCCACGAGAGGGAATATGGCCGCGCTCGAATCACGAAGACCGCCACCGGGGCGCCAGCAGGCTTCCTTCAAATCGCGCTTGACTGCGCATGCCCTGCCCACGTGACGCGCGCGTGGCGCACTCCCGCGGAGTCCGGCCAATCGGAGGCGCGAGACTGGACTTTTTGCCTTTTGCCTCTCTCGCACTTGACACAAGTTGAAACAACGTGGTACAGCCAATCGTATCTCGTCATGCACGTGAAAAGAAATTTCGAGAATATAAAGAAATTTAGGGTGCATCCAGATGCGCAACCAGCTCAGAGAATTCTTTTACTTGATTGATCTATATTTTAGGATTTAACAGAATATGCCAATCAGATAAAAGAGCTCACCAGTGTCGCTTGTTGGAAAGCTCCCTGCTGCCATTAGTGGGTAGTTAGTAATCGGTACAGTCGCTGCAATCAGTGTCAGCACCGTCAGCACTGTTGGTAGTTAGTTACGGTCAGTTACGGTTTGACGTGGTTAGCGTTAGTTCAGTTGAGTACAGTTAAAGTGTATAGTGAAGTGCAGTGTAATTCATATAACGTAGCATTTTGCCTTATTCGAGAAAGGTTTGTAAATAATAATATTCTCCAATTTATTGGTCAATGTCTTACAGAGAAATATTTCTCTTATTTGGAACATTGTGATACATTTGGACGTAAAGAATTTGTATAAAGATGTTCACTATTTTATGAATTTTATATATAAAACCTTCTTTTTAGTTTAAACTTCTTCATGATTTATCTTTCTTATCTTTCTCTCCATATTGAAGAAAAAATAGGAAAGAAACGTACAAGAAGTTCAACTAGAGAGAATAGATTTATAATTTTTTTTAACCTGTATATTTATATGTTTTGTAATATTATCTTTAAATATGTTATACATATTAAGAATTACTTATATACTGATTATTTATAAGAAAGACTGATAAATAATTGTATTTTTATATGTATAACTTTATTTAAATTATACATATAAGAATACAATTATATTATGTGAAATGATGGAAAGTTTTTTGTATTTATAGTTTGTCTTGAATTTTTTTAGAAAACTATGCAATATACGTATTGTATATGCACTAATATATTAATGACTAATATAATTTAATGTATAGATGGAGACTGATTATGATGACGACCGTGGTGGTTGGAGAGACGAGAGGAATCGGAGCACTGATGAATGTAGTGGCGAAGATACATTCGATAATCCACAGGAAGTATTGAACGAATGCTTGGATAAGTTTAAAACAGCTGATTATATTATGGAGCCTGGTATTTTTGCCCAACTTAAAAGATACTTTCAAGCTGGAGGAAATCCTGAACAAGTTATAGAATTGTTGTCCAAAAATTACACGGCTTGTGCACAGATGGCGAACCTTCTTGCAGAATGGTTGATCCTTGCTGGAGTAAAGGTCACTGATGTACAAGCGATGGTGGAAAATAATTTGAAAGATATGATCCTTAAAAATTTTGATCCCAAAAAAGCAGATAAGATTTTTACGGAAGAGGGTGAAACTCCTGCCTGGTTAACTGAAATGATACAACATCCTACTTGGCGATCCCTTATTTATAGGCTTGCAGAGGAATACCCGGATTGCTTAATGTTAAACTTTACTATCAAACTTATATCTGATGCTGGGTTTCAAGGAGAGATTACAAGCATTTCAACTGCGGCTCAGCAAATCGAGGTCTTTTCACGTGTATTGAAGACCGCGATTGCTGGATTTCTTCAAAATACAGAAAACTGGCAGTCTAGTATACAAGAGTGTGCAAAAATGGTGTGTCATGGTCAACACACTTATGTGTACAGTCAAGTTTTGTTGCAAATCCTTGCACAAGAAACCCGTGGTGGTTTCATGATGAAAAGACTTTCCCAAGAAATCACCAAGTGCGCACAACAAGATCGACATGATGTCACACCGATAACAATGGCCTTGAATGGTGCTGCTAGTAGTCCTGGAGCATGTCAAGCATTAGCATCCATGTTATCAAGAAACAGTTTAAATCCTGCTGATATCACGGTTTTATTTAGAAATTATTCTGCAGCAGAGTCACCTCCTATTGAACTGTTGCGCAATCCGCAATTTTTAGGTAAATTAAAACTATTTATAATAATAAGAATTGCAGTTTTCTTCCTTTTTTATGGATTTTTTTTTACTGGGTCAAAATATTATAAATTATAATGAAATCACAATATATTATTCAACTACTTTGATTTAGTTTTTTATTTTACAATGACTATATGTTTACACATTGTTATTATTAATCAGATTTTATTATAGCTAATTCAGTTTTTTAATGTCTTAGGGAAGCTAGTTGGCTTAATGGAACAGTAGATGCTTGTTAAGGGAAAGATCTGGATTCGATTTTTAGTTCTACCTCCGCATATAATATAAAAAATGTTAATTAAAAAAATATTTCATTGACTATATTTACATGACACCATTAATTGCGTTTATAACATTGGTAGTTATTAATTACTGATGTAAAATATCATATAAACGCCAATTAAGTCTGATTTTATGACATAAAATTGGATTTAATTAGCGTTTATACATTTTACATCAGCAGTTAATAATTACGGATGCTATTAAACCTGATTAATCATGATGTATAAACATAGTTAATGGAATATTTTTCTAATTAACATTTTTTGTATTACATGTGGAGATTGGACTAAGAATCAGATCCAGATCTTTCCCTTAACAACAATCTGCTATTCCATTAAGCCATTCAGCTTCCCTAAGAAATCAAAGAACTGAACTTGCTATAATAAAATTTTGTTTTCTTTCTTACAGAATTACTGGTCGATGCGCTTTTTAAACCTGGCGTAAAGATAAATCCTGAACACAAATCAAAATATATATATTTACTAGCTTATGCAGCAAGTGTATGTGAAACAATCCCTAAAAAAAGTAATATCCGCAAAATTAATAAGGATGAGTTGAAAACAACTATTCAAGCAATTGAGAAAGTGCATAATATATGTAACGTAAATAAAGGCTCGACAGAGCTAATAGCAGAATTGCACACTTTGTATCAATGCATACGGTAGCTATTGATTTCGGATATTTTTTTTCTATGTCAGGGAAAAAAAACATTTTTACCAATAAATTTATTTATTACAGATTTCCTGTTGTAAGCCTGGGTATAATACGATGGGTAGAGTGCACTGTGACTGAACCATCATACTTCAAATTGTGTACAGAGCATTGCCCTGTACACCTCGCTTTACTGGACGAGGTTGTAACTTGCCATCCTTTGTTGCATCCAAAAATACTAAGATTACTTGTGCACTTGTTTGAAAGTAAACAAGACGAATTAGAGATACTTGTACAAGTAAGTATATTTCACGTAGTATTAATTAAAAGATGAACAGCTATCGATATTTTATATGAACAATTTTTTTCTATGTCCAGTTGGAAATGAAAAAGATGTTAATCGATAGAATGGTGAATTTACTAAGCAAAGGCTGCGTAGTATCGGTTGTATGCTATATTAAGCAATGTTGGCAACGTGGAGATACAGATGTATCTTTAATCAGATATTTCGTTACCGAGGTAAATTATAATATCGTTTTTTAATAGGTTATTATTTCGATATTTTATTAAAGCATAGATATTTATAATGCTAGGTCTTGGAAGCGATAGCCCCTCCATATACAGCCGAATTTATACAATTATTTTTGCCAATGGTAGAAAATGAAGAGATTACTGGAACTATGCGTGGAGAGAGTGAGAATGATCTAGTTTCTGAATTTATTAGTAAGTATGATGTTCAAAAATTACTAGTAGCATTTTTTGTCATATAAAATAAATGCATCTTATTTTTTAGTTCACTGCAAGACACACTGTTCTGTTGTAAGATGACGGTATAAAAATTAATAATGGGGAGGTCAAATCAAAGAAAAATGACAGTGCTAAGAATGTTTTTATTTTGTATAGAGACAGAGATCTTCATATATACTTATGGCTATAAATGTATATTGGATGAATTCTGCATCCATCTGTGATATTGTCTAAGCATTTTCTGTAACAAAAATTTGTATATATATATATATATTGTCAATATCATATATGAATATTATAAATTTTAAAGAGGATAAGATTTATTAATAAACAAAGATAAAATGTTAATTGGCTTTAAAGAAGAATTTTAATCATTGTTACATTTATAAGGTCATATCTATTCAAACAATATCTTGTAACATAAAGAATAAATATTGAATACAAGAACATTTCTTTCGTGCCGTTAGTATATTATTTAAAATTATAAAATATGAATGACATATGGAAAATTGTTAAATCCTTTTATACACACAGCATTCAGTAAGAAATGACACAGATATCGAATCGATTTCGAATTGATAATTTCGGTGTTAAATCAACATGTAATTTTGGTCATTTCTCACTGAGTAAAAGGTAATGGAAAATTACTAATTATATTATACACAATTATCAAGTGCAAAGGCAAATAAATGTTTTTTAAAGTAAATTGTCACACCTGCATTAAAAACTATTAATATTAAAGACACTATTAAAACAAGAAACATTTTTCTAATGATTCCTAATATCCACTTACTGATCATTACGATCACATCTTTTCAGCTGTAACAAAATATATTGTGCGTATAACAAAAGTATAATAAAATAAAGAATATATAAATTCTACAAAGTATATAAGTGTCTAAAGAAAGAAGTGACAGAAATGATACGATATAAATGATGACAGAATAGAATCGTTGTAACAATTACATTTTTCTTTATTAATATGAATTCAAGAATGAAATAATAAATCCGGAGGCATACATACTGATGGCTTTCCCATCTTTCCATTGAGTGAACTTCACATTAACTTCGTCGCGTTTAGCAGCCTCTACTCTCAGGTCTGCTTTCAAGGCTTGCCTGACTAACCTAGCTGCAATTTGAGAGTAGTTGATGTAACTGTAATAAGGGAAGAAAATTCGTATAAGTATATATTCTCCAACTTTTAAAATTCGTTATCCACAAGTAACAATTAATATTGAACAAAAAAGCAATTTTACGTTGATTAATGATCAGATGACAATTTGATTACATAATACGATCCTAATGTAAAATATTATATCATATACTTGACATATATCAGGAAGAAATGTAAAATACGGAGGATGATAATATATAATTTCCTTACTTTAATCCTGCCTGTCTCCACGCTGACATTTTTTTCGATTAATTATATATTCGGTAAAGGACGAGAATTTCAACAACACACGACAGATCGCAGCGCCAACTGCAACAAAAGAAATGATTCCAACGAAACTATGATTAACTAATCGATGACTAACTTTACAAATAATACCTATACTATTGTGTTAACTGTGGAATAGAATTATTAATCTATATTGTTATTTAACATTCGAAGACGAGATTAGACAAAAATAAAAATTTTGCCTTACTTAAACAATTTCACTTGAAGTAATAATAATGACTAGTGTAGGTTAACTTTAATAATTATACACAGACAGAGAGAAACCTGAGAGAGGCCATTTCCTGTTACCGTCGAAATCATCCGTACACTACATCCATTTTTGGTTTGGGATTTGGGAACTACGCAGCTAGGTATATCCATTTTCTGATCCTGTCAATAAAATCATAACACAGAAAATTACGTCAAAATGTTTTCAGAATCATTCTTAGATACTTATAAAACTCAATTAAAAAATATGTTACATAACAAATCTGTGTTTTTTTTATATTAAATTGCTATCAAAATTGTTTTTTTTCGAGATCATGGATTTAGGCTACGGTCCACTTGACGCTACAAACGCTTCGAAGCGTTTGAGCGACCAATCAGAACAAAGAATTTTACAAATTGACTAATTAAAGAATGCTCCGCCTTAAGGCCAGAATCAGACTACGCATTACCCCGGATCTACAATAGGGTTTTAAGCCTTAAGCCATAAGAAATGGGCGAATTATTCCTCCACAGTCGATTATTCCTCTCGGATTCGACTGTAATTGGTCAATTTCTTACGGCTTAAGTCTTAAAACACCTATTGTAGATCCGGACTTAAAGATTGAGATTGAAGATTAAAAGATTGAAATTTGACCAATAAAAATAATAGGAACTAAAATTCCTTTGCTCTCATTGGTCAAATTTCAATCTTCAATCTTCGATCTCAATCTTCAATGCGCAGTCTGATTCCGGCCTAATATAAATCGCGTTATTAATTTTATCGCCAGTCGTTCTATAGTTCCCAAATCGGAAATGGATGTACTGGCGCTAGTGTACGGGCGATTTTGACGGATTCACGAAGAACGTCGGGATGACCTCTCTCAGGTTTCTCTCTGATACGGGCTGTAATCATCAAGCCCAAGACGCAACGCGAGGGAATAGCGATAGCGATAGAAATAACACAATTTCAACCAATTTCAACCTATCAGAAACTGTGTATTCCGATATATCCGATTTCTGATAGGTTGAAATCATGTTATTCCTATTGCTATTCCCTCGCATTGTGTCTTGGGCTTTAGTGTTGCAATGAAAATGCAATGCATTAACGTGACATTAGTATTGCGCATGCGCGTATCTGTCTGAAGCACGATTGGTGCTTTCAATTTAAAAGTTACCCGATTCCCCGATGGCCGCGGCCGAGCCATAAACGCGTCGAATTTATTCACGTCGGAACCAGATTTATTGTCTCGAATGTAAAGATATAATTGCACGATATCATCAGCAGAAAGGCTGAATTTAGCAGTGATAAAAAATCTATACGATATAAATATGAGGTATGCGCTTTTTAATATTTGGATTCTCAAGCTTCCTTCAATAATCTTTCGTGATCGCATAAATAAAGGAATACAACGCAAAAGCAAGCGCGCGACACTAAATTTTACATCTAGAGAATTCTGTATAATCAGAGCGTGGGAATATTTGATATTATTTAATCATATTTATTATTAATATAATATAAACGCATAACTAAGGATTGTACCTTACTAGGGGTGCATTCCGTTTCACGCATGATGTGCATAATGCATCATTTATCCTTGTTTAACATTCAGTGAATAACAAGGATAAATCATACGTGAAACGGAACGCAGCCCAGGTAAGCTGACGTTATTTGTCATTTTGACGTCAAAAGATGTCAGCTTAATTATTATTGTTATCTGGTGTTCTTTCTTCTTATCTTCTTAGTTCTTCTCCTATGCGGGATTGTTGATGTATCTGGTATTTTCTACAGATTGTAAGAAAAATTCTCATATTGACGTCACGAAACACTGCTACATCTGAAAGTTGAACGATGAGGTGCGTTTATGGCGTGCAGCTGTTTCTCGGAAACAATGGAATTGGCAATGAACGAGCAACATGCACCGTGTACATACACGTAAGTCTGCTATATTTATTACTGGAAATAATTTAGATGAGTCAAATTGAAGAAAAAAATTTTACGATGTGAATATGATAATAACAAAAAATAATGGGTGAAATGGGGGGGGGAGAAGTTTGAAGTAGTTATAAAGTGTGCGCATAAAATAATATATTTAACAATATTAAGTTATAAAAAACGTCGGAAAAAATATTAAATTTTTCTAATATCTCTACTCTTTTCGACGATTCAGAAAAGCTGATTTCAACAAATTTCGATAAAAGGAATACAGATATAAATTTCACGCACTCCACTATATAATTAATAAAAAAAATGTTTGCAGAAAAATTATTACAGGAAGAATAAAGATACAAATATAAATTCAAAAGCAATAGGAAAATTCATTTAATAGTATGTTTCAAATGCAATAAACTTAAAATCACGTAAAATCAAATGTTCAGAATGCAAATTTGAAGTCAACTTTGTCACGATTGCTGTTTTGCGCCAAATAAGAAACTTTATGGTATTTAAAGTATAATCTTTTAATAATATCTATTCAGTTTTTCAATGATACGTTTTTTGCTGTTGAGTAAACGTGTGCAAAATAGACCTATTTAAACATACAGATATATTCAAACGTACAATTATTTATATCTATTATTTAAATTAGACATTGCATTTTCTTACCTACATCTTACTAATTTATATAATTATCAAGTCCCTAATTTAATGCATATCATTTTGCCAGTTCTGCATTATACGTGTGACTCTTATTCCCTTCTGTCGTATAAATTACTTCCTGATATTGCGATAATGGAATTCATGTTTTTTCCTTTCAAGCTAGTGTTCAAGTATATGGGCACACGTTTTCGATGTTTTATAGTCTGCTAATTATCACTAATTTTATACAAATTTCCACGTTTCTCATTATAAATTATTTTCTCGCGATGAATATTCTTTAATCTATTGCTAACGAAATTCCCATTGCAATCGTAATTTTACTACATTATACTAATTAATTTTATGTCCACATGAATGGCGCATAATAATAATCCAGTCGACAATAATTAAAAGTAACATAACATCAATATTACTTATAATCTCACTTAACACTGTAACTGTTATGAAACGTTATGTGTTATATCTATATTGTTGTACATGCATACATTTTTTTTATTACCCATATCTCACATCAAAAATTAATTATTTTTATTTTTGCATAAAAATGATTTAAAATTGAAAGATTGTTATAGTCATTTGCATCGTAAATTTATAATTAGAATTCTACGTTAAAACCTTACATAGAAAAAAAATTTGCAGATTTTAAATAAGTATTTACTTCAATAGTACCAACGAAATATTTATTAAATATAAACATACATTTATTTGATTTAAACATAACTGTTTTATTTTGAATAAATATTTATTACTATAAATATATATTATAAATAAATATTTCGTTAGTATTATATTGGAGTAAATATTTATTTAAAATCTGCAAATTTTTTTTTCAGTGTAAAGTAACAGCTAATTGAGCTAATTTGTTCGAATATTACGTTTCGTCATAGCATAAATTAATTAGAAAGACGTCATGTGTCATCGTGCAGGGCGTGTGCTTAAAAGCGTGTCACGATTTTGCGTGGCGCGCTTTTGCGAAATAATATTGTTTTGTTTATGCTCGTGGCGTTCTCACACCTTCGCTCAAAATGCGACATATGACTATGTTACGTAATTGTAATTTATCCTCTTTCTTTGGACGGCAATACTGTATTTCGTGGACAAGAACAATAACCTTAGGCGATGAGGAAAAGCCATCGATTGCAAAAAATCACCGATTGGCATGCATCGCAAATATAATGTAGCTCATTATTACAAACTATGTATTAATATAATTTAATTTTCGAGAATGGGCGATAACATTTTTCATTGATATACATTATTCGAAAATCACATCTGTTTATATTTAAATTATATATGCAACCTTTTTGGCTTTATATACTGATTGAATACGGTTTATTTTAATTTTGCTCTAATAAGTAATAACTTGTTTTAATACATTTTCTTAAAATTTCTTTTATTTCATGCAATGAGAGAAAAAAATAGTTGCAATTACTATAATTCAACTACAATTTTAATGTCAACCTTATATCCTTTGGTAGAACTACAAATATAATTGCTAACATTATAGCAATAATAACTGTAAAAAATGGGGGGAGCTCTTAACCATAATTATTTTATCATATAATTATCACAAATATCAACACTTTTCTCTTACAATACAATTTTGTAATTAAATAATTATTAATCATATATATATATGTATATATGAAAGAATATGTTTATTATGTACATAATTACATATATAATTTTTGAAGAACGCTGTTGATTAATAACTAAGAAAATATCTGCAAAATATAAAGTATATATTAAGATACAGGTAATCATTCTGGGTGATTTATATGAGTTACTTACTTCATAACAAAATAAAATAAAAATGTGATGGCAACCATATTATACAGACATGATATGTTGACAGACATGATATGACATAGAAGTTACACTTATAAAATCACATATGCAGTAAACATGATATCCTTGTGAACAATTTAGTATTGATAGTGCAATTGAATCCTTTCTCATGATGCAATTGTTAGTCGATATTATGTAATATTCAAATGTAAAAGGTTTTTACAGTATCGTATAGTGCATCGATCAGATTTAAAAAAAGAACAAAACTATTTGACAGGGGATGAAATATTTATTTTTTAATATCTGATTATTTCAAATTAATGTTTTTAATTGCAAACGTTTCATTTTAAAAGTATATTTTATTTCTCTTATACATTAATATTTTACTTAATATATAACAATGTATTTAACATATCTCCTTGTGATATACAAAATCTTTATTATCATTTGTAGCATGAATTACGTGACAAATTAATATATGACAATAGTAACGAAGAAGGGAACCGATTAAGTTGTCATGGCAGTTGACTGATTAGTCAATATCGCAAATTGCACTGTCAAAGACATTAGAGCTTACATCATCAAATATTAAGTTGTCCGCTGATTGCGTTGACGCTAAGTTGACGATGTTAGATAGGTCGTAATTTTTATGCGTGTAAAAGTGACGCTGGTGATGCTGGTTGAGAGACAAACAATGCCATCTAAATTGAGTTTCTCATGTTCTTAAATATATGTCTATTACAAACGTAACTAAGAAAAGATAATCTGGGAAATCCATTCATTAACTTATTATTTTATATGACTAAAATTAGCTTATCATCATGCAGACGTTCGAAAAAGATATAAATTCCAAACCCAAGATTATTATCTAATGGATTTATCTCGTAATCCTATTAACTAATAATCTTATAATAATTTTCTACAACGCATGATAAAATAATTTACGAGAAAAAACGGTAATTGTAAAAATTTCACTATAGGATGCGAATATTTAAATTCGAAAATAAATTCGTTGTGCAGTTAGCTGTGTGTTATTAAAACGGCACTGGCTATATATCTTTTTAGACATTTCTAATTTTTTTCTCGTTACAACAGGTTGATTCGAAATCCGGTCTAGCCAAGTCCACTCATATCCGTATATGTATTTATAATTATGAAGAATGAACAGGATCATTTATTTACTTCTGATGTTGTATTTTAATTTATAAAATCATATTTAATTTATAAAATCATAATTTATATAATCATAAATATTATATTGTTCTACAAGAATTTGCATTATCTTTAAAATCTTGTTTTTCCAAATTTAAATGATATAATGGTTTACTTAAATTTAACAAATCAAACTTATTTAATTGACTTCGCACTATAAATTAATTACTAAATGGTATCGCAGGGCAAAAATCTAATACTGGTGAATGCAATATCAGACATGCATTGAACATACATATTTACACACAACATTGGAGTTTTTGAAAATTGTTTCTTCAAAGCCAGTTTTTTTTATGATCTCTCTCTTTTATGTTTTCTTTTTATAATATACATTGAAGATAAAGTGTATTATTTTAGGGTTTTGTTGTCGTCGCGTTACTTGGCGCGTATTCCATGATGTAAAACAATTACCGCGTATCATTCGGGACTAAAGAAGACGTAAATAGATTATTCGGTCAAGTACATTTCACGAGTTTACGATAGTAAATCTGTGAAATGTACGAAAGATTTATTATACAAAAGAATTTTAACTCTGTGCACGGTATTTGCGCTACTGTTGAAGATTATATTTATCAAAGATATATAACATTATTACATTATATAAGGATTGGATCGTTAATGAGATACGTAAATATTTAAAAAAACGTTTATCTTGTTTTATTTTGTCAATTTAATATTAAAGCTTTAAAGATTAATTGTTTTGGATATTTTGAGAATATTCTTCCTACCACAGAAGAGTTCATATACAAAAAGAGACATTGAAAATTTTGTCATTTTCAATGTAACAATCTACGCAGACTGAGAACACAGATAAATATATTCGTAGATTAATATTTATCAATTTAATATAAGTAATTAACTAATAAACTGATTTGAGCTTCATGATCGGTTTGTAAAACCGATTGAAGTTTATCGAAATTATACAACGACGTATTATCGGCCAAGGTCGAGGTATCCACGAAGAATTCGTTACATTAGACCTCAGACGAAGAATATACCAAGTAGTTCTTTATTATGCGTTCAGGTGAGCATGTTTATACGTGAGTGTAGTTAATTATTATACAAATTTGCGAACCGTTTGGTACTTTCTGCGATTTCAAGGTGAAAATCGAATCACGCGTTACCGATCGACGGCCAATCGAGCGATGTATCAGTTGACCTGATACTTTATACTATTGTATTTACGATTAATCTACATCTACACAAATCGCATTCTAAATGCTAGATGTACGATCAGAATTATCTATCGTTAATTTTTTTAAGATCAATAAAACATAGGTGTACTTAGGATCAATAAAACATGTTTATGCAATTATTCTTCCAATCTCTCCGGATTGCGTAATGATAGAATTATCAGAATTCGAAGGATAGATCTGTAGTATAAGAGAATAATCTCATAATGATTTACTATCGTTGATTTCAAAATTGTAAAATGTCAGGTTGAACAAATCATATAAAATCTGCTTTCAACCGGTACAAACTGTGTCGTGAACGAAAACATCAGGGTACCATTGGAAAATAAATATTAATACGCTTATCTAATTTACATACAACGCGAACGATTTCGCTCTTCTTCCCATTCATGGATACTTCTGTTGTAAAAGTTATCACTAATCACTATATAAACGTCGTCTAGCCGAAGTAGTATTTGAATTTGCATTTCAATACTGTCTCGGAAAGTTACGCAATGGTTAGGAATATTACCAGATCGCCTAAGACGGATCGGAATATTTTTTTCTACATGAAAAGCTATAGCTAGGGTTATACGAAATTCCTTTATTTTGTAGAATATCCTCTTGAGATCATATATAAATAGAAAATCCTCTGGTCATTAACACGGAACCGCTAAATGGCAGAATATTTTTTTTTGGGTGATACTTTGCTTTTTCCGGGATAAGGGAAATGACGCTTACGAGTTTCGTCTCGTGAGTCGCGATATAATCCATTGACGCCTTCGTGAGTCATCGTCGTCTATTCATAATTATCTGAGTTTTCGCGGCGACGTGTGTACACAATGTATGTTGACTCGTGTTGACTCGTAACAATACATGAAGCCACAGACGCAAATTTCTGTTTGCACGTTCTTCATGCATATGCGCTTATCGTAAATACATGGCGAGAAATACGTTTTACTGTGATATCAGTACGTGATCATTCGGTTACGAGGTTTGTGTTTATAAGCCCATACACGTCTTCCTAAACAATAAATCTTTAATGTAATGAATTTCAAGTTAAGTTCTTCAAGTAAAACTTTTTACATCAAAATTTCATCATGTAATCGAGTATTTTGTATTTTTTATTATTACAAGAATTAATTATTATAAGAATTTCATACATGAATTATATACATACATGAATATTCATTTTAATATATGAATATTTACGGAGCTATTCTATATTTACGAAGGCGATAATGTGATTATGACCAAAAGCTTGCTTGTACAAACAGTCTCATAAAAATTTCAACATTATTAAAGTACTAAGTCGTCGAGGAACTATAATATTACCAGAATATCTATTATAATCTCGCGTGTTGTATGTCAATTGTTGCATTCGCGGCAATAACTTCGTCCACAATAGTAATAGCAGAGTATATAAGGGAAATTTACGTGGTTGAACTTCCTGTATAGACCGTAATACTTCCGGTAGAGCGACGAGTGATAACACGAAACGCGTTGCATCACGAGCAGTAAAAGTGACAAGTTCCGCCGATTGGTCGATTATTCTATGCTCTGCATAGATTTTCCACGTGGAGTCGAAGTGTACATAAATAGAAATTACGCAATGATCGGAAGTTGTCGTTAGAGAACTTCGATCCTACCTATCACGAGAGATCCTTCCGCTCGATTTGCGCGACCGGAAATGCGTCGTAAAATTTTCTAGAGACTCGGAGAAGGGAGAGGAGGAGGAAATACTGGTACATAATCGCGAATTATTGTTATTATATCAAATAATTGTAATCGATTTCTCGAAATTATTATACTATCTAGTTGATTAACCATATCATGATTATTAAAAAAATTAACGAATTACAAATCGCTAATTGCTAATTTTCTGCAACTATTAAATAATATCGAAGTTACATTAATAACGAATAATAGTTTCTTTTAATTATGATTAAAAATTGCATATTGATATAAAGCCACCAGCTTCAGATTTTGATGCTGTGTTTGGAACGTAATTAAGATATTAATATTTTACCTGTAGTATAAATATTACAGTACAAATGGTTATGTTATCGCAAAGTACAAGATTGTTTTTATTTAAAATAGTATTTATTAAAATTTTTCCATCATTAGAATCATATAGTTTCATAAGCTTTACCTTAAATCTTGTGTAAAGATTTACTTAAGATTAGTTGAAAATGATTGTGATTTGGCCTCCTTAGTTGCTAGAAAAAATATTTATTAATTATTTGAGATTTCTCAGTACTTCTTTTGACGAAATATTGATTGCTAAGTATTGAGTAAAGAATTTGTTGTTAAAAGAAATGAATAGCACGGGTAGTATTTGTGCAGCATTATATGTGACAATTATATTTGTTATGTTGATGTAATGACAGAACTGAACCACCAGACGTGACAACATTTGAATATTTATTGAGTGACTGCATTTGAATATTTATTCATTAATTTTTCTTCTCAACAAAACTAGAAAAATATATGGAAGAGATAATAAGTTTTTCTTCTTTGGAAAGGAATATAGAGAAAACAATGCAGAAACGTGATAAATCTTTTCTGGAAAATACGACATCAAGAACATGCTACAGCATACATTTACCAGAAATATGTACTAGAAATACATATGCCAGAAATACGTACGCTATCATTACATATAGACGGTACTAGAACAAAATAAATTAGACATGATGTTGTCCCATTATTAGAAGGATCTTATCACCAACAATCAAAATCGAATAATTAAAAGAAAATATTAGGTGTTAATGTAAATTAATACAGCGAATAGTTTAATGCGAATATTCTGATGTTGCCTCGTTGATTTCATAAAACGTGCTTTCTTAATGAGCAAATTTGATTGGGAACTTCCCGCTGAGGAAGATTTGATCGTGTAATTCCCAACTTTTTTCCGGTTGGGAAAACGGATAATATCAAAACATTTGCTATTAAAGAATGACGTAAAAAGCATAAATTTTAAAAAATGATAAATCCACTCATTTTTAGTTGTTATTTATTTGTTAAAATTAATTTTTATTCTTAAATTATACTTTGAATATAAAGTCTATTTAAATATAACAGACTTTTTCTTAAGATTTTGTATTATTACTATCGACTATTTGTAGAAAGTTTTAAATGTGAGTTATTTTATTCATTTCTCATTGAATGTTGAATAGTAATAGGTACAAACTTGATTTTGTTATTTCTGCCAGAGATATCTTTTCTAGCTAAAATAGTAATAGTTCATTGATACTCATTTGAACCAGTTCTTGAAAACACGATTTCAAAACACGATATAATACATCGCTTTGGAATCGTGTGTCTAATTTCAATTTTGATACGTACTCTCTATATTAATTGAACGGCGTCTATAGTATTCATTCATTCTCATCGCGTTTTTAAATACAATATAGCATTGTAGCAATGCTATAAATACATTATAGGATTGTTCAATGTTGGTTTTCGACGCACTTGATTACATTATCACGTAATAGTCTGGCTCGCATGTGCCATCGGAATAATATATAGCGTGACATTACGCTGAAATCGTTAACACTTTATATTACAAAAATACGCACATAAATATAATTTTTTAAAGAAAAATCTTATATATAAATATTTTTTATTATCTATATTAAGAGAAATTGATTGATATAACTATAACATTAATCGACTTTACTGTAAAAAAAAAACGTAACGATTTTATTATTACGCAGGACGTGTTATTATTTTTTATTTTAATATATCATATAATTCCATTGATCGAGTTTTTTGTGAATCAATCGAATTAGAAGTTTGATGAAAAGTGCACTCGAGAAACATAAACGTGAAAGTCATCAGTTGAAATAAGTATAGCAATTCTCACCAGTCATAGAATTTGTGTCATATACTGGAACAAATTAATTCGTATCGAAAATGATTGCGTTATAGAAAATATATAAAATTTATTTGAAGATTCTGACTCTTTAATGGATTTAACAGCTTCTATGCATATTTAGAATTATTATGATTTTTTTGTTAATCTCCTTGTATTTTTTTCTATACCTAATATGTTTTATATCAAAATATTTAATAATCTATTATTATTGTTAAATGAGAATTTAAAGTTTCTAAAAATATAGATATTCTAAGTAATTTTGACATTCCCTATTATAGTTCATAAAAGTTAAACAATTTTTAACAAGGTATAGATATAGAATATTATATAGAAAATTAACGATCCATTGATTGATAACTTATATTTTTTATTTTGACTACTTGACAGGTGGTTATAATCGTAATTACTTTATCGCGATAACAATACCGATTTGATTACAATTTTTGCAACATATAATGGAGAATCGCTATAGTTTTTCTTAGACCAATAATGCCTACACTTAAGATAACGATAATTGAGCACCATTCGATTTTATCGCGCGACACGCGACGATCTTTCATGTAATAATTATCAATTAGAAAAGTCATTTATAGTCTCACATTTATTTATATTCATATGAAATAATCAGACGTTTGCTCATCTCATCAGGGAATTGAATTGGTAACCGTATATAGTAGCACGCGATTTAGCAAATACGTTTTCAACGTAAAACTAACATAAAAGTAGAACATTGTTTTACCTTGAAATTATATGCTTGGATTTTTGTAATCTGCTTAAATATATGACAGCAGATGCACCAAGAAGACTGTTGACCTTTGCTGCTATATTGTCTTAGACCATATATCGCATTTTCTTATCGATGACGACTGATAAGACCAGCTGAAATCAAGTATGGATTTGTTAATTTTTATATTTGATGTGCAAGAGAAGACATCGTAAAGAAGCAGACATTTCACGTTTTGGAAAACGAAATTAGCTTTCGGTAGACTACGAAATATGAATCCATTCACCTTTATAATCGGGCCATATGTTTTCTTACGTTTTAATGATAGCGTTTTAGTCTAACATTCCTCGTATTCATATGTATCATGGACGTTTCGTTTGTATAATGCACGTGAAGTATTTACTCCCTAAACACATCCGATTATGTTTTTCAATTTGAGCGTCCATTGAAAAGAAAAATAATTTCTCTTCTGCTGTTGATATATGATTTGATTGAGTCATCTATCGATTTATCTCTTTTACATTCAAAGTTCTCAGTTATAAACTATAATTTATATCTTGTACGAAAATCAGTTGCTTGTTTAGAACACTGAATTTTCAAGTCTCGAGGCAATAACATTGCAATTTTAGTACAAACAGTAATAAATTACTTAATTTTTCTCTGAATATTCTGATTAGGATTAATCAATAAACAGCGATTATTTGCTGGTTAATCGTAATCGATATAATTATATAAGAAATCGAGGATGAGATATTTAAAAAATGCTTGCTTTTTAAAGTACACTGCAAACAAGACTTCACTTGAAATAATTTACATATCCGTTGTGAAGCTTATTCTATTAATAAATCGGACAAGTATAACGAAGCGACAACCATTTTGCACGACTCTTCACGTGGTTGCAGCCGTATTGAGAACGTAGAGCATAACTTTCGTTGTCTTTCATTGTTGGCACGCGGCTATTGTTCGATAACTCACTAAACGGAGTGTCTTGTTACCTCGTCAAATGGCAAATCCGTCGTAAAAAAGATTACGGCGAAATCGAATGTGCAACGAGAAACGATTTATCATTGAAATATCACCCATGATACACTCGATATGAATACTCCGATTCTTTCGCTTTACGATAATTTTGAATGTTGATTGCTCTTACAGACATTTATTCTCTACAATTATAAATGTATGAAAACAATAATAATTGGTGTAAAAATGCATTGCAATTTCAACTTACATGTACTTTAAATTTTCATGTCTTTGTTATATTTATAATTAATTTATATATATTTATTTATGATCAATTTATGATCAATAATTATAAAAATTTGAAACATTTCCAATTATACTGTAAACTTTAATAATTTATATATAAATTTGTATAAATTTATATATAAATGTATTAATTTTGTTATTAAGAGCCAATTTTTTAAGAGCTCCAAATCCGAGATATTTTCATAAGAAAACAGTATATTTGGGTAATAATAAAAGCAAATTTCTTTTTATTATAACTCAATACTAGTGAGAGAAACTGACTCATCCGTTGTACAACGCAGTTGTATAGTGATCGATAATCGCGGGTAATGCACCGGACGCACAGAACAATATGCGAATGATGAGCGCGCTTGCCAAAAATTTGTCAAGGATATTCAGGTGTCCATCTTTACAATCCCATCTTCGGACCTCGGATCATTAATTTCCGATTAAAAATTGCATTTCGAAGGACAGTCGATTACTAAGCTACAAATACGTATTTGGTTGTACGCTCAACCACACAATGCGTGATTCAGCTAGCAGGAGATTATTATGATGTTATTCATGCGAAATTTCTTGAATACCATTTCGCTCATTGCCACTAAGCCCTTGTCCTTCCTTCGGACTGACTTATAACTGGCTGCTGATAAACCCGGAGTAATTCTCAAACAGAGTAGTTTATTTGAACAGAAACTTTACCTGGCGACAATAATATTTTTTTATGATTGTTTGCGCTATGACATTGACGTGACAAGACACACTCTGGCTGCTATTCACAATGGACTGCGATAATGCACGATGACGAAATTAAAAATTAAATTAGTACAGCGATAAGTGAGCATAGATAGATAAACATTAGTCTAAAAATGTATATTTTTTTAGCGATCGGTTTGAAAAATGTGGAGAAAGTATTGTTTGCTCGATCGCGCGATAAATAGAATCGCAAATATCTTATTCCGTTTCAACTTCGTTTAGTGAAAGTCGTCAATTGCGATAACATAAAGGATATAACTGCCATTTGTAATTAAAGCATTGAATTGCAGAACTAATCGGCTAAATGAATGTTAGAATAACCCATAAAAAGATGTGTATTATTATATAATGTATATTATTCGATTGTGTCATTTCAGTATTATATTGTAATTCTTTTAACTGTAAGATTTATTGTTATAAAATTGGAATTTATAACAATTTTATGTGATTAAAAAATTATATACCCTTGGCTTGTTGCTATAACGTAAGATATTTTTAATTTTATTTTGCTGTTCCAAGTTTACAAGATCCTAGGTTTAGAAATAGAAACTGAAAGACTTCGTAATAAGGCTAAAACGCTTGCGATTACTTTAGGCCGATTAAAATTACAAGCGTTTAAAGAGCAGTAGCGATTCTTGATACGATGCCACGGTGACAACTAGAAAAAGACAAAGAAAGGACCAAGGAGAAGTGGTGTATGCGTACGAAGCCAGCATGTAAAATAAGTGATTCTTTCACCTTGCATTTAGGCACAATACATCAATATCGATTATATTGTCGAACCACCTCATGGAAAAAAACCGATGGCATTTGATCGTTTCACGTGCGTTTCACGTGCAGCGAAGAGTTAGTCTCCACCTTCTTTCTGACGTATTCTGCGTGTTTGACACGTGCTAGGCATCGCTATATCAAAAATAACTTTTGTAACAATTGAAAATAGAGTGAAATTAATACCTTTCGTATATAATTGTCTGACCGAAATAAAAGGAGCTCGATTCTTACATGGGAGTCACGTCATTGAATAATAACTACGTTATAGCAAAAGATAATGAACGCGTACGGCTGACAGCAGATCACTATGCTTAGGGAAACGTTACGAAACTACCAGAAAATAATGAATAATGATATGCGACCGAGCCACTATCGAATACATCCTATTAAAATGCGAATTAACGTCACATCCGAAGTTAGATTGCTTGATATAATTATCAATAAAAAAAAAATATTTTTTAATTAAAATTTATCATCAATTAACTATTTATTAAAATTAGTAATTGTGTAAAAAAAATATTATTAAAAGGGGAGAATATATTTATTTCACAAATATTTATATATGTACAATAGTATTCTTTAATGACACGTACAAGCATTCCTCACGCTCGTATATGTACAATAATATCACACTCACACACACACATGCACGCACGCACACACGCACAAACAGCGTATTATTTTTCACAATATATTGTATATGTATTTAATTAAGATAATTGATGCACGCATTCGTCCTATCTTAACGTAATTTGCTTTCACGAATCCAAAAATAGGGGGAACGATGGCCTATTAGAATTACTTGATGCCTCAGATCGTCTCTCCGTGACGTCATCTGGTAACGAATCTTCAAGTGTTGTCTCGACCAGGATTCTCCGAGTATTTGCGCGGCCGCGACAGACGATGCAACTCGCGATCGGCGAATACAATTTCTGAGGCGCATTCGCGTCGCGGCATCGCCAATAACGGGAAAAACCTCTCTTCACGGACGATATATGGCTAACTAAGAAACGAATTGTGTTGTCGTGTGCAAAGGATCCAGTGAACTTTAATTCTCTTTTGAGTCAGCAGTAGAAACTTGCCTTACTGGGCATCCTATCGTTCCCTTTTCGAGAAACTGGTATGTCTTTTCGTCTCAATGTCTACTAACTATTGTCGTACTTTTATGCGCGATTAATGACTGAATCATGGTTATTAATCGCGCACAATTGCAATTTTTGATATTTCGTTCCTAATGATAAAACCTATTACGTTTATATGAAATATTCATTATACTTTCGGAGTTACGAGTACTTCGTGTAAATTGTGAGAAAATTACACGAACGTGTACGAATATTTTTAACGGCAATACATTTTCAAATATGTTCTATTTTCTAAAATTTGTTTTAAACGTATTATTGCGAGATCGTCTCGAATGATTTTTAATTGCTGAAACATCATATCATCTTAATCGTTATATTTTATTATGTTTATAGTCACGCAACACGTAATAATATAGGTACGTAATTTGCTAAAATTGGCTCAACACTTTAATAATGCAGCTTGATTATTTTAATTATTTATCGTTAGCATCTGAGCAATGTTTGTTACCATGCCGGCTGGTCGTTTTGTCGAAAGTAATCTATATGCTAAGGAAAAAGTTTTCCATCGCTGGAAAAACACAGTGACCCAGTGACACGTGAAACACGGTTATTTTACCGGTGTAAAACTTTCGTTTTTCTGTTCATGAAAGTGTGACGTATGTTGTTTAATTATCAGAATTAATGGAAAAGCTTTTCCCTTTTTTTTTAAATTCTCACGACATTAAACTTCACATTCAAACAGACCGATGTAAGCATATATTCAATTACATATTTTACCACTTATTATTTTCCGCCTAATGCTTCGTGTAATGACGTTTCCGAAGGCAACTATAAGGCATTTATGTGTTACATCAATCGTCTTATCCTGAATTATTGTGAATTATTTACGTGCTTAATTCATTAAGGATCGCTGGTCGATTTTTCGACCAAAAAAATAGGTCAACTTTGGGATGCGAAATTTTTGGCAAGTAGGCTCCTTAAGGGCATAGTAGCTTACCATTAAAAGGATTTTAAATTTTTGTCTTGGTCCTTAATGGATTAATATATCATGTACATTTAACATTAAAATGTTACATTACAATTGCATATGAAAAATATTGACATGCACGTTTGTGCTTTTTATTTATATATCTGTTACTGAATGACCACAAAGACTTCGAATATTGGAATTAAACTAAGGAAAACGGTGATTCCGAAACTGCAGTTGAGAAAAATTATTAATTACAAATTATTGTTAATTATTATTGTTAATTATTATTACTAATTACAAAGTTACACAACATGGAAAATAATTTTTATGTGAATACAAATTTTATATAAGTGTGTGTGAATAGATTGGATTATATATGTACCTATATAATTTCTCAGATAATTTTATATTAAAATCTGATGGGGAAGAATTGATAAAATTTAATGGAATCATGAAAAAAAGATTCAAAAGATAAATAGAAACACTGTTAAATCCATAATGTCAAACGTGCTATTTGAGTTATTTTTAATCATTTCTAATCATTACTACTTACACTCAATATATGTCATTAATTTAACTAAAGCAATGAAGTTAAACAATTTAACTCAAGAAAATGTATGTGTGTGTATTTTACTTTGAAATTAAATACAGAAATGGATTAATTTATATTTTGACATGGGAGTTAAAAAATAACAAAATGTTATTTAACTTAAGGATTGGGTTATCATTGCTCCTTTGATATCTAACAGCAAGGGAGAAGAGATGGGAGAATACATCGGGTCCATTCACACGATTTGAGACTTGCGATTTTGTCGATTGTGTCGTGCGTATGCAAAATTTACATGCACGTGCATACGTGTCTCATGGGGCTACCTGTTCGCTTAACGGCGACACGACACGGCCAATGACACAGAAGAAACACATAGAGAAGACAAAACCGAGAAAGAGAAAGAGAGGGTTTTGAAGAGGTGGAAAGGTGGTGGAAGAGGAGGAGAAGAAAAGGGAGGTTGGGTAGGAGCAAACGAAGGTGCACCGTGCGCCGCATGTACAGAGAGAAAACGGCGGCCGCGACTCGCGCGTATACGAACCCGCGGAGCCGAGAATCGGCGAACCAAGAACCGAACGGCGAACCACTCACCGATTCCAAAGTCTGTCGACAGTCAGGCAGGTTCAGTTGTCTCCGAACCCTCGAACTGTTCGGACGCGTTTTCCAGAATTTTTCGTCCCACAACGCGTTCGCGAACACGTTCTTCGCACGATTCGCAATCTTCGATACACGCCACTATTGAAGTACCTCGAGAATTCGGTTCGACCGAAGATCAAATCGGATCGATTCGCGAAACAATTCATTCGTCCAACGTTACGAGAACGGGGCTAGCCACGGCTGTCAACGTAGGGTTTTCTACCCTCTGCTGCGTCGATAGAGCAACCCCTCGCGAGAACCAACCACCTGTCTCTCTGTTCACCGAGACGAAGGGGAACGCGAGATCGTCGCTGATTCGAACGATCGATCTGCTAAGACGTGAGTATTGTGACGAAGATGATTCACGGGGTTGTTCATGAAGGGGGTGGTTTTTCGCCAATTGTGGTGAACTTTTCGTATGCACCATTACGCGGCACGCGAGCGATCGCTACCAATGAGTTTTAATCGGACGAAAGGTAATTCTGTCTTGCGTTTAGAAAGTAAAGACGCCAAAGTGGGGGTCGAATCACCGCGATAGGGAACGAGAATACGGATAACGCATATCCATTATTAGACGGTTGATATGAATGTGCAAAATCAGGTTATTGAAACGTTTCGCTGGAACCGAACCACGCAACGTGACGATAATGAAAATTATTTCATTTTGTTTGAGTCACAATGGAAAATTACGAATTTAAATATTCACAAATCTCAATACAAATACAAAAATATTTTTATGTATGTAAAATACTTTTATATAATAAGCTATCTATCACGTGTCACTTGGTGCGATGTATAGCTTTTTTAATTTGTCAAAGAAATATAAAAGCAGCAAATAAAACATTTGTATCGTTTTATATGTCGCGACAATATAAAAAGGAGTAAGAAAATTAAATTACGTATATATGAGTAACCTTTGTAACTTTTTGTGACTTCTTATTCGTAAGTAATAATTATTGACGTTAGTGACAGATGGATTTAAAAGATAATACATGTCACACTTTTGTGATCATTTATTTTACATTTTATTTCTTACAAGCGTGAAAATAATATCTTCTGAAAAATATCGTGCATTATAGAATTAAAAAGATCTGATCGATCTGCAGTAAAAAATTCGTACGTAGTTTTATATCTTGGACGGTTTATATGCACGTCCGATTGCTACAAGCAGTCGCGATACTTGGACGCGCTTCGTTTCAGTGATGTGGAGCTACGGTTGCTTCAAGATATAGCACACATTTGATACTAAGGAATACTAATATAACTTTTGCGCTTATTCTGCGCGATTTCGGAGTAGACTTTTGATAATGAATAGATAAACCTTCTTCGTTTACGATAGTGCATCGTTTATATCGAATCGCATAATTTAGATCGTATTGCTTTTAACTCCATGATGCATAGGACCATTACGTCCTCAAGATTCTATAAGAGGATTATTGCATTGTTTACATTGTTATATTTATAATAATCATAAATTAAACACATTAAGAATATTAATTTTATAATTAAAATAAAGATATGTATATGCATATATTTTTTAAGACTAATATAGTATTCTGTGTAAAAAAATATATCTGCAAATTTGAAAAAAAATGATTTAATTTCTTTGAGATATTTTATCAATCATGAAATTTTGATTTAATGAAAATCTTAATACATCTAGTGGAAAAGAAGATAACTAATGGTTTCGCGTTATAATATATATTCATAAATGTAAATGCTTTCACTTTAGTATCGCGTATAGGTATATCTATAGAGAGTTGCACGTGACTTGTAGATGATCGTTCGGTTGCATATTCGGTATGTGTTAGATCAAAATATATGACTAATACATGTTATATTATAAGATATTCAAAGAAATATGTTGATGCGTCTGATTAGATATTTCATTATGTTATAATTGTATCTAAAATCGATTATGACAGATCTATAATTACACTATAAATTCTATACTGAAGATGAATTACAGAAAGTGTTGTTACCTAACTAATTTCACTTTTGCATATCGTTATAAGATTTGAACTTTGATTTGCCAGCGATTTTATTCGGATACGATAGAAGAAAAAGCTCTCGTGATCCTTTCTAAAGAAATGTATGATAACGCTTACGTATGACGCTTACGACACATTGTACAGAAACGTACCAGCAAGGATTTCAATAAAAGTGTTACAGTAACAGGCGCACTGAACTTTTCATTTGTTGCTCGTGATTATGATGCTCGTATTATGATGCTCTTCTTAACAGTAATTTCGTATTTGCTAAGCGAAAATTTTTCCGATAGGATTGAAATATGAAAATTGAAGAATTTCAATATTCAAAAATTCAAAACTCGACGTTACAAACGTGAAAGGACTGTCTACTTTATTATTATTTTTTGCAATGCACTTCAAGAGAAAATATTAAACTAACGACTTCGTAATTACAAATAAAACATAATATTGCATTTTTCACATAAACAATTTCCATTAAATGGAAATTGTCACTTTATATATTTATAATTATCTCGCGATAAAAAAAAATATATAGTATTTACTTGTGTATACTAATTAAAAGAAAGACCAAACATTCTGTAACAAATTACTTCTATTAATATCACACGGCTATGTCTGCGTAATATTGAGCGACGAGGCGACTGGATAATGACTAATTAAACTCGCGATAAGAATAATGAAATATTTCAGTAGCCACAGGGGAGACGTGCTCTATGATGCGTGGTAATGTAACGAGACAGAATAAAGTTACGAGAATATCTAATGATCGCTTAATATATAAAACACGGTGATCTTTCACAATATGTCAGAAATCGTGTATATAATCACACATGCGTATGTATGTTGGTCTTCCTGTTTTTAAACGAGTATTGCTTCAAAATGTAAAGATTTTTAGTCGATATGCAACGTTCACAAAAGTAAAATGAATTAATGTTAGACTACAAGTGTGGTATATATGTCAAGTACATATATATCATATTTAGTGATTCAAGATTGAATTATTTAAGCATTTAAGATCTATCTTCGACCGATACAGGGCTCTAATTTATCGATAAAAAAAAAATGAATTAGTTTCTTCTCGACATATCTATAGTTTGAGTAGTCTTTTCTTTATCTCTCCTCTTTTCGTTCATATACTTCAGGAAAATTACGGAATTACGGAAAATATGTAACGAAATCTTTTACACGGTGATGTGTTCAAAAGGTGCGAGGGAGTTGACGGAAGATTGTTAAGACATTTATGACCGCCAAGTGCGACATAAAATTGCGCTGTGTATGGTTAAAGACATCGTAGTTAAGAAGCAGAGATAACATTGTTTTCCGGTTTATTTGACATGCTGTGTAAATTCGCCGAAATTCAAAACTATGTTCATGCAATTATTGAAATAAACGAATGTTATTCGAAATTCATTCTTTGCACTTAAAATCCAGAAATAATGCAAATAATTCTTAACTACCAATTTACAATTGCAGAGATCGAATTTTAATAAATTATATAACGCTAGATTTTTTAGATTAAATAATGTATAACGATATTAATTTTATATGCTTTTTAATACAGCAATATATGCAATTAATTATTTTTGTTAAGTAATGATATAATTTTATTGTGCATTGAAAACACTGTTCATCTTGTAAATAAGTCACATCGAATCATCATATTTAATACATTTTGTTGACAGGGATTTTTTAATCGTTATTACACAAATATGGTAGAATATAATAGGTGCATTTTTATGGTTATTATTATTATTATCTTTTTACAGATCATACATAAGTACGTTGGACTATTCATAGAAATAAATTTTTAATTAAATTAAAAGGTGTTATATAAAGAGATTATGAAAATTACTGAAGATTAAATTTTTTTTAATAACATGGTAATTTAAATTATATATACAACAAGCTAGAAATTCAAAATTAAATTTAGACACAAAATGGAAAAGGCTTTCACATATATATAACATCATAACATGATTTATGGAAAGAAAACGTTAATCTCATTTGTCAATATGTCTCGATAATCAAGGCTTGATATTTTAAATACATACGCATTAGTAAATAGTAGGCGGCACACAAATCTCGCGTAACGGTTACGAAGTTTACAGTTAGTTTTACATATTTCTTGCAGGAGTGCTAATAACGACAGTTATTTTCCTCCAGGCATGATCGAGTGTAAGATCAACCATCGGTGCATAATGAATCAAAGATTTTTCATCGAGAGTCCTATTATGTCCTTCAACTATGAAGACTACACATCCGCACAGGCACACCTTACCTGATAATTCGTTGTGAAACAGTTGTAACATTCACGAGCTAATCGTTTCGCGGACTTTCTAAACCATAATGAATATATATAGTATCCCTCCGGCCACGTGCGTGTGTTGTCTCGCACGTCTCAGTCAGTGTACAACGAATAGATGCAGGTGCAATGAAGTCTAGGAGTGGGCGAAATACGAGCATATTGGCGTCGATAGCGATACATCGATAGGATTATCGACGTCGTGTGTTTGTATAAAATCTTGTACTACCAATTAATCTGTGATACTTAATTGTGACAGAGAAGTTCTAAGCGATTATTCAGTTAGGTTTCATTCGCGTTAGATTTTTGTTAGAGATTATTTTGAGACGGCCTAAGTACTCTATTCTCAGCGAATTAGTTTCGCCCATTTCAATTGAAAAGGCGTTGAGACGATCTAATCTCATTATACGTAGAATGAGTTGCACATAAATAGGATTGCTATATTTAATTTGCGATTGCACGTGCAGATACGGCGGAATTAAATTAATCAGGATGAAAACGCGAATATGAAAATTAATTTCGTAGGAAAACGTGTGGGATCTATCGCGTGTTCTGCGCCTGTTCTACGTTGTATGCGAAAACGTTGGGCATTATGATACGAATATAATTACGAGCCGGATGGTTGAAAATCGTTCAGAGCCATTATATTTTCCGTATTATTCCACTTATTATTTCGCGATTCGCCGCGTTTAGTCACACTGCGTGATAACAAGGCAGTATTGTGTAATGTAAAAACGATGTGAAGCATCTTCACCAGATTAAGCAGATATTAGTCTGATCGAACAGCATTTTGCCTTTCACAGTCTTTCTGTATCGAAATCGCCGAGGTATGTCGAGCGAATGCCGCCGAGAAAGTTAAATTCAATGAAGCGTTTGTAATCAATATATTAGCCTAATTTAACAGGTAGAACAATGCGCTGACGCCGACCGATGATGCATACGTATATACGTCAACGCATGCACACGCAGCTGTCTTGTATGTGTACAAATAATGCGTAATCCTTCCGCGACTGAACGTGATATACAAACGAGTATTTAGTAACACATAATATATTGCGGATGTACAAAATTTTATATTGTACTATTAAATTTTACGTTGTCCGTAGAATTATTACTGCTAAATTTGACAGACAATAGTAAAAGCAATAATAAACGTACAATTTTAGACAAAGATACTTCATAAATTAATTAAAAATGAATATATTATAATTAGTTGTGTAATAACATTAAATAACGTTCAGTTATTTGCTGGATTATTACAATTATAATTTATTTAATTCATTTACGAAGTCGACTAAAATTGTATATTTATTATTGCTTTTGCTATTGTCTGTTGAATTCAACACTAACTCATTGCTATGAAATCTTATTTAAAGTGATATTATTTTGTCAAATATCTGCTTGTTAAATTTTTGTTACTTTTTTATCGAATCGAGAAATATAAAGATATAAAATATTATAAAAGATTCCGTCGATTTCGGACAAGGTTAGAGAAAAAAGTAAAGCGCGCCGTAATTAATATTAACAAATATCAACCTCGGAATATTCGCGATGCAACCGCCTGCATTTGCATGCGCGTGCTTCTCATGCATGCATGCCGAACGAACGAAGTATAGCTTGGTGGTATCTTTTCTTTTTGCAAGGACCTTTTATTGTCGCCTTTATGTATACAATGGTTTGGTGTCATCTTTAGCCCTGGTCACAAGAAAAAGATACCAACGTTGTAGAAATTTACATCGAAGGTCGATTAGCTGAAACTGCAAAGAATTTTCTTTCGCACTCTTTTTTGATAGAAGAGTTCAAAAAATCAGAAAGAATTAATATTGACGATTTTGCAATCGTCGCAACGTTATTCAATGTTGCGTAATTAAAAAGATCGAGTTTTGTTTGTGCATTGATTAAGTGACGTTGAACATGATTACGTTCGTAATGAGTCATTTTTCATCGCAGGTATAAAAAAAAACAGCTTTTTTTGTATCGAAAATCAATAAGAGCAATTAGAACAATCGGCGAGATTCTTAACCAGATCGTTTTTCGTTGATCGATAATCAACGAGTTTCGATTACCGTTACACTAGTTTATCTTTCTTGAGAGTCGTTTAATGATATGTGTAACGTCATCTGATCGATCGATTTAATCAAGAAAATATTTCTTGCCTCAGGTCTTGTGTATGTAATCTCGTTTCTCACGACGATAATACCGATCGTCAATATGATGTAATATGTATAATGTTACAACTACTGAATTCTTCAATCAATTACTATTCAATTCTGAACAATGCTTTCTCAGATAAAATCATTTGTTTTAATGTTACGTACACAGAGAAAAAAATTGTTCATTTAACTAAATTAATTTAGTTCGTCTTTGTTTCTTTCGATGAAGAATGTATGTATGGATTTAAATCAAACATATTATATAAGTATGATTTAAATACATACATTATCTAACAAAATAAATAAAGACAATTAAATTAATTTAGTCAAATAAACAGTTTTTTCTCAGTGTATTTAAATTGAGAAATCATGAAGTGTCAAAATAGGGACAGATAAACTAAATAAAATAGGGACGAAAAACTAAACAGAAAAAAATTAAGAAAAAACATATTTGACTTGAGAGAGAGAGAGATAAACTCATTTGATAACACTAGTTTACAGCAAAAAATTACTTTGGACCGGACTACGTGTCCTTATAGATTTTTGGATGCTGAAAACGATGTGGCAAGCGAAAAAATTCTAGCACATCAGATTTCCAAGATAAGTGAGATTTAATATATAAAAAATGGTTTTTTTGGCGATATTTGACATTTTTTTTATAAAGAAGATGAACGTTATCTTGAAATTTCGATCAGAAATCATGAATATATTGTTCATTCCCTCTAAAATTTATTTTTTCTTATTTCAATATCTTACTTTTTAGTTATGAAGGATTAAAGATAGGATCTATTTTAAAGGTACAGTTATCAAAATGTGACCTTAAAAATTAATCCGCATGCACATATGACGCTGTCTCCATATTCAAAATAGTTCCTATCTTTAATCCTTCATAACATGACTAAAAAGTAAGGTATTAAAATAAAAAAAATGCATTTTAGAGGGGATGAACAATATATTCATGACTTCTGATTGAAATTTCAAGATAACGTTTACTTTCTTTACAAAAAAATGTAAAATATCGCCAAAAAAAAAACATTTTTTACATATTAAACCTCAATTATCTTGGAAATCTGACAAACTAGAATTTTTTCGCTTGCGGCATCATTTTCAGCATCTAAAAATCTATAAGAGACACGTAGTCCGGTCCAAAGTAATTGAAAAAAAATTTTTTTTGTAAACTGGTGTAATTTTTTTAAGAATAATTTTTATTTCTAATCAATAATTATATTGAATATATTGTTATTTGCGTGAATCAATAATTGTATTGAACTCAATAAATTTCATAGATATGTTTATTCATATACACATAATATGATTTGTTTCTTCAGTTTTTCTGTTTAATTACAGGATATTTATTTAAGATTAACTGACATTAACAACTAATATAGTTTTATACAGATATGTTAGTGTTACTGAACGTTGTTATTAGCATTTTAGATTGATTAAGAGCAAAATATGTTGCTAAAGAGTAACATTTATTATTTTAATTTACATCTCAATTGGATGTAAGTACATATAAGTTCCTGTCAATATAATGATAGGTTAAAGTGCTGGAGAAAAATTACAGAGTCCATAGAAAACTCTACCGGATACTTCTAATCACTTCACGAACATAACAGCGCATTTATTGTCATCAGGAATCATTAGTAAACTGTTTCATCGAGTTGGACATTATGTAATGCTATATCGCTTAAATTATCGTGTGTGAATCGCTAAGATGATGCATATCCTGCTAATTTTCTCGATCTTTCAAGGAAATCTAATAAATGTTGAGACAAAAAGTACGAATTTTATTGAAGTTATGGTAATTTTATTAAAGCTGCGGTAATGTACAAATAATTTTCGCAGATAATTATTGCTATATCTTTTCTAATGTCGCTATAATATCAAGTAACTTAACTATAAATTGGAACTTATTCAAATTACGTTTCCACGTTTATATAAACAATTATTATTATCTAATATTATTAAAATTAATTATTAATTATTAATATTAATATTTTACATATTACAATATAAAACGTTACAAATATAATAATATAGCATATAATAGAATAGTCTGTAACAGAACCAAATCCACGAGGTACCGTGACATAGATTTTTGCCGTTAATGCGTAAGTTAAAGTTATGAAAGACACGGTTTGCATCATGATGGGAATGTTTTATTATTATTATTTTTCCTGGCGATTTGTACGCCTGTAAAACGTATCGCAAAACTGGATCATGACACACGTATACGCGCGATTTAGAAGGCTGTTGTAAAAAGAAGACATATGAACCTGGAGAACCGATATATGGTCCACAAACAGTTTGTTTATAATAATAGCGCTACCCAAGGCTGATAATTTTAAAGATTCTCCGTTTCATCGGATTGGCGTCGCGTTCTTCCCTTTCGCTTCACTCGGAAACGCGAACGATTATATCGGATTGAGCAATCAACTGTAGACATCGTCGAGAAGATCGAACGGGGAAAACGTTAGCTTGGCAATTTAATAACGCCTCGGGACAAATCGTATACATCCTGTGTAAATAGCCACGTTCTAAAAGGTTCCCTCGCGCGCTCGTTTGCAAAAGTGTTGTGACCTCGATTCGTCGTCACGGCCTTCCTAGATTGTCCGAGACGTTCGTAGACTTCCAACGAAACGACGCGAAAGTGTACCATATGTGAATTTTACTCTTGCTGTAAAGCTAGAAATTTTAGCACGTTATTTCTTTCGATTTCTCAAAATTACATTTATCTCTAATACATTTATATTGCTTATAGTTGTTAACTAAATCTTGTGCACAATATTAGCAAACTTTATCGTCATTGTTATTTATTATTAATCTATTATTTTATCACTGATTTACATGTAAAATTAATTCTGATTTATAGCGAAAAATATTACTCTGTTCGAAAAATATTTCTATTTTCTTATTATAATATTTGAGCGTATCTTATAGAAGTGTAGAAATGTTAGTTTTTATAATACAATAATGTGTAGAAAGTATATCGGAATTGCACAGCTGTTTTATAATATAATATCGTATAGTATCTACTACAACAGAGAGAATTGAATTTTTACATGGAATCCAAATGCACTCTGGCAGTAGTACAAATATAGTATGAGTGAGCCTTGAGTTACGTTCAGGGAGTTGGCTATCAGCGCTATTATGTCATTCTGCCTTTATCGTTCATTGGACGTAACACAAGTATAGAATGATATAATAGCGCTGATAGCGAGCTCCCCGAACGTAGCCTTGGTATCTGACAGTAAGAGGAAGGGAGAAAGGCGGAGGAAACGCGGAAAGAGATTTAAATGCCGGTCAAGTCGCTATGACGATACCTTGACCTTATCTTGACCACGGACTACAGTTCGGTTTGCTCTATGTATGGGCGATTTTCATGATGATTTCTATTTAAAATATCAATAATTCTATAATTAATATTTCGCGGTGTATGATGTATTAAATAGATAATTAATCAAATAAATATTTGTATAAAAATTTCCATTGCTAGAATTTCTCTCTCGAATCAAATGACATTTTATAGATAATATTACTTTGCGTTCCATGAGTAACAAAGACAGAACGATACTTGTGTTGACTTGTATCTTTTATCATTAAATGGAAGGAACCCATTGTAAACTATTAGCACACACACATATCTATTCTGAGAAAAATGTCTGGTTGAAAATAAACGAATCAGAAAATTATCTCAATCAGAATTCCAATTATCTCAACTAGAATTCTAATAAATTTAACCAGAAAATTCGGATTCAACCATTTTTAATCAGAATTCTAATTAATCCAACCGAACAGTTTTTTCCGTATGAATTAACTCGTCGAATCAGTCATTTTTCGAACGCCAAATTTATAGAGCATAAAGTCGAAAGTTCTTCTTCGTTCTAGATGATAGAGTAACTAACGCCATCATTGCCTTCATTTGGAGAGTTTAGTTAGCATATTCCATGATCGCGATCTTTTTGATTAAGGATAGCTCGAAAACCATCAATCTTATCAAGTGCCAACAAAATTAAACTATTAAAGTATTCTTACAGATTATACTTCATTTACCACACCCAGAAAAATTTCTGATTGAAAATGAACGAAAATTCTAATCATATTGTTAATGCCGAAAATTTTTTTAAATATATTTATTAAATCTACATATAAAATTTGTGATACATATTGATTTTTCTTTTTTATTATTATACTTTTTCATACTGAATAGTAGTGTATATTATACGTTATATTGACGATCGAAAGAAACGTTTATACCGATATCATTCTGACTTACTGACTTCAAGTGCCTTGTATGCTCCTGGATAATCGACTGCTGTGCTTAATACCAAGTTTACGATTTTCGTATACCACATGTAATTGTTAACAGGGAATGGAAATATAGTAACACAGTTTTCTTTACCGTTATATTTTATAATAACAATTTGATAATGACATTGCAATTTTTTATGACTATAACGATAACTAACTAAACGCTAAGGTTGTGAGTTAAGATTGGGAAAGTCACTTTAAAATGTAACTTGTCATCACTACGTGTTATTTATTGATAAAAATAATTTGTTACTTATAACACATCGACACGTTCTTTATTCGTTATAAGCAACGAGTAACTTTTCCGATTCGTTACAAAACTTTTCCAACTCTGACGTTACCGTTACTGCCATAAAAAAATTTGCAACGTCATTACATTAAATCGTTATTTTAACAAAGTAATGATAAAAAGTATTATAAGTAACGGCGTTATAAGTAACGCATACTTCCATTCCTTGGCCGTTAATAATCCACTGATAACCGCGCTGAGTCAGCGGTGTGTGCATTATGCAGCTTCGCTGCTGATTGTATGGAAGAGTTTATTTGTGACATAACAGCAAAACATTTTGGTTTGTTTATTTAAAAGTAGTAAAACATTCTAGTTTTCGTTTTTTTTTATTTTATTGTAAATAGAGAGGGATTATAAAAAGTAATATATAAAAATGACAAGATAATATGGCATATTAATGATATATCATGCTTAAAAATTAATAAGATATGTGCAGTACGTAATAACATCTTTGCTCCATGATTTCGCCACCCAAACGGACATTATCAATTATTAATACATCATTGTCATCGCATTTTGACGTACGTCGATGATAATTTGGCGAAACCGGACGAACGATATAGAACGCAGCGATCGTGCGCTGCGTTCTACCATTGCATAATCGAGGTCGGCTTAATGAGTAATCTTTAATACTTCTAAATCGATAGCCGTTAAAACGGCGCCTCATTTATGGTAACGGAATTTTTTACTTATCTGCTTTTATTTATCTTATCTTTAAGATTTTTCCATCGCTCGTAACGTTTCATTCATTGCGCGTAACATTTTATCATCACATTATTCCCTCTTTCCATTTGCAGTCTATACTTTAATTACATTCTCCCGTGCACCTACTTAATATTCTTCTCCTTGTACGATTTTCGTATAGAATACGCGAATGGTAGAAAAACCAACAATGAAAAACCATGGGTACTAGAACAGTCGTTTGAAATAGACGTGGGGGTATGAAGGAGTGGTCGATTACTTGTAAGCGCCGTTTAATTGTGATGCACGTCGTGACACGTGTCACGGCATGGCACGGTCAGTCACGCATTCACGTTGATTACATCGACGACATGCGAATCTACAAGCACCCTCGTACGTGCTATCTGAGCACCGTTAATAAGATTGCGAAGGTGAACATAAGGGTTAACTGACGAAAAAAAAGATTCTTTTCGCAAATTTAATAATCAACAGACATAAATTGATTATAAATAGTGGAAAATAATTATTTATTTATAATATATTTTGATATTATGTTGAAGATTTTTCTGAAATTATTTTATTTTATATCGAAATTGTTTTTAAAGTGATATTTTCGTCTGCGATTGATTATTTCAATGATTAGTTTGAATGAGACAGTAATAAGGTAGTAATGAGGATTACTATGGACGATTGCGTATGATTATTACACACCAACGAGCATTCCGCTTCAATTATCAGGATTATGTTTAAAGAAGAATACATGTAAATTATTAAAATTGAAAAGATGCGAACGCGATAATTTGTGGTATTGCTTTGTGCCAGGTACACAGGATTGATATGACATTCAATTCCGCAAATGTAATGGTAATTGTCGATGGTAATTGGAGAACAAGAGATTTACCGATCATCCTTTATTTTTCGCGTGATGAGAGTATACGATTTTTTCCTCCTCCTTCGATCTTCGGTGAAAAATAACAGATGCAGAAAATCGATAATTTTTTATGACGCGATTTTTTTAGTACACGCTTTATCTGGCACTTGTGTACATCTTTTTTCCATGAAAGAACTCGTGTAACATACACGATTGCGTATATGTTTCGTTAAGAATCGTGTATGTGCACTATGTACCATAATCGAAGATACACAGATGTACTTGTATTCACTTTTCCTACATTGCTTCACGAAATAATCACTTCACTCGTACGATGGGAGTTACGTAAATGAGAAAATGGAACACTGACGATGGTTACATTTAAGACTAGTTACATTCCACAGCTGTCTAGATAGAGAGGAAAACGGCACTATTATACATCTAACTGCCGGCTGGATAAATTACGTGAACATCGTTAAAGAAAATGCAAAAAGGAAATTTTATTTTTGTATGATTTTCGTTATTTTCATTAATGTGATAATGATAA
Source organism: Mycetomoellerius zeteki (assembly GCF_001594055.1). NCBI lineage: Eukaryota > Metazoa > Arthropoda > Insecta > Hymenoptera > Formicidae > Mycetomoellerius > Mycetomoellerius zeteki. Next base: position 1,191,224 of record NW_017256147.1, read on the forward strand.
ATAAATTAAATTATAGATTCCATACAGCATAGAACTTGCAGCAATATCGCTGCAATAACACTACAATATTGCTGCAACATACAATATTGCTGCAATGTTGCAGCATTGTTGCTGCAACTTTTGTGCTTTAGGGGGTTTTAGTTGTGTCATTTTTAAAATAAGAGAGCGATATTGTCTCTGCTATATGATGCAGAATTAATTTAAATCATTTAAATTAAAAATACAGGAACATATGTGAATTTTTGTAAACATATTTTTTAAGATTATTCATTAATATATTCAAGTTGTTTTTTTAGCTCATATGTAAAGTCAGCCTTTCGTATAGTTGTACTGTTATACAACTTGCGTAAAGTCATTAATTCAACAAAAATATCGACCAGAGAAAGAAACGGAGAGCTACACGTGCATAGATCAATTTGAATTGACTGAATGTACCATTTAAAATTTAAGATCCGGGTCCAAATCCTGGTTGAACTAATAATTTTCACATTAAATTATTTACAGGGTTTTAAAAATGCTATTAATATCAATAATATTGCTTATCAATTTAATGTGTGATATTACTATTTCAGCTTCAATCTAGGGCTATATTTCAAGATCAACAAATATAATCGACGCACAGTTTGTTTGAATTGGAAATTGTATAAATTCACAAAAAATATTAGATATAAAGATCTGCCTTAACCGAATATGGTACTTTAGACTAATTTGTGTTTAATTTCATTTTCTGTTAATAAGTTTTTAAGCTTCATCAGAACTGCCGGCGATAGCAAAAGCTGGTGCAAAACGACTCTGAGGTTATTCGCAAGGACGTCCACATATGTAACTCTCGCGCTCGGCTTTAACTAAACTCAATCGACACGTCTGTTCACGCGATTCGAAAGTGCAAAGCGAATGGAATTTTTTCCCATCCCGTTCCTCGTGACGATGCCCTCCCGCCTGCGCGTTCGATTTCACCGCGCGAGAAAAAAAATTCCATCCGTTTGTGTTCCCAATCGTCTCGGAGAAGAAGTGCGCTGTTTCACTAGGTGACATCGCACGATGACATCTCCGAGTCTAAAGAACCGCTAGCGGACTATTTAACATAAGTGAATAACATAGGCACATATAAAACGATATTAATGAGGGAATGATGTTGTTTGGTAATCACACTTAGGATCAGTCTTGGTATCGGCAGCTCTTTTCTCTTGTTCGTGTCGAACACTCGTGTTACAACATTTACCAGCCTTGAAACATGTTTGCATTTCACATTTATTGCTAATATTTATGTGTCTAATATTTTATTTGAGCTTTATATGTTTTTCGTAGAATTTTTCTTCATTAGAAGCAACAGAAAGAATATAGAGCGTTTTCTTCATTAGATTTAAAAAATGTAAAAAACCTTTCATTATTTAATATTATTATATATTACACTGAAAAAATGAACTAAATTTTAATAAATATTTATTTGAATAGTGCCAACTAAACATTACAGTAAATAAATATTTACTCAATATAAAAAAGTGATTGTTAAATCAAATTAATGGTTCTTGTACCAAATAAATATATTTATATATTTAGTAAATGTTTAGTTGGTACTATTCAAATAAATTTACTAAAATTTAGAATATTTTTTTCATTGTAGAGTTCAAATAATTAAATTTAGTGTAAGACTTATCGTGTAAGATTTATCGTGTCTCATTTTGCTATTTATATCTTACGAGAACTTTAGGATCTTTTTACGAATGGTTTTCTTTACGATACTTTCGAGGTAAGAAGTGATGATCGAAGATGATATTACCTGTTCTTGCAGTGAATATTTACAAGTTTACTTGTACATGCATTCTCGACTATTGTCCGTTTGCACAATACACGACTCGTATTGTCGAAGATATTCTGCTAGGTAATTATGACAAATCTTGATTTACAAATGGTACGCTTACTAACAAGGTGAAAATAATTAAAAATCCATTTCATGGGAACTCACATAAAACAGTAGCTTTTTTTCTGCCAGAGTTACTTCTTTAATTGTCCATAGATATTTCTACGGATGACAATTATATATGTATATAATTAAGAAGTTTCCGAGGAGATTAGCGAGAGTATCGGTCTAGCAACTTACGGCTTTATGATGTAAATTCAGCAAAAAGTGACGGAAGACGTCGGAGAAAACGGGACAAATTCTGGTCGGCTGAGTTACTAAATATCTTGTCTCGTGAACTCGTGTTTGTGGCAATCACAGTTTTCGTCATTGACAGACAGTAACTGCATAGTTCGCGCTGTGCAAAAAAATCTAGACACTGTCTGTGTCTTCTGTTTTCATGTCAAGGTAATTAGACGTTTCATCACATCGTCGTCCTACGAGCGCGCGACATCATCTTGAAATTGAATAATCGCTGCAGTCGCCCATCTCTCCGCGAAGTAGTACGTATCTTTCTCCGGTCGATTCGGCAAGGGTCCTGTAAAAGGATTTTATTGTGTTGGCGTAAAACTCATTGTTTATGTGCTCGCTTTTGGTAGGAAGGATATATTAGATTCGCGATATTCATTCGTTGTCGCTTATTTGCAAGAATCTTTTCGCATATATTAGTGCTTCTTTCTTACATTATGCGGAGCCTCATAACGACGGTCCACTTGCTTGGCGTGATTTATGCGATTATATAGGCATTTCCCCAAGCGAAATGCCTTCAGTCGTCGACACCGAACGTATATTACGGATCTAGCCGATTCAAACCGGCTTTCACCAGCGACGAATCGCCTTAATTCCACCGGTTTCTGGTGCTGGGTCAGCCAATTCATTTTCATGATCGGGATTTGCTGAGGAGATTTAATGAGCCGATAAATTGTTGACCCTTCTTTACATCTTCTAATCTTACACACAGCAAAGGCCAAAGACCTAAAATTTTGTGTTTCTAAAAAATATTGCGAAAAAAAGAAACAGGACGTGCGGAGCCACATTAATATATTCTTAGACGAAAAAAATCTCTTCTAATAAATTTCTGTATGGAATAATTTGTGTAGAATTATGATGTGTTATAGCTAAAGCCGATTCGTAGAACTAAGAGAAATCGGATAAAGCGCATAGAGAAATATTTTTTATTTCGTATATTTCATATAAGGTTGATATAAATAAAGTTGATTTAAGATACACGTTATTTTGAAATATTAATATTTTTTAATTATTAAATATATATTTACATTTAATGAAAAATGTTATTTTATTTTTTATTTATGAAATAGCAATTTTTAACAATTGCATTAAATGCTTCCCAGAAAAGGTATAATTTAGAACATTATTTCTCATTTAGTCTATTTTTACTTACTTTGACAATTATTTCGTCTTCGTAATAGTTATTATATAGTCTCTACTTTGTCATTGTACAAAAATATCCATGCGTGCGTCGACCGATGCTTCGCAACAAGAGCGTAGAAAAACGTCACGTTGATTATTTGGACGTGCGGTTGTAACGAAGCGTGTCTATCTCTACGCCGCATAATTTTCACTGCTAGTGACGCAACAGAATAGGCACGCGATTCGCCACGTTTGCGGTTTAATAAATCCACCCGCGTGCACGACGCAATTTTAATAAAATTATTTGGCACACGAATGAAAACATCTCGATGTCGATACAGCACGAGAGGAATAAGTTATAATCGTTTTGCAAAAACACTTTGATCATTTACCTTCTAAGAAACATAACAGCAATAATTGCGGAATATGTGTTTTTATCATTACGATTGTAATAACCTTGTGGACATTTCAATTATTTACACAACGTGTAATTTTTTCTTCTTAGCAAATTGATTAACATCAGCTTGGCCTTAGACAGGCTCAACATGCTTTTTATTCGTGAAAAAGTCGATGGTAAAATTATCACGGACGCGAGTAGCAATCGCTTTTTATCGCACGGGAGATATGGCAATTGTTCAGAGAATCACACTCAATAAAGAACCGTCGAGCACGTACACGTGAAGTTAAACCGACTGTATTTCTACATTCGTCTTGATACATTTCTTCCGACATAGGTTAAAATATTTTTTGTTTCGTTATAATATTTATTATTTTCGAATTTAAACACGCGAGAAGTTATAAAATTGGAATATGAAGTGTATTTTTTTATACAAAACTATATCATTTTTTATGTCAATTTGAAGATTAAATAATTATAACTTAATTATAATTATAATAATTCTTGCATGTAATTATAGTATGTTTAACGTAACAAGGTAGGAAAACTACAGTGATGTTGAAACAATATTATATTTTTAGGCAAAAATACAATGAAAAATAATGAATTATTACAAATCTTACTCCTGTAAGATTTAAGAAATAAATCCCGCCCTCTAAAAATTAGTTATAATAATTATATAAATATTAAGTCGCAAAAGCAGTACATGCTTGTATAATATATTCTCCCTGTTTGTCATTTTTTTATTTGAATGATATAATCATAGATTCTTATAAGATTTTGTTCTTATAGAGGAAATGTCAATTTATTTTGCAGATCACGTGCATCACAAAATTATATGCATACTTATTCCTTGTATTCGCATTAAATGTACTTGCAAAATCAATCTTTTCATAGTGATTTAATATTATTGCTTCTATTTGCGGTTATTTTAGGCTGGTTTATTTTCTCAAAGCATAAAAATTGACATGAAGTTTATATTAAATGAATTGCAATACAAAAGATGCAAGTACGACAAAGGGGATTGTCTCGATATTAGTTAAATTCTGCAGATCCCTCTTCCTCAAGAACAGCGCAATGCATGCGTCATTATATGCTTTTTCCTGATCGTGGTGAAAGATTGTTCGTTACTCGTAATCAGCATCTGGCGCTTGATTAATATTTTTGTATTATACACGTGGATATTATACATAACGAAGCGCCTCGCCACAGACCCGTTTTAAAGATTATGCAGCCTTGCATTTGCCGTTCTCTCTCGAAAGGTTGCTGTTTGTCACGCTGTGTTCACCACGTTTACGGATTCTTGTTTGTGCAGCAGTGGCTTCGAGAAAGTCATAAATATGCAAAAATTAGTTCTAATAACATATTACAATATTGTCTTAATATTGTAAACTATATATTCTAGGCACGCTAAAAGTATTCATTAATGCAAAAGCCGTGAGGTGATAATCAAGTTAGTATGTTGATCGATTCGACAAGAGATTGTTTTCACATCTTTGTTCTCTTTTTCTTCATATTATCACTGAAAAAAAGAGTTTGATAATAATTACCAAATGATGAATGGAATAATTCCAGTCAAATATTCCTTTAATATAACAAAAAATACATTTTACTTTTTTAAATATTTAGTAATTATTACTAAATGATTGGTTATATTATTATATATTTGTGATAATACTTATTAAATATTTAAGAAAGGAAAAATATTTTTAGTTATATTAATCAAACATTTAATTGAAATTATTTTACTCAACATTTGATAGCTATTACGAAATCCTTTTTATACATATATACTTAATTGAGAAATCTACAATGATGGTGCTAAAGTAATTTGGCAAATTTATTTTTAATCTTGTTCTTTTCAAAAAAAAAACATTGCCTTCTTTTATAAATTGACCTATGTTACTAATTTTAATTGGCTATTATTTAATCGCAATAAAATATTGTAAAATATAAGAACATTATTGGTTGGTAAGTAAAATATATTATAACTAGAAATTGGTTTGGTAATGGTATTTAAGTATAGATTGCATGGCTGCATAAATCATAAATAGACATACGCGATGCGCAAAACCGAGACGGCAATCTGATAAAGAACCAGCACAGGAAGCAATGTACGCGATCATAATATCGTTGTGTAGGAAACAATGTGTGTAAGTGCAGTGCATAAAATCATATTGATGTGTACGTGCATCTGTATGTATATGAATGATTTTGTGTAATTGTGTGCGTCTTATTCGCGTCAAGAACGATGACGAAACTCTCATTTATCTCGGACGCGCGTTAATCACAAGTACTCACGCAAGAACAAGTACTCACGTTTTATTGAGTATCTTTAGCATTGGCTGAAATAGTATCTTGTAATTTATAATTTTAAAAGTTCACTTTTGAATGATTTTTATATATTATACATAATTTTTTATGTTAAATGTTATACATTACATATAAGAATAATTTTTTAATTAATGAAAAGCGATAGACACATATTTTTAATATATATATTAATGATCATGTGATGTAAGCGTCATCAATTATTATGCAAATATCATAGATTAATCTACTGTCAATCTTCGCTGACAAAAGATTAGAGATACAACTTATTCTTTAACTGTGATTGCATTCCATCAAAATGTCATTTATATACAGAAGATTTTTATTCACGTTAAATATCAATGCGTTTTACAATGAATGCTAGATAGTATAATACCATTGCTTAAACTTTGTTTTTGAAAGAAGAAATCAATTCTGATTAGTATTTTGTTTAAAATCCTTTAAAATCCAAAACGTAAAGAACAATCATAATTGTATGTTTAGGTAGTCGACACGTAAAATGGTGGCGTCGCAAAATGACGGCGGCAGAAGTATGGGCGGCGGCGGTGGTGATGGTGGCGGCGGCGGAGGTGATGAAACAGTTTACACGGTGACCGTGAGCGGAGTCGGTTACAGGAACGAGGGCTACAAGGACGACGGCACCGATGGCATACCGCCGGAGCCGCAGAAGCCGCCGCAGTTTCCGGCAGCGGACGACGACACACAATCGCGGAAATTCAAACTGTCGCGCAGCGAAAAATGGCGTATTCTAAAGAACATCGGTACCGTCTCCATCGCTTTTATGGTGCAATTCACTGCGTTCCAGGGCACAGCGAATTTACAGTCGTCAATCAATGCCAGTGATGGCCTCGGTACCGTCTCGCTCTCAGCCATCTACGCCGCCCTAGTGCTCTCGTGCATTTTCGTGCCCACTTTCCTCATCAAGAGACTCACCGTCAAGTGGACCCTCTGTCTATCTATGATGTGCTACGCGCCGTACATTGGCTCGCAGTTCTATCCCAAATTCTACACCCTGGTGCCCGCCGGCGTTCTCCTGGGTCTTGGCGCCGCGCCCATGTGGGCTGCTAAGGCTACGTATCTGACGCAAGTCGGCGGTGTCTATGCCAAGATCACCGACCAAGCAGTCGACGCCATCGTTGTACGGTTCTTCGGCTTCTTTTTCTTAGCGTGGCAGACGGCCGAGCTCTGGGGCAACCTTATCTCTTCGCTTGGTAAGTCGACAGCTTCAAGTTATCAGAGCTTGGAGTTAATATTTTAACACTTTGAAATTCTGTATTTGAATTTACAAGACTACGTTCATATTCCGGAATCATAATTCGTGTATATTTAAATTTGGAATACTTAATTGAAGAGTGATAATGAGAAAAGCTTCTGACTAACAGCATAAAGATAAGGATACTCTGATAAAATCGGTGCAAACTGCATTGATTTTATAATCATCATGTATTTATACATGAGTCATCATGTATTTATATACGTATGATTAATAGTTATTATCAGGGCTAATTACATTGATGCTCCGCGAAGAATTGATTTCTGAGAATAAAAATCTCCAATCCTTATTGTTAAAGTTAATAGTGATTAACGAGTTAATCGAGATTTTTACGCAGTTACGCTAAACGTTCAACCATCATGCGTACTTTAGCAAAAGCAATTCTTTTTGTCATTCACGAACGCAATAAAAACATTCTCAATAATAATACGCATCCCAATAATACACAACACTCAATACTATCGCTGTCTGTTTTACACGCTTGATTACCAGCAACTCACAATGGTATATCCATTAACGCCATGTAAATATTCAACAGAATGTGTGCACAATTGTGTGTTAGCTTATCAGTTTAGACTACGTTGTTTATATTAACTACATTTCTCTCTGTAGACCAGTGATGTTCAGTCTTTTTTAAGAGTCGATTTTAAAGAGCCATATAATGTTTATTTCGTTTGCATAAAATAAAAAATATAATTTTATATTTTGGACTATGAACTAGAGCAGACTGCAAAATATTCACGCAGACCGCAAATTGAAGATCACTGCTATAAACAGTTCTTGAATTAACAATACAAGCAAATCTTTTTTCCCACGTTATTCTACGTAATTAAATCTTATTAAGCTACAAAACTTCTTAAATCTGATTTTTAGTTGAGTTAAATAAATTTCAAAGTGTATAATATTTACTTATAATTAAAATAAAATGTTTTGATTTCTCTAAATCAGATTTTGCAGTAGGTGTGCGCAGTACGCGCGCAGTAGAAATGGACGTTGCAGTCAGACAAACATTACAGTCAGACAGTCTGACTCAACGTTCAGTTCTTCCCCTGACACGCGTATATCCTCGCATCTTTGTACACGGCTTCCGTCGTATACGTGAGGGACAACGTAGTCAGTGAGGGACTTGTCGAACGAGAGAAGCCGTGAGAGCAACAGAGAGAGAATCACACGCTCGCTATGAGAAGAAACAAGATTTATCCGGTATAAACTCGTGGTAGTCGGTTTCCGTACTACCTCGTACGCCTTCCCCGATACCGCATATGTTTGCATACACATACACGAACGTGCAAAGTATCATTGTATATCAGTCTTACATGTGAAGAAATGTTTCTTCGATTTCTTCATTCGTCAAGTGCCACTCCTACGACTGATTTCGACCTGACGCCATTTTATAAGATCCTGCTCTAAGCGTTCTAATTATTAAATTGAGGCATAGAAAAAGCTACAAAATAGAATATATCTTAAAATTAGATTCTAATTAAAATAAAATTTAAGTAAATATAAAAAATAAAATTTAAGTAAACATCATTAACTGACACGTAGGAGAAAAATAAGAATAACTAGTGATAAAATGCACATTTATATTTTCTGTTAAACATAGAATTTGATTATAAATTGATATGAACATTAAAGTAATTTATAGTAATTTTATATGAAGTTATATAATCTGCAATTATATTATACTGTATAAATGGAGGTAGCTGTATCGCTCAGTTTACGTTAATAATTCTTTTAAAGAAATGAGAAATTAATGAGATAAAATAATATATAAAAACAAGTATTATGCACACAATAATAAGTAATATTAATATTTATTAAATATATTTATACATTTTAATAATAATTAAATATCAATTGAAAGAGTATTCCACTTTAAAATATTACTTTATGTAAGTATAACGGCTGTGCAAACAAGTTCGTCTTAAATCATCATCAATTATTTGATGGACAGAGAAAAGTCGATGCCATTGGCGTCAGGCAACATTCGCAAATAAACAACAAAGGTCAAGATCATTTTGAGTCCTTGTCGAGGTCGACATGTGCGCAATATTATGGCGATGAATGTCCGGTAGTGGCATGAAGGTTACAGATTGCATGGGCGGATACTGAATAACTCTTTGAAATCGACGAGATCTTTGTGGAATGATTACATACTTGAAGATAACGAATTTCGTATACATTATGACATCGATCATGGAAGAAGTCGATTAAATATACCACGCACCGATGGCATTTATATAATGTGATCAATTATCCTAAAAAATCCGGGTTATTTTTGCCAAATTAAAGTCTTAATAATTTTAATTTTGTAAAGCCGAACTAATTAAATTCTTAATAATCTGTACAGTTATAAATTATAATCAATTGCATGTTCCTACAATCTGAATATCAGTGACCCAATTTTTTGCTACATTTGGAATCAATTTTTTATCACAGAAAATTTTGAGGAAGGCCATCACTCGTTATAATATTTTAATATTATGTTTTAATATCTTAATAATCAGATCATGATATTGAAAATACAGAGGAAGTAAAATTGTGAATTTAAATGAACAGTAAAATATTATTTTATTTTATCTTGTTTTTTAACCTTATTTTAAAAATTTGCTTTTTATTTAAGTTGTTTAAAATTACAGAAATATTAATTAGCTTTTTAAAAAAAGATTAGAATGTAAAATTGATTAAAGTTACATTTGCATTTGTAAATTTTGGTATGCTTATATATATTTTGCGTCTTTAACCTTCCGCCAAAACGATCTGATTACAAATGAGCATTTTCTACTTCGCAATCATTTCTATATCAAAAATACGAAACATTTTTTACTTACATAAAATTTGAAAAATGCTGAGACAGAAATTGTTTATGATATTTTAAGAGATTAATGTACTACAATACATTAATGAAAAATCGAATCGAGAACACTTTGTATGTAAAATCATACACTTTGCAATCGCATAATTGGACTGAACGGTTTCCGTGCATATCTTCGTGCATGCCTGCATGATAATAACGTTAAAAAAACAGACATTTCCGACAATTGGTGACGATAGTGGGGAGAATCGCAAAACATGACGTAATGTTATTAGCACTGCTCCGGTGAAAGTTCTTCTGATTGACGCACACGAATCAGTTAATGTAAATTTCTGTAGGTATGCTGATAGGTTTTACTTAGAGTTATCGATTAATTCCTATCCCGGAAAGTGTTCAAACGTCCGTGTGAAGTTACGAATAACAAAATTCCTGGCACGCCGCGGCGATAGAAGATGAAAGTCGTACGTGTCAGTAGTTCCGGTCGATGATTTAACCGGCGAGAAGCGCACGGCCGTTAATTTTTCGCCGCAACGTAACGTGTGCTGCAATTTGCGTTGAACGATTTCTCGACACTCTCGGAAAGGTTTTATCGTCACGTAGACGTGCTGGGCTGGGCATGTATTTGAAATACTTTTATTTAAAACACAATATTTGCAATACAGTTAAGTGTATTTTGTATTTTTTATTTCAGCGGAGCACATATAAAAGTATTACGTATTTTGTATTTAAAATCGAAAGATTGAAAATTTTCCGTATTTCGTAATTCATAAATAATAAGATTAATTGTCAATCTTAATATTTGAAATACAAAATACTTTCAATCTTTCGTTATTAATATTGAAATACAAAATATAAAATATAAAATATTTTTATGTACTCTGCTGAAATACAAAATACAATAATTGTCTTACAAATACTGTTTTAAAATAAAAGTATTTCAAATACATGTCAGCCCTGTAGAGACGCGTATATTTTGTTACACATTATATCACATGCGGGAAAATAACTCGTGTATGACCGGTTGCACGTTGATGTGTTTTAGCGTCGTTGCACTTCGGGGCGCGTAGCGTGATTTCTAGTCGATGTATCCGATTCGACTCGACACATCGAATATCAACGAGATCCTTCGAGAAGGTTCTTCGCAAACGAGCGCATTCGAACGCATCTCGTACACTTCCTCATTGGCGACACTCGTGTGCGTGGGCCGTGTTTGCACAGCTGTCTGAGAATTTCTTTCTCAGGTTATTTGCGAGCATTTCTCCTCTGCGCTTCGCCGATCGGTGATCCTTGCTTATTAACGAAATTTTCTCTTCAACAGGACCACCGTTGAGATTAAAATAACTTTTGTGGCGATATAAAATCACGAATATGATAAGAACAGTTAGGGTTGCTGCAAAACTGGAAATTAGGGAATTGTCAAGGAAATTGAAAAATCAGATCAGAAAAGTTGGATAAAAATCAGAAAATTTTGCAAAACGTTCTGGAAAATGAAAATTCTTGAAAAGAAGTTTAATATACGTCACCTATGCAGTTTAGGAATACTATCAACGTAATAATTAAAAATGCAAACAGTGTTAATACATTAATAATAATTTATATTGCTTATGTTAAATTGATCTTTCAATTAATAGTTTCCAAGTCAGGACGAAATTACAAAAAATTTTAAAATATCGAAAATCAGGAAAAATTATGAAATTTTAAGATGAGGAATTTGTGACAATTCTAAAAGTGCGTTAATGATACATTTTGTTTATCGCGGGATTTCTTCGCGTTTGCGTGAAATGCGTGCAGAATTTTCGCGTAAGACGACTTCGCAATCTCGGCTGTCTTAATGGCGATAATAAAGCAATCAGGACACGCTAGGTTGCGATGTCTATTGCATCCCTGTCAGAGATAACCAGTTGTGATTTACATTCGACAAAGGTCTCCTCTGACTTCACGCGCCGTGAATAAAGGTATAGAATGGATCCTACCATGGGTACAACCGTGACCTCGATGTACGTCGTCACCTCCACTCAGACACGAGTCGACGCGCATAATTGATTTTTCGATCGTGAAAAGAAAGGCGTAGCGTGCATAATGCGCTAAACCGCGAATCCGCAAAATCGATTAGGGAAGATTCTTCGGCGGTGAAACTCGTCCATGAAATATTGATTTATGAAGTGTCTAGCTTCGCTTTACGCGCGCGTCTCGTTCTCTTCTCGCGACGAGACCGGTATGTCAGTTTCCGGTACGGCGTAACAGGTTGACCTCTCGATTTATCGTTTGCACACACGTTTACCGTGCGACTCTTCGAGCACTCGCTTCGAACCAGCATAATCGACTTGGTAATAAATTGTTACGCGTTCTCCGCGTTGTCCAAGAGTACACGTAGTTTCCAGGTAACCCTTCACGTCGATATCCTCCTACCGATTTTATTTCTCGAACGTAATATATACGACGACTATAAAACAGCTTCCCCATACAAACTTGCATCGCGAGGAGAAATTCAGATCTTGAACTTTGCAGAATGATCGAAGAACACTGTAATTATGTCGAACGTTATGCAGTTAATTCATTGCTAATTTTAAAATCACTCAAAAATACTGTGTAATTCTTTTTTAGTTCTTTCATTAATAATTGTATATTTTTAATAAAAATTTACAAAAGTCACAACTGTTACATTTGCATGTACACATTTATATGAATATTTTTAATTATAAATGTAACAATATTTAACAAAAATTGTTTTTTGTTTTAGAAGGTTAACATAAAAATATCTTCACCGATGCAAAATATAAAGAACAATAATTATTTTCAAGTCGCATAATTTAAATTTATTTTTTTCTTTTAACTGCATTTTCATAAATAGTCGTAATCATGCTCTTTAATCACAAAAGTGTAGTAAAACAAGACTGCTTTTCCTTGTAAAAGTTATAAAAAACTTATTATTGTAAAAACATTCTATCAAAATGAAATTAAACCATTTAGCACTAATAAAGAAAAATTAAATCTTTATTAATTTAAGAATGGAGGCTTTTAATCTTCCTTGCTGTTTTGTTTTCCGTTTTTGAGTTAAATTTGGAAAAGTTTAATAGAGAAAGTGTAAACGTTCGAAACCACTCAGGGATCACTTTTAAATTACAGTATTGAGCGATGGCGGACATTCTGACGATGGCAATAGCACAACCAGTAGCTGGGACAAAATCAAGTTGTGCGGTGCGGATTTCTGCGTCCTTGGCAACGGAGGTCACGAGAACCTGGAGCGACCACCGGAGTCGGAGATCTATGAAATCTCCGCGATCTACCTCACGTGCGTCATCGTCGCAGTGATCATCGTCGCTCTGTTCGTCGATCCCCTCTCTAGGTGAGTACCGAATATATGGATACGAAAGCCATCGGTCGCGATGTTAATCACTCGTTTTTATTGCTTGCAATAAATATCAAGTCGACATCGTAATATCTCGTAACAGAATAATACGTCGCACAGGCAAGGCCAGTCGTTAAGAAACGTTAGAGAGTAGTCGAGCTTAATAAATCAGACTTCTCTACATTTTTATATGATAATTAGAGATAACGCGCCAAATGTTAATCGATCGAATTACATATTTATGTACACAGTAGCCATATCAACTTGTGTTTATCGATAATACAAATCTTCATGCTGCTATTGGAGCACTCATGTTTAATATATTGCATCATGATACCGATTAGTTACTTATTATCAATTCTCTTTGAAGAAGGAATAAAAGGCGAAAAAATTAAGATATATTTTCCTTTTAGGTCATTGTTATAAATTAAAAATCATACATGTATTTGTTATATTATAATGTATATTTAAAAACCGAAAAAATGAAACCGAAAATATATTCTTCGAATCCTGAATGAATAATTCTTGGGTGAATATTTAAAGAAAGTTTTAACTTGAATTATTCAACGTTAAAGATTTAATTCTGCTCATAAAATTTTATTTTCCAATTAATATTTAGCGAGAATTTTAATACATATTTAATACGTATTTAATTCGAGACTTATTTAATTATTAAAATATCTTATTGTCACATTGAAAATGTGAGTTACGAAAAATGATAACCTTTATTCAAATTTTTGTTAAAACAAGATTAAACGAAACCAAATTAAATGTATATTTTCGCTCTACCTATTTTATTTTTTCAATGGCTTTTATAATATGCGTCACTTTTTTAAATAGATATAAAAGTATTAGATCATTCTATTAAATAATACGATTGCAAAACTGAGTTTTGCAATCGTATTATTTTCAGTTTGCAAAACTCAGTTTTGCAATCGTATTATAAACATTACTTTCAGTTTGCAAAACAGTTAGCGGATTAGCGAATGTTACTACGTATTCCCAGATAGATGAAACAAATACTTCGTTCTGTCTGTATCTATTCTGATCTATGTGAGTAGGATGCGAAATCCGTTCGCCACAAAGAGGTTTATAATTGCGCGTTAAATCAACAATGAAGCTTAGTTGCAGAGGTTGAGCACGCCGTAATTATGCGCCGCATGAAAGGTGACATGCGCGGCACGGTTAACAAAAGAAGCTGCCTCTGCCATTCGTGCTGTCTTATCAGTGAGCACGATCACTGACAATGATATATTTTATCCGCGATTTTGCACTGAATTACGTAGCTCAGACTATCATCGCCCGTACGAGTGTTTTACGAATATACTTAGTATATAGTCATACAGATGTCATGCAATCGCGTTGGATTTTCGTCGCCCGGCTATTCCAAGTGTAAACGACCGAACGAGAGAGTAAAATATTTTTTCCTCTCAATTTGATAAGAACATAGCATTGTTTTTGCGCGATGTCATTGACCGTCTGTGGCCGGGAAAAGACATATCGTTTCGTCATAAAATTAGCATATGATAATCGAAGCCGCGAAAAGTCCTCGTTTAGAAAAAGTTCTGTTTCTTAGAATCACTGTATAGAATGTAATTTGAACTTTTTCAGTCATTTTTAATTTTGCCACGCGATATATACAGTTTCCTAGGAAAAGGAAATTAATTCATCTGATTCGCGATAGAAGAAGTTAACTCACGTTTTCTCTGGCTGTCTCTTTCTACAATAATCAACTCAATTATGGTTATACTCATCGCGATTTATCATGTTACCAACGTTACGCGGGTTATTAGATAGATTGGAAAATTTAAAAATCATACTTTTTAAAAGCGGCCGCCTCTTTGCTATTATTTTTTTCAAAGACGGTGAGCAACTAAGTTATGGCCGTTTTCACAGTGTATCGTCAGTAATTACTAGTTTAGCGACTACATATCGTCAATGACTTATCATCGGAGTATAAAATTGAGGAGCAGAAGAGCAGTCGAGCTCTTGCGGTATTACGAAACGCAGTTTGATAGACGTGATCCGCGAAACATCAGCCCGAATTTCCTCTCCCCTATCTCCTCCGTATCGGATAGCTGTAACCAATGCTCTGCTTATGATTGCGAAATAGCGTACATCCGACAGGATGCGCCGACAGTTGCATAACGCTACACGTAGCGTGAACCGTACTTATTAAAAGTGGATAAGTTTCTGGAGGCTCTTCGCGTTGCGTCAACGCCATCCTTCAGCATGTTACACAGCAACACGACTGGTCTATACTGGAAAAAATTTTTATATTGTATTTTTACATCGATTACCAAGCATAATTAACTTGAGACTTTACGACTTATCAGAATCATATTAAAAAAATATCCAGGGGCATCGGTCGACGGAAAAAAATTGATAAATCGATTGCAACAGAATGCCAACCTTGATGTTAGAATTAATAATCCTAGAGATATATTTATCACTCACCGTAATAAAACGGAAATATAAATTTATAATTAGCATTGAATGAAAGGATTGACTCATGAACATGGAGAACATAATAATTTTCTTTGGATGAATTGATGGAATAATTATTGCATTCATAATTAATTACAGAAAATATAATTAAAAATATTTAAAAATTGCAAAATGGCTAGATACACCTAAAAAAGAAATAATCTGATAATGTGTGGGATGTCAAAATAATGAAATATATCGATATGATATAGCCGCGTCATCTCGTAAAACACTTTAAATATATGTATGTGTCACAATATTATTTATGGAGTCGTCACTGTCATTTCATTTCTGTTACCGATAGAATCGTTCTCGTACTCATCCTGTCGTGAGGAGGTGCTCAAGGACATGTGTCCGTCCGGATGTAAGCAACTCTTAATGATATGTTGCCCGCCAAATTATTATCGGGCCGAAGATTAGATTACAACTCGACGTTACAAAGTCTTGGAAAATACATGCCTCTGTCAGTTACGCACAACGCTCTGACACACACTAACTACTCCGTTCGCAATTAATACAGTCGATCTTCCATCACTGATTGTGAGAAATCGATAGAGACATCATTAATATAGGCGTGACGTTAAAAACAATTCTATCGAATACGGCAATAGAGAAGAAAAATGCGTTAGCCTGTCCCCATAGAAGCTATAGATCTTATTTTCTAAGCACACTCGGCCGATCTATTTAATGAATTGTTTTTATGAACAGCTGCGTTGAAATATGTGTTTACTGTGTTGAAATATATGTTACTTTTCTCATCGCGCGACATCAAGGTTTCAGTCAATGCGACGAAACCCTGCAAATCAGTCGACTAGAACTCCTCGCGCAGAAGGAACAAACGCGTTGGAGCATTACGTTCGTAATTATTTTGAATTGATAGATGCTATCATGCCAGATTTATTCGCGGTTGTAATTATGGTGTTACGATTCCATGACTTCCGCGATAACATATTTCTGTATATACCGTTTTGATTTTTTTTTTATGCGGACTTTTATGTTTTAATTTATTTCCTTCCTCAATTTTAATGAATATAATTTGTTTATATGATCTCTTAATGTTTTAAGATATATATATATAGGTTTTATTAATGTTATATATTTAATAAAAAAATTAATTATGCGCGCGCGAAATATTTTTATACATACAAAATGTAAAAAATGATATAAATATACATAAATGAGCTACACAGCAATATTACACATTCGTGATGACGCATGACGCCAATATTAGTATTGTAATTTAAATGCAAGTGATAATTATACAAATATCTTTATTTACCATAATTTTTACCTGAAATTTCTCATAAATATTAAAATTAATAATTTATAATTAAGATTAGCAAATTTTTATCTATCTCGTAACAATCCGATACTTTTTTTTATAAATACGAGTAGTTACTAAGATTTTCATTATTCGTACAATTTCATTATTTTCTGCATTTTAATAGGCTGAAAAGTATCTTCGAGATTCTCTATCACAGTTCTCTTTCGTTATGCTCGCTTTTATCATTCTGATGATGAATCTGTCCGAAACTCTGTAACTATACATCCTTAACTGCTAGGAAAATTTACGGCCGCAGAGCCGTAATTCATAAATTGTTTCTTCGCAAGGTCACGCCTTCTCTGATTTACGTGTGTTGGCGCAGGTTTTTGATAACGTGAAACTCGCGATGTCAACACTACAAAAAGACGACGATAAAGCAACGCCTGTAGTTACAATATCTTCGTCACGTATACGGTGATTTAGAAGTGTGATACTTTCGACAATGAATACTTAAAAAATCTTTTGCATTGTTTTCCATAGAAAAAATTCTATACAAAATCATCATTTATTGCAATCTTCTAATTGCTTGTATTTCATGTTTCAATTAAGTCAGAAGAATGTTAAAGCGAAGATTATTTCAAGATAAAAAAATAATCTCAGATTTGTTATACGTTATTTTAAATTTTAATTTTGCAAAAATCTAATTTTGAATTGCTTAATTAGCGAATAAATAAAATCAATTTTTAAATTAATTTATACTAATATTTGCAATTGAAAAGAAGGTTTCGCAGTGACACTCTGTATTGCATTTATCGTAGTTTGCGGCGAAACGAATGTATCTGGGACACGCGACGGCACGTATCGATACAACTTCTCATATGCTGCTCGTGTTCTCGCTTAAAATCTGTTGCTAAATAGCACTTCTTTACGTTATCGCTCCAGGAGAAAAATGTATTTCTCTCGTACACAAACACAACTATCGCGTGTTTGAGAAAATTATGAAAATTGAAAAAATAATAAAATAACAAAATAATAATATGTTGCTCAAATTAAGAATCCTATTATAATTGTATACATCTTTTTACAATTAATTATTGAAAGAAAATTCGAATATTTTATAGTTTGTTTTAATCCGTAATTTTGTCGTACTATTAATCTATCCAATGCATGATCTCAATTCTCTCTCGTTAAATGCATCCTCGTATTTTTCCATTAATGATTCTTTTGAGAGACAGGTTGTGCCGATGTCTAAATCACAGTGTCTCTTTCCGCTTCTCTCTCTCCAAGCATTAAAATCTCGCGATTGCCGACGTTGCGTAATCTGCAAACCGATGTATCATGATGCACGAGCGCTGGCGCGCTTCATTCATGCGATCGCTTACGAAGATACTCGCCGTTCGATAATCGCCCACGATGAAACGCAGCGCGCGCGATCGTATAGCGCGCATAATACCGGTGCAGTTAGGAAAACTGACGTTTCCCTCGCTCACGTATCTCTTTCCGGTCGACTCGGTGCATATGCATGCCGCTAATTTATCCTCGGTCGTAGATAGACGCGTATACCGAACATTAAACAAATATATGTATACAAAATATACCGCATGTCAAGAATACTTGACTCACTTTCGATATCCGGTACTTCGACGGTCTTAAACGCATTGCGTGTCTGCTCGATGTACAAGCATTATTAGCGATGATAGTCTCAGAAAGTCTTTAAATTAATAGACTAATTGGACGTTTAGATTTAAAGAGAAAAAATATTTTATTACTATATATAAGGAAATTTTGAAATACCATTTAATATGCAGAAATGTATTTTAAATATTTATTTTTTTTAAATTGAATATATCTTATTGATATCTAAACAATTAATATATCTTTATTTATACTTTTTCAAAATTAATATAATAAGATTAAAAAAATAATTATTAAATATCTTGAGATATATGAAGTATACGAGAATACGAGTAATTATGATTAAAACACAGGTGCTCTATACTTATCTCCTCTAAATGAAATACATCATTGACATGCTGACAGGTTCGAGAAATAGTGAACCTGTTTAGCGAGTGCAGTTGCCAGTTTGTTAACGCACAGCAACAAACGTGACTACATCATTGCAACTCGAAAGGCGATATTATTAAGAGAAAGACAATTCTGACCTGCATAACGTTTACTGCGTTGTCGAGGAAAGCGAACCGCAGAACGAGACTGCGATGACCGTAAATTATATCGAAATCGATGTGCTAAATATATAAGTTATGTACATTTCCTCTTAGGAAATCAATTTAATCTTGCGTTACAAATTGAATAATAATAAGTAATAAATTAAGCTCGTTGCTATAATTATTTTATAATGTATCTCTCGCTTCTTTTCGCCGTTTTTAATTCGCAATCTTACGGATAATAATATATAATAATTAATAATATATATATTTTATCGATTCTAAAAATTTAATTCGCGATGGAAGAAAAGAGGAAGAGTGTTTAATCGAATCAATTTGTCGGAATTAATTTCGCAAACAAAGTCGTCCGTTGAACTTTCTCTTCGGGACGTATTGTCCATAAAATATCGAAAGATCTGAGCGTATTATGAGTACTTACATGTTGTCGATCTCTCGCTCTCTTTCTTTCCACCGTCATTCGTCGTAATGACAGCATCGTCCGTGATGTCTGCATATTATACGGGAAATGTTACGTAAGAAACGAGTGTATTAGATCCGTACGCAGATCGCGGCTGAGACATCTCCGCTATCTTCCATTTGCATTGCTTCCAAGGCTGCATCATAACAGTTCTGGTCTGTGCACGTTGGAAAGCGCAGCGGAACTATGTTCGTGAAAATGCAACTTTGGTTGAAAAATGCGAGAAGAAAAATTCTTAGGTTACAGTGACATAAACGTTTTCGTAGCCAAGTACAAAAATTGCGCATAATCGGTAAAGAACGCAAGAGAAGGAAAATTAGTAATGGTAATCACGCTCTATAATGTAATGTACTTTTTTGCACTGACTGCTTGAAGTCCATTAAATTGTTCAAGTTTTTGAATTATGTATCTGGATTAACGCGTGGCGACTCGTGCGTGCATAAATCCGCTCACGATGTTCGCAAAGTGTATTTATAATATGTATGCAACGTACATCGATTCGTTCTGTTCTCTCCATTCGAGAAGAGAGGCTGTGGTTTTCGCGAATGATGTAGCGTGAATTCATAGAAATTACGAGTACGAGTCAAATTGATTTTCCGGTATGGGGACAATGTAAGTGCATTGCGCGACACTCGCGCACGTGACAATTGAAGAAAATGTGCACGTGCCACAAATGTGCTCGGAAATATCAATATTTGTCGCGTTACTACTGTAATTATTAATGTGGCAAGAAAGTTCTTTTCTTCCAGTAATAATGAGGCATAAAATGATACATCTTGTAGCTTTTCTAAATAATTTAACGCTATTTCTTTTTGAAAAAAATACAAAATCCTACAAATAATTATATTGAAATAGAAGACTAATAAATTAAGATGGCTTTGTTCATTTTAAAAATTATTATTGTAATTAAATTGAAAATTAATTTTGTTTTTAATTTATATTACAGCTTCGCCTGGAATCATGAAAGTAAATTAGCTGATATGATTGACATTGTAAGGTTTAAAAATAGTGAACGAAATAGATAGATCTAAAAATTGACAGCACTTTTCGTCAATTAAATATATAATCTACAATCAGGCAATTTTCGCTGACAAACTTTCTTAAAAATGAATATGAATTCCTCCAGAATTCGTGGAGTAAAATAAATTAATCGTTATCATACTAATCAGTTTTGTCTAACGAGATATTCATACACTGAAAAAAAAGGTTGGCTGCTGCAGCAAATTATATGGTAAAATATGGTATAGCATTTTTAATTGGCTGCTGTAATCAATTAAAAATGTTATGCCATATTTTACCATCTAATTTGCTGCAGCAGCCAATCTTTTTTTTCAGTGTATCCTTCTACTAGGCACATGTATTAGATGATGATTTCTCTTTATTTTAACGAATATTCGCGTACGGAAATACGTCGTTTGTACAAGAGATAAAAAAACGTGACGTTTACAGATATGATTCATCGAATATGATAAAGATGAATAATCACTTGTCACAATCGCTCAAGCTATCAATAGGCGCGATTAATGACGATACACGATTCGAAAGCAATATGGACTAATGTGTATATCACCGTGTAAAATATATCGAAGATCACTCTGAAGATCACGTCAAAGATCACATCGTCCCACATCCTTTCGACGTCTCCTTCCGCTTAAAGAGAGTCGTGCGGTACCTACCTGTTTTTGCATAAGTGTCGATTCGAACTACGCTCTCTACGGCTGCCAACGATGGCCGTGGCTTCGGCCGGGCCCAGAAATCCAGCAAACGTGTTCTCAGGAAAGGTGGAGAACATTTGCTGTCGAGCGTATGCCGAGCGTTTAGTGTCAGGAGATTTATTTCGCGAATTCTCACCGATGCGGTATCGGCCATTGCGCCCGTCTGGGGCTTTAACTTCTCGCGGATCTTCAGGGGTGATTACGTCTGCCTGGTTCGTCCGCTAAATTTAGTGTCGGGCTTATATTCGTTGGATGTCGCCACGAAAAACGCGATAATAAACTTTCATTCTCGTGATCCGTTAATTCTGTGATATACAACAGGAATTTTTAAGATTTCATTATATTCCTTTTATATTTCAGAATATTTATTATAACGATATAATCAAATTTTGTATAATTTCTCATAAGAAAAATTTTAGATGCATTCAGATCCAATTATCATTCTGTGATAAGGACAGGCTATGCGAGTAAAATTTTTTAAAGCTTTTTGAAGCTTTTAAAATTTTTTAGTTGAATCTGCTATTGATATCGAATATTCTCGCGTGAAAAATGTTATACAAAAGCAAGTTTCAACTGCGTAGTTAATCTCGAAATTTTTATTGACCGAAGTACCGTTCCGCGTGCGACTTTTACAGCGCATAAATCTTCCAGACTACGATTTTACTAAAGATTAGCACTTTGGCCAATGCGAGATATGATGTTTCGACTTTTTTCTTTCTTTATCATATCAATGAAAAGTATCGGCGTAAAAGTACGCATAGTATGTATATCTTACGTTACCTACAATAATTAAATTGTCTCATTAATGGAATGAAATTTTATGCGCACAATGAATTTTTTTAGAATGTACGTTGCTAATTATTAAATACAGTCATTTGATAGATTAATGTCAGCAAAAATAAATCTTTTACGTAAAATGATTTTTGTGTAAAATAATTTAGATGTAATCTAAAATATTAAGTGTCACTTTATATTGTCGTGAAAAAATACTGTGCAAAAAATAATCAAATTAAAAAGTAATTAGATATAACTATTCCATCCAATCGCTGATTTATTACGGATAATATAAAATGTGAATCGGATCGTCACCCAATATTCGTTTATCTATTCGTAACACAAAACAATGAATGAACACGCGGCACCGTTCAATGGCAGTGGAAGTTTGCTAATTACGCAACTTGTTTCCGCGTGGCTCACGCTGCACGGACACTGAATAAGTACATGGATGGTACAATCGCGATGATAATTAATCGCGATCGTCATTAATCCCCATCCGAGCGAACGTGCTCTTCCTCTTTGCGAATAGCGGCGCAAAAGTCTGCCGGAAAATCATACGTTCTGAACGGCAGCTGGTTATCATTGTTCATTCGCGTTTCCCGCTCTTTTGTTCGCCTAACTCTTGACTTATGCCGCATTACGTGCATCGTACGAAATTATGTTCGACGTAAAATATAACCGCACAGATCACTGTAATATCTAGTATGCATACACTGAAAAAAAAGATTGACTGCTGCAGCAAATTAGATGGTAAAATATGGCATAGCATTTTTAATTGGTTGCAGCAGTCAATTTTTGGTTGCGTTAGTCTATCGAAATCCTATGTTGACATTGCAAATAGGTTAACGCAACCAAAAATTGGCTGCTGCAGCCAATTAAAAATGCCATATTTTACCATCTAATTTGCTGCAGCAGCCAATCTTTTTTTCAGTAATCATTGTCATCCCGAAATAAATATCAAATAATTTTATAAAAAGAGAAAAATAAGTACTTGAATAATGAGAGTAATTAAAAGTCAATGCTATTATAAACTGCGTAAAAATTCTTCTAAAAACAATAAACAATAATTTTACATTTTGACACAGAAAGAGAGAGAGAGAGAGAGAGAGAGAGAGAGAGATATGTCAGACACAAATGCTATATGTTAACTTTAACAAACGTAGATGTCCGTAC
The DNA here is from genome assembly GCF_001594055.1 of Mycetomoellerius zeteki. Classification (NCBI taxonomy): domain Eukaryota; kingdom Metazoa; phylum Arthropoda; class Insecta; order Hymenoptera; family Formicidae; genus Mycetomoellerius; species Mycetomoellerius zeteki. Next base: position 1,214,719 of record NW_017256147.1, read on the forward strand.
TATTCTCTCATCTAAAATTGATTAAAATTGCACAGATTTTGCCGACAGCGGAAAAGCGAGTGAATGAAAATTCCCCCATTATCGCTGAAACGTATTATTAGAATGAATCACTCGACGGTCGCAATTTTGTCTTCCCGGAATCGAACCGATTACTATGCGCACTTGATTTATTTCTATACATTTGTACCTAATTACGCTAGAAACTCATTGTATTCAATAAGCTAATAAGTCGGTAAAACGTAATTATATTTTAACTGACTTCTCAAGGGGACATACGGGTTCATAGAATTCCTAATTGTTTTCCAGGTACGGCGAGAAGCAACGGCGATCGGACAGCCAAGAATTGAGCGGCATCCAATTGCTCTCCGCTACGGCTTACCAGCTGAAGAAACCTTACCAGCAACTGTTGATACCCATCACGATATGGATTGGTATGGAACAGGCTTTCATCGGTGCCGATTTCACGCAGGTGAGCTCTTCAAATAATAAACGAATTTTACATAGCGTCTGTACCATCATTTCTAAATCTGTCGACGTCAGTATGTTGGAAACTTAATCACAGTTTCTAGTGGAAAACAATTTCTACGTGAGATCTGATATTTGTTGGGAAGATAAATATCTTTACATGTATCATATATCTATAAGTATTTGAAATAATCGATATAATATTTGAAATATAATTGGTAAAGGTTTAATGATCTAAAATATACAAGCTTGTAATATACGGGAGTCATAAAAATTCAATTTTTCTTAATAATTTTTCTTATTAGCAAGAAACGTTGAATTTTTTGCCATCAAAAAAAGTTTGAAACGGATTATTTGCGCAATTAACAATAATCTTTGTCGATCTAACTAAAATATACGAACGAATTTATCATGGTAGATTTATTTTCTCGTATGCGTTAAAATGCACGATACTTTCTAATGTCAATTTCAATCACTCACTGATATATAATTCGACGCCAGTCTTTCCCTTTCGCGTACATTGTAAACGGCAGCCGCCGATAAAACAATGGCATTCCATTTTGCAATCTACACGGTTGCACCGTGTATCGACCTTTTATTGCAAGCCCCCCGGGTCCACGTGTTCTCGCGAAGCATTGATAAGGAAACGGCCGTCCTTGGCTTCGTACCAGGATCCGACATTAACGAAGCGCAATGACGTCAACTCGGTCTGACTCTGTAATTACAGTCCGAACTCGAGCCATCATCGGGCAACGAAGAGGCAAAAAAGAGACTAATAAAAAAAGCGGAGTTCCGTATTGTCGTTTATAGCGTTCCTTTCTTATTCCCGGGCACGTACAGCCGTATTTATTGCGTTGCAGACCACGCTCGAAGATTTATCGGCGCTGCTCCGCGATAACATACTTAAAATCGTCGCGAACGTAATTATTTGTCATGACGAACGACAGTCTCCGAAAACGGTAAAATCTCGACCGGGAGGAATATTTCATTATAAAATGTACAACGACAGACGTGTCGATACAAAAGCTGTCAGTAGTGCGAGAAAACGAAAAGAACAAGGTATAAAGTCAGAGCTAGAATGAAATGATTCAAGCGTGTCGCACGTTATTTCTTATCATTGCAGATCTGTTAATTGATCCATACTTATTCTTAGATATCAAAGGAGTAATAGTAATCTAATCCCTTAAGTTAAATAACATTTTATTATTTTCAAATTCCATTTGTATTAAAACCTAAATTAATCTACTATTTTTGGAATTAGTTTCAAAGTAAAAATGTCCATTAACATATTCATTAATAAATAATAAACTAAATTTGATTCAAATTTAATACATTTTCTCAAGTTAAATTGTTTAACTCATCGTTTTAATTAAATTAATGACATATTGAGTAGGAACAATGACGACCTATAGATATGATTAAAAATAACTCACATGGGTATAAATTGACATTATGAATTTAACAGTGTAATAAAAACAATTAAGTCAGTGTCATTTTTTATGTAAAATTATGAAATCATCCTTCCACTTGTATTTGATTGTGCGAGAGGAATTCTTTTCGGGATACATCCTGATCGAATTCCGAGAATCTATAGACAAACTACTTCCGAGGAAACCCGAGGCTATAAGGATATATATAATGGAAGCTTCTGGTCGGTCATCGAGCTCTGTAACCGGTTAGTCTGTCCATAGATTTTCTCTTTTTGCACGTTCTTTAACTGGCGCCAGAGTCTGTCTTTCCCGATCCAATCTTGAACTACCGCGAGTCGCGACGACAATCTTCGTTATCTTCATCGATAGTAGGAGTCCTCACTCGTGGAAGCTGGTAGACACTTTTCTTTTCCTCGGCACGGAAATTACCGGCTAGGATCGTGAAACCGACGACGTACATACGTATCACATCCTTACAGATTTTTTAAATCTGCTTTACTAGTCGCCTTCGAAGCGGAGATTTACTGCTCCGGCTCCACTTTCTATCAAATTAGTGTCAATTTTCGTTCGACAGATTCTAAATTCTAAGATGGTTTTTGTGCCTGTATACTTGACGTCATAAGTAATTTCATGCTTGGCTTATTACATCTTTTTATATATTTTAATGTACATTCTATTCGGAAATCTCGATTCTCATGAATGGTAAAACAATCGAATAAGAAATGTGTCTGTTAGATTTTTAGTTTATACTTTACATCAATTTTTTTGTTAATAAAATCTCTCTAATTTGGTCACTATTGTAGATACAGTGATATTAACAATAAAATATTTTAATCTGTTATCTTTTTGCATTATTTAATAATGTGGAAAATGACATTATCATAACAGAGCCACGTATACGTATATATATTTATACACATTTTTCTTCTCTAAGAGAAGCCTTTCGCTTAACTTCTTTTCGTGCACTATGCCTCGGATAGTAAGTCGTGATCAACAAATCGTAACGAAAAATCGATCTGGATCAGCTGAACACAGATGTCGAACGCCGGTTTCTCGATGCGTGACGGCCACACGAGGACGCGTGATCATCCTCCGGAAATATTGTCGATTAGAGATACCTATGAGAGATTTGTAAGCACTAGGCTTGTGTGTGCGTTTAACTCTTTTAACGATGACATTATTGAAAAGTGACTTATACGCAAAGGGCATGATTAAAAATTCAGATTAATAGAACACACAAAGTCTGTTATTAATGGGACATATGTTTTATAATGATTTAAAGCTATACCATTAGAAAATGTGTATATGTGTCGTGTGTTCATGTAATAAAGTAAATTGAAAAGTTTATTATAATATAAAAGAATTTTTTGTATTTAAAAAATTATATTGCGGGATATATATCTTTCATTAGAATAGGAAAAGGTTAAAATGTACCGGGATAAAACATTGCACACCTCGCTGTGCGAGCATTAAAATCCCCAAGCTTGAGTCATGTGCGGTTGATCTTAATCGAGATCTTAATAAAACGAAACTTTTTTAAAAGAAAGGAATCTAGATTGCGATAAAATTATTCTTTTATATTTTTTAAGAAGAAATAGATGTGATGAAACAAAATACGTCAATTTGTAATTTGACTAAAAATAATAACAAAGATGAATTAGAACGTTGTAAAAGAAAAAAATGATTAAATGTGTCATGTGATAATTATACGAGATTGATTTAGAAAGTAAATATATCTCAATTAAAATATATATTTGCCATAAAAGCGACAAGAAGAGAAGAAAAAAAAAATTTTTAACCGAAGAAAAAATAGATGCGTAAGAAAGAAACATTTACAGCAGACGTTTTTAATGTGATGTACGTATGTCTGACATGCGAGCAAAAGCATCATTAAACCAAAAGGTATTTAAATATACAGGATGTAGCGCGATACTTGTTTACATATAGTATAGGGAATGTAATTAAAAATCTCTCTAAGAAGTTCTCGGATATACGGTGAAAGAGAGAAAGAATACGGCGGTAATCACTGGCCGCGTTCAAATTAATCACTCCCGATTGGAAAGATGGATTTGCGTAATTTATATACTGTCTACCCAGTAATCGACCCGCCCAACGATATCCCGTATCTTTACCTTCTCTCGAACGTTACAAATACGGCATCCCATGACTGTCAGCAAAAACACACCTCGAAGCGGCATCGAGCAGCCGCCAACGAGTTAGTTGATTTTTTGCGATACGATTATGATTAAGCTACTACAGTTTTAACGGATCAGTCTTTTCTTATCTTCGGAGAGAGAGAGAGAGAGAGAGAGAGATTCCCAAGTTCCAGCTATTTCTTTAGAATTGCTCTTTTTTGTAATGATCAATCAAAAACATATAATGGTATATTGAAAAAGAAATTTATTGAGTCTTAATACATATTTTTTAAAATAGTAATAATTAAACGTAAACTTACAGTAAATAAATATTTACTCAATAAAAAAGTAATAGTTAAATAAAATTAATGGTTTTTGTATTAAATAAATATATGTTTACATTTAGTAAATATTTGCTTAGAAAAATAAATATTTATTAACATTCAGTATTTATTTTCCAGTATATTTTCTACATAAAGATCATTTCTGAAATGTTATAAAACTTGAAAAATAATATTTAAGACAATGTAAAACCACTTCAGGCTACTGGATAGTTTGCTTTTTCCAAAATAAAACGCACAAGAATATGTCGTATTTTCTTTACATTACTTCTTATGAATTATTTCCATGTAAAAGTAGGTTTTGTTGAGGAGTTAGGTATATTTTGCAAAACTGTCAGATATTGCTCATTATTAATCTACATGAAAATTACAAAAAGAGCTTGAGTCTCACGTAAGGAACTGGAATTAATCGAGGAAGGTCGCATCGGATGAACCCCCTCATTATTGAGCGACCCTGCATTATGGCAAAAACAACCTCTGGTTCGCGAGTTGCGATTCGTTCGAAATTGGTTCGCCGATAGGTCGTACGACGTCTTTGACTCGTGAAGCCGGATAATTGGGCAATTAAATCCGCGCCGAGAAAATGAAACGGAAAGAAAAAGAAAAAGGAAAAAAAATGAGCAAAACGTGGTAGTTGTAGGCTCTGCTGAGTCAGCTGTGGCGCTGGACCTGTTATAAATAGCCCTGCAAGCTTATTCTCGCGCCGATCCGGCGATACCGCTTCCATATCTGGAATCTTGTGTATCAGTATTTCTTAACATGCCATACATGCACGTGTATGCATGCACGTGTCGTAGTCACCGTTCTCTCCGGTCTGATCTCGTGAACGCCTCGGGACATATAATCCCATTCAAACGTTCACGGATATCGTTCAGTGGAGAATTGCGCAAAAATATTAAAAGAATGCGATGATTTCGAGTTCAATGAAACTCTACACTCGACTTGTAGGAGCTGTTAATCACAATTTGACGCGAAGAGTTAATTAAATGTACGCTATTAAAAATAAAATATTAATTTCAACTTAAAGATGTACAGTGAACTTTCTGAAACATGCAAAAATGTTAAAATTAACATTTTATTTTTAATTTTTAACAGTGTATAAGCTCCCCTGACTCTTTCATTCCAATTTTTTTAAAACATTGTTAAAAAGTTTTAGAATTTTATGTGGTCCACGTAAGCAACAAAAAACATTATATATATTTAGATTTTTAGAAGAAATAATTTGCCTATTTATAGGTTGTTACTGGTCAGAACAGTGAAATTTGTTTGTTAATCGCACTTTTTTTACTAAATTTTTTTTAATGTTTCAGAAATTTACTTATCAAACTGTTTTAATGAGGTAGTTGCTCACCTTGAGAGCCACGGATGATATAATATTATATGACATTACGTATGGAAAAGGAAATGCTCGAATGCAAATTTTATTGATTTGAAAAAAAGATCACTTCAAGCTATCAACGTAATACATTCCGTGTGGAGTTCTTACACCTACATCGAAAATGTTGTTACAAATGTAATAAAAATTGAACTTTCATACACGGTGTAAAAGATTACAGCGGATATATATTACGCGCGATATTACAAATAAATCACTTCGTTCTTTAAAATATGTACCTGAGATTATACAATTTATATATTAATTATAATACAGGAAGAATTGAAGATATGTTATTTTATGCAATAATGTAGCCGTGACGTCTAAAATGACGGCGTGTCTGATTAAACGTTGAATCGCTACTTATCGTAAGACGTAAGACGACATTAAATGTCCTTCGGCGTGGCTGCGACCCTGCTGTAAAAATTCTGGTTCCGATATTACGAAGGGCGTCTTGCGTTTAAATGGGCATTTATGCGTTAACGATCAGCATGAAATGATCACGCGATAAATACGCTTTATATATAATGCACCTTCTGTCAAGATAATGCTACAAATATATAAGTAATTGAAGAAGTGTCTCGTTCAAGATTAGTACTATAGTATAATAGTAAACCTTATTTGGAAGCTTAAAGCGACGAGAAGGTACGATGTTCGTATATTGCGAAAGATAATTGCGCCTAGACATTTTTATGGCTACTTTGAATATAACTTTTACGAAAACATATAATCTCTATTGTCTATCAACTTTAAAATCTCGTGTTACATTTTATGACGCTTGATATATCGATAGTTAATCAATATGGATTAACGTATGTAACGTGTTCATAAAACATTTTATAAAATGTTTGACGTCGTGCATTTAAAGTTGGCAATTGAATATCTATGTAGCTCAAAATTAAATTTTATCCGTTTTATGATTAATGACATATCAATGTCTAATAATAATTCTTTTTAAAGTTACTATTTCTCTTTTGCTTTAGTCGTTTTCTATGCAGTTCCAAATGTTATCTCGCTCGACACAACGTCAAATTTTTTCCTTAATTCTAAAATATATTTTGTTTTCAATATAATATTTTGATTATTATTCTTGTTTTAAATGAAAAACTGGCTGCGGTTTTAAATAGTCCTAAAAATATAATAGTAAAAAGAATAAAAAAAGAATTAAAAAATAATATAATAACATAAAAAGAACAGAAAAAAATGAAAAGAATTCTTGTAATGAAGGATTCAAGGACATGCGTGTCGGCATTTCGATAATATATCCTCAAGATCTTATGTCATTATAATGAATTTAGATGGTAATAAAGATACTAAAAAAGTCCACAAGTTAAAAAAGTTCGAGCTAAATCTCAGTTTGTCGTTTCATTATGTCAACAATGATTGATGGGATTATAATTGCTGTTATAAATACATACAAAGACAGATATCAACTTCCTTCAGAACAAACTCATTGATTCAGCTTAGAAAAAAAAAGATTTAATATTCTTTTGCTTGTAAAAGCTGTTAATAGTTATTCAAACCAATTAAGAATCGTTGTGCTTTGAAAATCAAATTAACATGTACATATATAAATCCTGTCAGTATATGAAAGCGAGTGTAAGCAACAGAAATGAAAGAGCCCGATTACATCTCACAGATATTGCAACTATGTTGTATACAAATTTAAAATGTATATGGCATCACGTATTTATATTAGAGATTTTTATATCAGAGAGAAAGAAAAAGAAGTTTCAAAATCATAATTTATTGCAAATCATTAATTCTTTTCTTTCTATAAGAAATGTTGATCAATTTCTTTTATTTTCGTTTTCTTATTGTCTTTATAGTAAGTTTTGATAGGATATTGTAAAGTAACAAAAAATTAATTCCATTATCATTAGTATTTGATGAGAAACGTTAATCATTTTCATACAATTTCTTAAATTTCTAATAATATACGTATGTTTCAATTATCTATCTGATATATCAAAAATTTTTGCAACGTTCGAATTCAGAAGACTACCTTTGATTAAAAAAAAAAAATAAAGACATTAATTCGTCAATGTTCTGTCAAAAAGGAAGGTTACATTATTACTTTTAAGATCTACGAAATTTCTGTTAATATTGCAATCACAGATTTGGAAACTATGATTTCTCTGTTCACTATTCTACAAATTTTATAACTTGACACACCATGAGGACGCTAATAAATCAAAGAAAACACATCACAAAGACCACATATACTGACAATATAATGGATAGAAGATCTCTTAGCGTAAGATTTTACTGTTGACATGCGATTTTAATTAATTTATTCATTGAAAAGGACCACATTTATGGTGAAAACGTCTAAACTAATTTCACGATTATATCATATTAATAAATTATTAGCAAACATCAACCAGCTGAGCTATAATAGCTCTGATTTTGTATTCTATTGAATTTGATTCAACATAGCCAATAACATTGTAATTTTAATTTTAAAGACATTAAATTGAATTCTTTTGTGTTTTTCCAGGCATACATCTCCTGCGCCCTGGGCGTCCACAGAGTCGGCTACGTCATGATCTGCTTTGGGGTGGTTAACGCCGGCTGTTCCTTGCTATTTGGCTCATTAATGAAATTTGTCGGCAGACAGCCACTGATGGCGTTGGGTGCCATCGTTCATGCCTCTCTCGTAGTTGTTCTCCTCATGTGGAAGCCTCATCCCGACAATCCTTATGTCTTTTTCTCGGTCTCAGGACTGTGGGGTGTGGGCGATGCCGTGTGGCAGACGCAGGTTAACGGTGAGTGTAAAACTACATGTTAATGTCAGCTAATATGTTGCGAGAAAAAACTTAAAAAATCTTTTACGTGAGAAAAGATACTGTGCTGGTTGGAACGATTTTAAAAAACTGTCGATCCTTTTGATGTGCTAATTTTATAATAGTCATTTTAATTAAAACAATGAAATATTTCTAAAAATATTAATAAACATTAGTTAAAAATATTATATGTCGGACGTTATTAGCCATATGGCTGGCAAAATCGAACGCCCTGAATCAGATGACACATTACAAGAACAAAAAAGATTATATAGTATTCAATGTCGGAATCCATAATTTGTGTGACGCTCTATTGTTCATACAATCGAATAAAGTAAATTGTATATCGTATTGCAAGACTAAAGAAAATATTTAATATTAGCGGATTGAAGTTCGTAGTGCGGCGAGAGATAGGGAATTGTTTTAGAGATGTATAGATTTGTTTACTCAGTGGGTCTTCTCGAAAACCGGATTCATGAATTTTGATCATAAGCCAGCGACTCCGTCATCAAGATTTACCGGCTATATTTCGCATTTGTTTATTCGCAGTCAATATAGTACGAATATTGATAGATCAAACGGACACTTGATGAGCGACTTTAACGCATTCGCGATAAGGAGTATTTGGAGATATATTGCTTCTCATCAATATTAACGTCCTGCTGAGGCCTGAAAGTTAAGGTCACTGATCGATCCAGTCCAAAAAAAGAGATAATGTGCCAATTTCTTCGCTATTGAGTTGACACAACTGAGAAAAATTTTTGTTTAAAAATGGATGAACCAGAAGGTTCTGATCATATTAATTAGAATTCCAGTCATCATAATTGGACATTTGATTATCTTGACTAGAAGTCTGATTGATATAGAATCCTCTAATTCGTCTATTTTCAACCAGGAATTTTCCTCACAATCAGTGTAGAATTTATGAAACTTGGCTTTGATATTTTGCATTATGTAAATTTTGATTTTCCAAGCGGATGTCATTCGTAAAAAGTGTTTCCCTTTTAATGATTACTTATTATTGATAAAATGGTAGGTAGAAAGTTTAATGACGTAATCTATAAAAAAATTAAGCGTGTGCCAAGAGGAAGTAATAAATTGCGAATTAATGAGCGGTTAAATTGCTTCTATGATTATCGTCTGTCTGATCGATTATAACGTAATTTTCTTTATGATTTGTACATGTGACAGTCGTATAATTGGTCAAATTAATAAATACGTATAATTATGACAGTGCTTTTCAAGATGAACGTCCTGAGGAGCCATTTAAAGAAAATATTCATGATTTTGAATCTCAATTTTGTGACGAGGTAAAATATTTCAGTGTGCATAAAATATTCTAGACAATGAATATTCTAGACTACACATGCTAAATTTTTTCTAAATAAGAAATATTTTCAGCGTTTTTGTACTTGCTGTAAAAATATAAATGTTCTCTTTGCTTCTCGCAAAAAATTTACTCATATTAAATTGAGTAAATATCCGCGCTTGTTATAGCATCAAAGGAAGACGATTATTCCTCTTATTCGTTGATCATTAAAAAAATATAAAGAAATATATAAAAAATTCAGAGATAATGTATTAAAAAATTCAATACTTATCTCTCATACTTAGTTCCAGGGTTTGATTCACATTCAAGGACATTTCGATTCATATTCCATATTCATTGTATGTCTCGACATCATCACGTTTGTAGTTATAAAAAAAAAGATATCCTTATCAAAAAATATAAATTAAAAATTTTTTTATTAGATAAATTGTGTCCTCTTTTTTTCTGAGTCGGAAAAAATTTGAGCGATGCTTTAATAATTTTGATACAATTTTCGCTTGCATTTACAGCCGCGGTTCGCGTGTATAGTAAATAATCGAATAGCACACAGTAATTTCGCGTTGCTTGCGTACATCAGGATTTGTCTTTGTATATAATTAGAGCTTCTGCACGGACCTACACGTCTGAAAAGCGAGTCTCATATTTTTGCCTTGACAGTTTTTTTGCAGGATTATTCACTCTCCGCCGTTTCAATCTGTTCTGAGTCACGTTATTTTGCAGAAACCGATATGCAAATCTATTTAACTACGTGTATACAAAAGCATACAACGTAGACAACTGTATTTGCTTTACATCCGGTTAATTGTGCGTACCGTGAGAACTTCTAATTTAGCGTGTTAAACAATAATAAGCAACGTTAATTATTAGCTAAGAATACTTCTAAAAAGTGTCACAGAAAAATCTCCGAAATTATAGCAACCAATATACAGCAGAAATTTTCTTCGAGGAATTTCGAAGCTTTTCATGTTAAAATAAGTTGTTATTGTACAGTTTTGAAAATCAGATGAAAAATTCTATTTTAAGTTTCAGTACATTCTTTTTAATTGAAATATAAACCTTTTTAGCGATTAAGACTATCGTCATAATAATAGACTCAAATATGTACACTCTCATATATTCTTTCCCACGGATTTCCCGCTTCCATTTGAGTAATTTATTTCCTTAATGCGGCATCTCGTGCATCATCGGCAGCACTATTATTATCGCTGTTACGTGCTTTCTGAAAGCGCATCTAGAGAGTGCCGAGTCAAGGATTCGATCCATCTGTGAGCTCGTTATCTCGCCGTCAAATAGGATGAACGCAAAACGATCGACCTCGGTGCATAATGTAGTACCTGGATGCACCTATTTGTAGTCGCGGATCCGATAAAAGCACCTGCCAAGTTAATCCGCAACAAATGAGATCATTTAAATCGTTTATGTTTTAGTTAAGTGCACGAATTCCTAATGTCCAATATGTAATGTAACGTAAATCCAGGGATTTCCTAATGAATAAAAAAAGAGAGGAAGAGAGATTTTCCGAATATATTTTTATTTTTCTATTTTGCTTGAAAGATCATTAATGTAACCGAATAAAAAAATTGTCACCTCTAATATCAATACTTTTAATCGTGGAAATTTTGTGTAGATAAATTTTTTAGATGCTAAATTATTTTGAAATTTTCCTTACTATCCAAATTACCGCGACGATTATTTATTATATTGACTGTTACAGGACTCTATGGTACGCTATTTAGGCGTAACAAGGAGGCAGCCTTTTCGAACTACAGGCTGTGGGAGAGTGCCGGCTTTGTGATCGCCTACGCGTATAGCACACATCTCTGCGCCCGTATGAAGCTATATGTGATGCTGACGGTGCTGATCATTGGTACCATAGGCTACATCATCGTCGAGTTGCTGCACAGACGCAAGCAACGGCGGCTCAAAGCGATCGCCGAGGATCCGAAGGCTGCCCAAGCAGCCGCCGAGGCGAATCAGCTGGAAGAAACCGACGACGAAAAGGATGATCTCGACGACGAGATCATCATCACGCATCTGTGAGCGACGATTAACATCGACGTAGTCGTCCCTCCTTAAAAGTCCTCGCGCCGCTTTCTCGGCTCGTCGACGGGGGAATCGAGACGATGGCCGGAAGATCCGATCGACCGATTTCGCGAATACCTTTTCCTCTACTAGAGATAGAGATTAATGAGCTGCCGAGATCAATGAACAGTCGCGGCACTCTTCCCCGTCTTCGACGATGCGGGCGAGGAAAACGTGTTCTCGGCGGTAAGTCCGGAATGTGGAACCGCGTTTGGTCACAAGGAGGTCAAGGTTGAAGCACGACCTTAATGAAACGGTGGGTATGGACACAACTTCCACGATGAAGTGGAGATGCCGGGCGTCGACTCCATCTTGCGGATGCTTCTCCTCAAGGTAATGCCGAGTGTAATGCGTCTCTCCAGGCTGAAATCTGGCTTCCATCTTTCTCAGCAGGACCAGAATGAGTCGATGATAGATAAGTAATACACTTGTCAATATTTGGTGGTGCTAAGGAATGCATGGCGATGTAAAATTCGCTCTCGTGCTCTAGAAACGTGGAACTTCCGCCACTGTTACTCAAAAGCTATCGAATCACTTCGATCCTCGATCCGCGTTCTTAATATGAGACCTCATCATCGCGTTCGTGAAACGGTCACGAAAACACCGCGCGGCGCAGAGACAAAAAGTGCATTTTATTGCGCGTAGTTCTTATGCAAGACGTGTATTTAAAAATGTGGCGATCTTAGAATTATTCAGTTTGTATCACATATTTATTGCATGCCGAATGGCAATGTCTCAGCAATCGTTGTCATCATGTATTGGAGGGAAGAATCTAGAAACGCATTTTTGCTTCTTTAAATTTGAAGAATTATTATATTTTAGAAGAAACATTAAATGTTTTCATGTATTTTCTTCAATTTCGAGCTTATTAAATAAGAGGAAAAATTTGCTATCTCATTAGGCTCTTAAATTTATTGGATATTTGTGATGTTAATACGAAGAAATGCACGTCGATTTCATCAATGGTTTTTTATAAATTGATACGAATTTTTGCATTTTAAAACATTTTATCAATTATAATTTAAAGATTATAAATACGACAATTGGTCATATTTATTCAATAATAATAGTGTTTTCCTTTGAATTTATAATACTCTATCTTTTTTAAAGACAAAAGACAATCGTCACTATGAAATAATCATATGTCGGGAAATGGTATTCTTGATCAAGGAATGTCGTTATCAGTCACGTTAACAGTCGGAGTTCCTCGCATTTTTTTCTTGCGAGAGAAGCACGTAAGATATCAATGTGGGTCTACATATGAAAACAGTATTTTTCCTGCCAGGGAATAAGCGAGTTATACAGAAGGAATAGATAGAGATCCATTCTTTGTGGAACTAAGTTCCTAATCTTCAAATTTTCGTGATTTGCTTATACATTCTTCTATCCTGTCCTAACTTTTCTATTTTATATATATAAGAGGAAACTTATTTTAATTAAATAGAATTTAAAGATTTTCTATTATAAAAAACAAGTTTCTTACTTCATGTTCATTGAGTCACATCGCGGCGAAAATTTCGAAGAATGGAACTCAGTTGATTTTCTATCGGTATGACCTATTTTCCGCGGGAATCTTATCGCGTGTCGCTTTACGTTAGACAGGCGGAAAAAGCGCAAGAAACATATCAAGTTACTGTAAACACCGTAAACCGCTTGGATGCATTATTCCGTCCTGTCACAATCTGTACACGGTAGCTCAAGAGCCTACGACGTAAGCTTAGGATACGGACGCAGTCCTAGAGATCTGTTCTTACGAGTCGTCGTGTTGATAGAACGATTATCTCTTTGACTGAAATTGAAAGCGCGAGACTAATAGGTCTGTTGCTTGAAATCTCCAAAAATTTTGCACTTAAATATTTATTGAGATTAATTAATTTAAACCACAAAGTGTCAAAAAAGTATAACGTGCCACGTGTCGTTTCCGTCTAAAAAAAGACGCCCTTTACCCTTGTGTGTTTATTTAAAATATCTCACAAAGCTTTTATAAAACGACACAGAGACTATTTTATTATTAAAAGCACCGCATGTAAAACCAAGTATCTCAGGCTTGGCCCATTTTCGTTAATTACCGCACGGCCTAGCGGATTAATTGCGCGCCCGCTGTTCTTATCTGACACTTATCGGCCTTATGCAGTTCTGTCCATCGAGTATTTACGCTCCACGTGCTCTCGAAGTCGCGGGATAAACCGGGTTCGCGACTCCAGTCGCATTTCCACAAACGATCGCGAGTGAGCGGACTACGTTTTTTCCGCGGTGATCAGAACGGGACGGGCATGAAACCGGGGACGGGAAACTCGCGGGAATCCTGTCCCTCGGACAGAAGATTCAAGCCACAGTGGTACCGACTACCTATTTATATATACCTGCGGTACCAATCCGTTCGATCGACACAGCCGGCCAGTTCCCTCAAACGAGAGCCGCGTCTCGTTTTCATTTTATTATTCGCCCAAGTTCTCCTGGTCGTTTTCCGTACCGATGCGGCGAGAACTCGTCCCGCCGGTGCGGTATCGCAATTTTCTGCGCAATTGGCGCCGCCGTCTTGCAAGGAGAGTCCTGTATAATGACGGCGTTGAGAACGGAACGCACCGCGTAACAGCTGCTCGTTTTGCTCGTTTTTGCCAACTGGATTTTATGCGCCTTGTCGTTTCTCCACCTTTTCTCGCTTTTTCTCTCCGTCACCTTTTTTCGCCTCGTCGTCTTGGCGCCGCGAAAAGTATCACGCTCCTCGGCGGGGTCGCGCTTTTAATTCCGCTTTTAATTCCGCGCTACGTTATGTCTCTCCTTTTCTCCGTCGTGAATTCCTGCCGCGCTCGCTGTAATGTTCCGGAAAGTGGAATGAACGCAAACAGCGACGAGAAGATCGATATTCGCGCGATCGCGCGAGATGAAACAACGACCGGTTACACATTGAGAATCTCCTGTCTTTTTTCCCTCACATATTATGCATTTTTCCACTGTGCTTGTAAGAAACGACGTCTTACTCATCACATTTTAGAATTGACGAGGTGAACGTTCTTGTGCTTTTTTCTTTTAATTTAATTTCAGAACAGATTGTAGGTTTTCAGTAAAAAAGCTTCTTTAAAAACGTGCAAGCTTTTTGGATAAATGACGTTTGACTCAAGAAATAATACGTTCTATCATACGTATCGACGATACATCCATGTATGTTATATATGCGTTATTATACAAAGGATGGTTTCGTAGTCACATCAAGAATGAATGTTTCTTGTATCGTTTTAACTGCTGTATCTTATTATCTTCTTTATTGTATCGCGAATTTTATAGATTTAAGTAACTCGAGTAGCTCGTGGTGCAGCAACAGCAGATAAAAGGATTAGTGGGATTCGAATCACTGAAACCAACGAAAGTATAAGCAAATTTTTATCGAAGAGAAATTGCTCGATTCGAAATCTGATTCATCCTCCAATCTGATTCATCCGCGGTTGCTATATACATATTAATATTGCAGTTAAATAAATAATTTTACGACACACAAAACATAAAATAAATGAGTGAATGATGAAGAAATCGAAGATTCAGAGAGGGCAGCAAACCTGAAGTATCTGTGTAATTCTCGAAGGAACACCAGTTTTTATTTCGCTGAACTTTAAAGAGACTCACAAATCACAGAACTTGCACCTCAACTTATCAAGAAGAAGACATGGTTTAACGGGGACCACGATCTAATATATATATATATATATATTTTAAGCCTGCGAGATTAGACTTTCTAGATTTTATTGATTGTGAGAAGTATACTTAGAGGAAGAGAGAGATATATATAAATATATACATATTATTTGTTTAGAAGATCTGCGGAGAGAAAAGATTTCATCGGTTCGGGCCAACCATACTGGGACCATTCCGGTTTTACGTTCTTTTTGCTCTTATTTGAGATTTGTAAATATACAATTAGTATTAATCGCTGGCACATAATTGTGCGAACAAGAAAGAGCAATTAGACTTCACATATCGAGCAAGTTTTTTGAACATTTTGTTTTCTGTTATTTTTATTTAACTACGTTCATACGCGTCGAAGGAGTGCAATCCCAGATATATCTTGTTGTCAGACATATGTATATTGTTATTACTATAATCCTTTTCTTTATCGTTCTCTTATGTCTCTTCAAAGCACGTGAGCATATACTTATTTTGTTTTAAGTACGAGGAACATATGGAGGAGTGACACAAAGAAAAGGATGGATCTATTCTTTCAATCCCAAGTAGCACAGCAGCGCTTGCTTATACGCGCTTCTTTAGCACTTTTTGACGCTTTGTAAGCGCTGGGTGTTATCTGTCACTTTTTGGACACGCATGAACGCGGTTGTTATACATATATCCTTAGATAAGCTAAGGGGATCCAGCGTATCTGCTAATGTAAGTTTGTTGTTTTAATCGATAGAAGGAATCGTGCGCCGATTGTTGTCAATGCGCTCGACAAATTGTACATACAGTATATTTTATTATATGTTCACTTCCTTATTATATTGCTATTGCGTTCGATTGTTATCGTACATTATGATGACACGTTGATCATCGTTACAATCATTAATTGTTATATCATCAAATTATTGCTATAGTTAATAATATATATTATGTGTGTCATTGTGTCCGACACGTAATGTTATGTAACGATAAGAATCATTTTATTAAAATTGTCGATTAAGATATACAATTAACATGAATTTTAATCTTCTAATGTTTCCTTCGATTGGCTTTAATCGTATCCTTTTGTTCATGTTTTAAAAAATTCTATGTAACATGTAATGTTATATAATATGACGATTTCTAAATTTATAATATATATTCAATTTAATTCATTATAAATATGTAATAGAGTGTAGTTGTAAATTCCATTTATAATTTTTAATAAATAATAATAAATTTGTGTATTTATAGATGAATAAAGTGATATTAAATGATTAGAGATATAAATAGATATAAATTATGTATTTGTTTTTAAGAATACGATACCAATTTTTTATATTTAACAGCTGATTGCATATAAAATAAACGATATAAATTAGTATGAAAATTCACGAAGCAGCTGTTTCAACGATCCATCGTTCTCGGAGAATGGAAGAACAAAGAAAAGGAAGCAATTGCTACCGTTATTATACGTTATCTTATTACGTAACATTGTCGTAAATACTATTTGCTCTACTGAAGCTAGCTACTGAGGCTTGTTCGTTATCCTACGGCACAATCTACGAATCCAAACATGAAAATTAAAAAAATGTAAGTTAATTGTTGGAATATTATTTTTTTTGCTTGTTAAACGTATTGCTTCTGTGATTAAAGTATAACAATATATATAAACACTTTATTATAATATGAAGTATTAATCAGTGTATTGCAATATTCGAAATTATGTACATACATAGTTTGACTTAAGAAATTATCACACAGCAGTAATGCTTGTACCGTATATACACTTGTAGATACTTTAAGCATTATAATATCAGAAATTTTACTGTATATATAGAATATAAAAATACTTAACGTTTATATTCCGGGCAACTGTGCTAATTATTTATACAGGAAAAGATTTATATAAAATCGTCAAATTTATTGGAATACAAAGTCTAATATGTAAAATTCACTTCTAAACGCATTGGCACTATCATCTATATAACTATAATTATATGAATAAATGAAATAAATATGTAACTTAATATAAAAATAATTTATACTTATAAATATATAAAATTTAAATACATAAAAATAAAAATTTTCCATTTCAATATAAAAATTTTAATTTAAAATATATAATCTTGAATAAAATATATACTATCTACTTTAATAATTACTATAGCAAATAAATATATGCAATCAAAATATATTTTACAAATATAAGCACTGCTTTGTTAAAATAATGTGTGTCAAGTATACTTTTAAAATATTTTAATTTCTCGTTATTTCAATGTATTAAAATTATTTTATCTTAGATTCCACACATGCTACTTTATATGTATGTGTGCAGTCAATTTAAAGTTTTATTATTAACTTATTTCGTGATACACTTGTGTAAATAATTAGTAACAGATAAGGCATAAGTACAATATAATTTAAAATAATGAAATAAAATATAACAATATTAATTTTTATCATCTTATTGAGTAGATGTTTTTTTAAGTATATGTAATAATAATATCTGAAACATTAAATAATACTTATAACAAAAGAAAATATATTGTTACTACTTCTTTAAAATTAATATAATGTATAGAATATTATCTTACAATATAAAACAGTCGGATAATTTCAATACTACTTTATATACAAAACACTACTGTCCAAATAATGCAGAGCATTAGTAAATTAAACATCGAATTTGCAAATTTGATATTCTACTTTTTTTACTACTAGAAAATAATTTATATAACTACGTACATATTTAGGCCAACATAATTACATACATGGATATAAGTATAGTAATTATGTTTAATATGTATAAAAAAAGCACATTTTTTATAACAGCCTTCCTAGTATTAATACATGTTTAGTATCACTTCTGTTATGAGCGTAATAACATCAGACTATTTTGTATCAATACTTCCTTTCTCTCTACTTTCATTTTAAAGATATTTACCTATGGCATCGATTATCTATTGTTAAAAAATGGCGTTTTTAGAAAAAATTGATAACGATACAGCAAATAAAATCACAGTATATAATAGCATCTAAAATGGCAGGCAAAATGACCTTACTTATCAACAATTCGTAAAGCTTGTATGCAAAAGCACACGCTTCATATTTACATGTTACATCTTTCTATGTGCCTGTATCTAAAAGCTATAAAATTCGTGAAGTTGTTTATTTAAGCTATTGTTCGTTCTTGTGTTGGAAGACTCTCGGTGCAGGCTATTTGTAGGATTATTATAATTTATCGTAAAATATTTCATATGAGAGAAGCGCGAAAGGCACTATATATGTACTACAATAATTTTAGTTTTCTAGTCATCTACTGGTTCTAAAGCATATGATAATTATCTATCTTTCAGCAAAATCGATATGTATCGTTTACAAAATCTTGCAAATTATTTTCTCTAACTACCAGACTTTGGAGGCTTTCCATCCATATTGGAGGAAATTAAAGATGATATTGTACAAAAATCTTAAACTATATGTTCAACTGGCATTTGATATATCGACATCTATAGTTTCTTCCTTAAGAAGTGCTCGTTTCTCTTCTTTTGCATTGCTCTGCTTTTTACCGCCGCTTTTACGTTTGCCTCTATTAAGTACACCGTTCTCATCATCCATCATACGTAAAATTTGCGTTTGATCGGAGCTTTCTATAGGTGCTATCGAGATATCACGAACGGCGCGGAATCTACCGCAATTATTCAAATGTTCGTTCTCTAAACGGAAAAAGTTCCACACAAATCGCCTAAAAACAGTTTTGCAATGAGACAGAAAAGTATAACGAAATTTTCAAATAAACTTGAACAGTGGCGAAAAGCGTACTTACCTGAAAACCTCGAGAGGTGCTACTATGGAAGTCATTAAGTCGCCAGAAATGTACCCGCACTCAATGAGAATAAAACTCGCAATCCATATAAATCGTAGTATAAAATCTTCTATTATTGCGAAATAATAAAACCACTAAAACACACGTGTAATATGTAATATCACTTTTAGCAACAATGTTATTTGTTATTTTACTTACGGCTGTTGAGTAAACTACTTCCTCCCGTAGAAAACGATTTTCACCAGCATTACTATCTAAAAGGCCCCAATCCATCTTGAGATCCCATGTATACGAATATATCGAATTAATAAGGCAGCTACACACCCATAGCCACAACCATGGATTTTCCCATTTATTATTATATTCCGCTAAAAAAGCGTATTATCTCGTGGTTATTTTTAAGATGTTAAAACCTTAAATTATAAAAAAAAATCACTTTCAGTTCAACCTACTTCCGTGATAAGCGTATAAAGTGTTGGCTGCAACAACGAGAAACGTTGTGGAATACTTTCCAGCATTCATTAAATGTGGAAATGCCTCTTTAGAATCTCGATATCTGCGAACGCACTGCGCGAAGCGAAACCATGCCGGTAAGCAATTCACAATAGGTCTAATGATGAGAGAACCGGACATGCACTGCGTAGTATCGCTCGCTTTCAACCAATCACCGTTTGTAATATAGAAGCATATTAAAAAGTGAAAGTCCAAGAATGCAGTCGCCAAACTGTTGAACTGGTCCGCCAACCAGAAATCAGCAAAATTGACATACGCAAATGGTGATATTAAAACGCGTCCCTAAAATAAGACAAAGGACTATATTCAATTTTTTATTCATATGAAATACTGCACAAGTGAAATATTGCACAAATTATACTTACTATGATCTTTAGCAGCCAGAAACGAGCTTCGTGGCGAAACATTTTAACTGGATTCAATAGAAAGATCAGCATGATACAGACAAGTACTAATGGATTTACGTATGGCGGAATGCTTAGACTGGCACTATATAAGAAACTTAGTAAACTAAGCGTCCAAACTACTCCGAGGACTGCGGCCAATTCCATGAGATGTTGCTCCGAAAGATGATTTCGTGGGTCCAGCTCAAATATCAAAACGTGATTGACGCCGGAAGATCTCCATCCATAAACGTTAATTCCGATAAGGAACAAGAACTCGATTATGAGGAAGGGACCTCGGTATAGTCTAAATGCGATTTTTAGATTCTCCCCGCTGTCGTGGAAGACGGCTGAAAGTAACGAGATTTTAAATAGCACAAATATAAACAAAAAGGATTCCCGGTATTCCAACAAATTAAAGTGCCAACAAACCAAGAGTGCGCAGATTAAAATTTTTTTAATAAATCACATTTACTCAAGTTAATTATATTTAAAATCTTATAACATTCTACTCATTGTGAACAACACAGCTACAAATTCGTCGTAATTTTGAACAGATAAACATTCCAACAATACCTGAAAGAACAACTGCAACAGATAGGACGATAAAGCTACCAGAGAATAAGCCAACTTTGAAAGTAGTCCATGGACTTTGGTGCTCGCCAAGCGGTGGCACCCGAAGACGTTTCATAGCTCGTTGCCGATCGCCACCTTCGAGATCGTTCGTCACTAAGGCTTCTGTTTCCTGAATCAATTTGTCTATATCTTTGGATGTGTAGAAGTGTGACGTTTCCACGCACTCGACTCTCCATTTTGTACCGGCGTCAACTGACAATAACTAGAAGCATTTGACAATGTATTGTAAGAATTTAAAATCACTGTATAATTGAATA
Source organism: Mycetomoellerius zeteki (assembly GCF_001594055.1). Taxonomy (NCBI): domain Eukaryota; kingdom Metazoa; phylum Arthropoda; class Insecta; order Hymenoptera; family Formicidae; genus Mycetomoellerius; species Mycetomoellerius zeteki. The sequence goes on from NW_017256147.1 coordinate 1,235,926, forward strand.
ATACAAAATGTCAAGGACAATAACTGGTTTTTACTTGGATATACACAAGGAATATAGGTATTGTGTCATACATAGTAGTTGTTTCTTGCACCAATATTTTGCAACTACGAGAGGAAAGACATGATGCTAATGATATTGGGGTAATTGTAGCCTCTGAAATTACACAAGCTGTGACTAATAGGCGAAAAATGACAAAAAGTATGATAACATCATTATATGCAATAAGATACCTTGTCGTGTTTCTTGAGAATCTTGCGGAATCCGGTGTGATTAAGAGTCTGATAATTTTGAAGAAGGATTAGCGAAAGATAAAATTCTGAAAATGCAAGTTTTAGGTCCCTAAGCTTTCTGGTAGGCAGAAGCGGCTTCGCGCTGATTTTTCCTTTGTTCTTCCCACTTCCCTGTTGTAGCTCCACTGCAGTCTTCAATTCACTTTGTAAAGCAGCATATTTGCGTGTAGCCTCTGCCAATTTTTCTGCAATAAATGCCCAGTAAATGGGAATGAATTAAAGTGGGTTGAAATAGATTCAGATTATTAGAAATACACATTCATGCAAATAAATCCTTTTCAGTCCGAATGCATTTTGATTCATTTATAGGAATTGCAGCATAAAACATATTTTTATACACCTTTAAATATAAGAATAATATTATTTTTGCAATATGTATTACTGCCAATTCAAAATTCTGAATAAGAGATGGAGTTTTTCAATCCAATTGAATCCAACTATTCTTTTTTTATTCAATTAGATTCAATAGAACAGAATAATGAGACCTAAATAGATAAGACTAAAATAAAAAATAAAGATCGAATAAAACTAAAAAAAGTTCTTTCTTTATTCAGTTGAATTCAATGGGCTCAAAATACGCACAAAATTTTAATCTATTTTAATCCATTCTCAATTACTGGGTAAACAGATAACATAACTGTTTATAGGAAGATTACATTTTAGCGTCGGAAATACTCTCACCTGAATAAAATGTATTAATCTTCTTTAATTCACGATCACAGAATGTAAAAAACACCTCGTCAAAAGACGCAAAGTGACGTGATATCACTTCTGGTTCTACACTTTCATCCGAAGGCGCTTCCTCCACCGCTGTGTAAAGCATCGCTTTCATTTCCTGTAAAATCAGAGAGACAAAGCGCTTGAAAGTACATCATATGTAATTATATTTAGAACTTAATGTTTGTTAAAATCCCACACTATCCTTGCATTAGTAGAGCATAAATTTAAATGTTTGTACTCAATGTTATACCTCATAACTAATATATTGTTTACGCCATTCGGGCGTAATGTGGGCTGATAGATGCTCCGCGAACTTCATGTTGTCTAATTACTACGCACAGCTAATACTAATTGCACTAATCTGTAAAAAAAATTAAAGCAGTTAGAAATAAAACAAACAATTAATGATATTAAATGAAGAACATTATAAATGGAAGAGTACATGAGAAATTAGCGAGTCACTGAATTGTTTTTCGTACTCACTCGAGCTCATCAGAAGATTTCTGAGTTCCAAGCGAGGTTACAAGCGGCATTTATACCGTACTAAGGAACTTTGTCGGCAGCGGCTAATCAAACGCTTTGTTTGTTGTTTGGAGCAACGATAAATATTTAACCGGTCGCGAGATAAAAACTATTTGGAGTTCGCTGCAACCAGCTGAATTCGAGTCTCTGCCAAGAGAATCCAATCCTTTCGCACCGCGTTGTCACACATTCCATTAATTGAACCACTGATTCTAGCTGAAATTCTCGGAAAAAGCACGCGATATTCTCATGTATGTACACTAGCGGAACGTTCTACGGCAATGCCTGCCACAGGTCGATTCGTCACACGTGGTCATATGGTTGCTCACGGGACAACTCACGAGACTCTCGCATCGATACGCTCGTGGAGTCTTTTAATATTTTCATTATTCTCGATGACACTATTCCCGGAGCGACGTTTTTCGTAACAGGAAAGAATTCAACAAAATCGAACGTTCGATTAGATAAAAGAGATATATATAAACATTCATTTTATTGCAGGATGAAAAAAAAGTATTTTCTAAAAATATAAATTTTTTAATAAAGTAAAGATAGTAAATTAGAGTAAATGAAGCAGGAGATTAAAATTTGTTACCAATAATGAAGTGTAATTAATAAAAATTTGTCAACAATTTTGATCAGTAAGTCAAATTTTATGAGAAAGTTGTACTACGATTAAAAAGCTACAGATTTGATAAATTTCTCCTAATAAGATAATTTTAAAAGGGAATATCAATAAATTTTTACATTGTTTATCCCGACTGATGACAAGGAAGGTTGCATTAAATAGACTTCGCTCTATACAGCTGCACCACGTTACACATGCCGGGCCTTCAGAAGGAGACAGATATATGGTATGTATAATTAAATGCCATAGACAAAAAAAGACAAGAGATAAAGATATAGGAGGTGTAGCTGTGGAAACACAATGGATGTTTTCTCTCAAGTTTATAAATACATCCAATTACTATAAATATAATCTTCCTCTTTTTTTTTACTTATCATCATTATCAGTCTTATTTTGTAGTATGTCTAATAAAATTTCTACCAGAGAATTTCAGAAATAAGAACTTACGCCCGTATCGTAACGGCCACGTGTAAAGTCCATGTTTAACCTGAACAGGAGGGTAAAATATTTATTTCTATAACAAATATATAGGCTGGTATTTTTATAATTTCGTATATTCGATACCGTCTTAAGTACAATCTAACGGTGTCATAAAATAATCATATAAAGTCGTATTTTAACGTCTTAAATCATAAAACGATTAAATCTTAAGCCATATTAACATCTTAAATAGTTAGAACGATGTTAAAATAAGAACGGAGTATGAATATCAGTTATAAATACATTTTGCATGAATAATGACTGCAACAATGTAGTTTTTTTGGCATTACCAAATAAAAAAAATATGAAGCAAAAGTATTCCATCCATTTGCAGTCACATAATGTATTAATAATTAATTTCTTTATTATAATTAATTTTGGTACAAGTCTTTTTAAAATATACCCATATCTTCTTTTACAGAATTGTTTTTAATAAAAAATAAGAATAATTTAAATATATTTTAAAATGCGGTTTCTTATACCGTTACTATCAATTGCATTGAGTATCTTAAGTATTACTACGGCATGGCGTACTTTCTTAAGAGGTCGCAGTAAAGGAGGCAATTTAGGAAATCCAATTTTGTCTTTTGAAACACCGCTTCCTGAAGAGCGATGGTTTACTCAGTATCTGGATCACTTCAATCCAACTGATGTTAATGTTTGGAACCAGGTAATACAAAATATAGAATTTTGATAATACATCATATGTTTTATTTATTATTTCTTTAAAGAGATTGTACTAACTTTAAGCTTAAATTTGATATTCTATTTCATTTTATACTTTACATTATTGCTTATAATTTGTTACATCTTTACAGAGATACTTCGTTAATACTGATTTTTATAAACCCAATGGCCCAATATTTTTAATGATTGGAGCTGAAGGTATAGCAAATGCGACATGGATGGTAGAGGGTGAATGGATTCAGTATGCCAAAGAATTTGGAGCAATGTGTTTTTATCTAGAGCATCGTTATTATGGGAAAAGCCATCCCACTGTGTATGTTACAGGAAAATATATATAAATGCAAAAAGGAAAGTTAGTTCGCAATTTTATATTACATGTCATGAATATTTGCAGGGATCTTAGCGTAAAGAACTTAATGTATTTGAGTTCAGAACAGGCATTAGCGGATTTAGCGTACTTCATCACGAGTGTTAATGTCGCATATAAATTCCCAAGTGATACAAAATGGATTGTATTTGGAGGATCATACGGTGGATCTCTCGCTGCTTGGATGCGCGCCAAATATCCTCACTTGGTACATGGAGCTGTGTCTGCTAGTGGACCACTGTTAGCACTGATTGACTTTTCTGGTAGCGTAATTGTAAATAGTAAATTTTAATAAGTATGCCATGTATATAAATAATTTTGTATTACAGAATATTATAAAGTTGTTACAAATGCTTTGAAAGAGTATTCTGATAAATGTGTCAGTGTAATACAAGAGGCTAACTCGCAATTCAATATAATGTTACACCATACTGCTGGTCAACAGCAAATACAGAAAAAATTTAAGTGAGTATGTTTGCCAAGATACAGAATTACTGATTGGGGTATGCTCGTTTTCTTATAAATTATGTTTCACAGATTATGCGACCCAATTGATCCTGGACATACAAAGTTAGTAGATATTTCCAACTTATATGAAGCATTGGCTGGTAACTTTGCTGGCGTTGTACAATATAATAAAGACAATCGCCAAAGCTCCCAAATCGTTAATATTACTATTGAGACTGTATGTGATATTTTAGTAGATGAGAAAATAGGAAAGTCTATTGATAGGCTTGCTTATGTAAACAATATAATATTGAATGCTACCAAAGAGAAGTGTTTAGATTATAGATATGAAACGATGATTCATGAACTTCGAAACATCACCTGGGCTAGTGAACAAGCGGAAGGAGGTAACGTATTTAAATTAATATCGCATATATGTATACTTATTATCTTAATTATTTTATTATGATGGCCTGCTAATAGCAAATTATGAATGATACTTGCAGGACGTCAATGGATGTACCAGACCTGTACAGAGTTCGGATTCTTCCAAACCTCCACCGGACAGATTGATGTGTTTGGGAATAATTTTCCAGTGGAATTTTTTGCACAGCAATGCGTCGATATTTTCGGGCCTAAGTTTGTTTTCCTTTAAATTATATTCCAACTATATTAGAGTATTGATGTACAAAACTCTTTTGCAGATATGATATGAACTTATTGGAATCTGCGGCCATACGAACGAATGTTTTGTATGGTGCATTAAATCTACAAGTGACAAATGTAGTATTTGTACATGGTTCTATCGATCCTTGGCATGTGTTGGGTATCGTACAATCTTCTAATCCACAAGCGCCTGCCATCTATATCAACGGTAAATTGAATATGTTGTAGATATCTCACAATTATTTATATTAATTCTCCTATAAATACGTTACATCATTTATTTAAAGGCACTGCACATTGTGCAAATATGTATCCTCCATCAGAACGTGATATGCCTCAACTAAAGGAGGCAAGAAAACAAATAAGAGGTCTAATCAAGCAATGGCTACAAAATTGAGCTCTATGTGATGTTATAGAAATAAACACCATAACTATCTTAGCCATTAAAGAATGCCAATTTTTCAAATTGTTCCAATCAATTATTAATGTTCCAAATATTTTAGAAAGACTACATTCTATATAGTATTTTTTTATTACTTGGATAAAAGAACATATATATATATATACATTTATATAAATATGTTTTTGTAATTTCATATAAATGTGAAATTTTAAGTCTAGTGATCCTTATATGTACATGTAATTTACGATATATAATGTACCATGTTTAAGTGACAAAATTGCTTCTTCAACAAATTGAACAAATTTGCCCCAAATGGCACTATTGTAATTTATTACGATAAATAGAATCACGCATCTACAATGTCACTTCACATATGTAATTCTTTCAGTCAATTAATAAAAACTTATTATTGTAGCAATTACATTATTTCTTAAATACACGTAAATTTTAATGAGCTGGATAAAAATGTTTAATAAGTAATAATTATAATTAATGTTACATACTTATAATACAAACTTGGTAGTAAAATATATTGAAGATATAACAGCGATGAACGAGGCACTCATTTTCATAATCGTAGTATGTCTTTGAATCCTCATTTACTTACGTATAAGTAAATATGCAACTCGTACACATACACAACACGATATTTGTCCTATTCCTAAGTGGATAACATCGGCCTTCCCTTAATGATATCTATATGCAATATATCCGGTTTTTGGAAACATAGTAATCCATTTAAAGCGAGGCCAAGGTACCCATAACAGATGTACGTTCTGCTGATATCCGGCGTCTCCTTAGGATGCGTTCCATTTGGCACTTACGACGCTCGCGAGCATTATTTGTCCTAGTTTAATGTTTGATAAACAACATCTTTAAAGATGAAGTGAGTAAAGATTCCGTGAGCGTTGTGAGCGTCAAGTGTGATGCTCCCTTAGACAAATATTTTCATAAAGATGGTTACGTAAATCCTTGATCTTAGATTAACTTATTGTTAAGCGTTATGGTACTGCGTCTCTATTTGATCGTTATTGTATATTATTTCTTTGCTTTTTGGCATATCCTCTGACCAGCTTCTACTACCTTCTTTACGACGAGCGACTATCTCTCTATCCTTCTCATTTTTAAACTATAGTGTGTATAATATTTACATTTCATAACATAATGACGGTAAATAATTTATAACGTAACAGAACAATACATGTAGGATCTATTCGGATTATTATCCGTCTGTTTTTTGTAAGACGATATCTAGATACTACTTGTGCTAGCGGAAGATTCACTGTGCTCCTTCATTTAAGGAGTATCTTTTAACCCGTGATAGTTACGAACGTTCACTACGTCAAATCATCACGTCCAGGTGATTGCAGATGATAGCAAATATGAAGATTTTTCCCTGTTTTGCTCTCTGTTTAATATCTATGATGGGATTGCGACTGTCTCCATTCGGGTGTTGCGTTTCCGTGATGATGATGATGGTGATGATGGTGACGCTTCTTATCGGAGACGCTGGCGTGTTTGCTTGATGGATATGCGGCGACGTCGCTAACAACTAATTCTGAGCCGTCGCGTTCAGTGTTATTACCACGGAAGTTCTCCCGGTATCCTGGTTCATCCAGGGTCTCCTTGCGACGAAGCGGTGGATGGCTCGCCTTGTGGCCAGTGGTTTCGTGCAGATTCTCCCAGGCTTGGCGATAATATCGATTCAGGCCTCCTCGACTCTCCGAGGAACTGCTATCGAAACTGGCAACAGTATTACAATCGGGCGATGCACGGTGACGATAGTGTTTACTGCTTCTTCCGCGATTTCTACATAAAGAATGAACATGTTAATAACTTTTTCCTTTCATATGTATTGAATTACTATCACATAATTATGAGTAAGGAATGGAACTAAAATGTTACTTGTAACACCGTTACTTTCCTTATTGTTACTCTGTTAATCATAATATTTGATTGACAAATTTTTTTAACTGACTAATATTTTTATGATGATAACATCAGGTTTGGAAAATCACTCAATGATTATTTGTAACGAATTGAAAAAGTCACTCGTTACTGAAAAAGTTAACTCAGCATTTGTAAATCGGTACTTTTTAATCGTTACTTATAGGTATAACGAGTTATATGGATTACATTATTCATTATTCTCGTTACAAATTTTTTTTTCAGTAAGTAAACGCATAATGACAAGTTATCTTTCAAAGTGACCATAGCGCAATCCATGGTATAATAAGGCCTGTTCTTTTTGGCTGAACTTTTGCACCAGTTCATCTTTCTTCCTTTTCTCTTCAGGAGCAAAGAAAAAGAAGAAAGACGAACTGATACAAAAGTTCAGCCAAAAAGAACAGGCCTATAAAGAAGAGGTGTGCTCGTGAGGTACAGCCGGTCACAGAAAGGTTGCAACACTTTTTTTCGATGAGTTTCGAAATGCAGTTTACTAACCGAGTTAATTGATTCTTATTTGTGGATCCATGAATAAGAACCAATCGTTCGGTGAGGAAGCTGCACTTTCGAAACCCATCGAAAAAAAGGGTGCAACCTTTTTATGACCGGCTGTACATCAAATTTTGACCCGTTCTGCGCATATATAGCGTTGGAACAAGTCGTCTTCCATATTGGAAAATGATTATGGAATGATTGGAAATGATATTGGAGTAAAGAAAACAAAGAGACTGACATACATATCACTTGTTCCACCATCCTCATTGGTTAATCATCTTCTTGCGCAACAGCACACCTCTTCTTTATCACGCCATGGCGCAATCTAATTTAGTTAGTTATCATTATAGTCATAAACATTGCAACGTCGTTATCAAATTTTTATTACAAAAATGTAACGGAATAGTAACTCTTTCATTCCATGATATTAAATAATTTTAATTTTGTAGCACTAAAACTATTTGCATAAAAAATGAAATAAAGAGGCAAAGCGTTACGTGCAATGGGTTTAGAAGAGTTGGATTGTTCACGTGTATCTTGTACGCTTTTAGTGAATAAAAGTAAGTAACGAATTTGACCGTTGTATGTATCTTAAAATTAAATGCAAGAGAGCCCATCCTGTTACTACGACCCGAAGTGATTTTTAAGCCACTGACAATCGAAATGAAAACAGATCTAGAAGAGAGAAAACAAAGTCTGAGCAATAGTTCTAAAATACTAAAAGATTTATATATACTACTTAATATTACATATATGTTGTATACATATATCATGTACCTGTCCAATTATAGCATAACTAATAAAATCTTAAAGAGATTACAACATAAAGTATTGCAGGCATGGAAAGAACACATAAGAAGCATTATATATAATTATCTTCCGTCGCGATTTCTATGTAGTCATACTCAGGATTTCTAGACCGTAATCGTTCCTACTGTAGTCGGCTTCGTCTTATCTTAAGATAATGAAGTAAAACGAAGAGAGTAAAATGATCCCAGTAAATATAAACCCTGTTAATAACATTTAGACGTCTGTTAGTCTTTTCTTTATAAGATTATACCTTTATGCTCAGGATATATGACCACTTTCTAGAATCCTTGAATATACGGCGGAGATTTATTTGCTATAACAGGGTGTTGATGTGTTCGGGTGCGTGCAACGCACTGTAACCATCTTCTACTTTGCATGGCGTGCCATGATGTCAAAACGAGCTAACGCTAAAGAAAGTGCTCAGTAAAACCTTGCTCTCGTTTACCTTGACTAGTATCACTCGCGAGGGTGGCGCGTAGTAGTTGGTGGTGGTACGTGGTGATGATTGATGTGGTGGGCGGTAGTTGCGTGGAGGGTTGGGGTGGTAGTGGTGGTTGTAGGCTTTATTAGAATGGAACGATTCTCTCTTTCTTTTCTCTTGTTCTTTTTACGTTTACGACGAGGGTGAGAAAGAGGGGCAGCGATGGCGGTTTACAGAGAGGGATTCGAGAAGTAGCCGGCGCGATGCGCCGCTGACAGAGTGAAAGAGTAAGGATGATCGCTACCGCGGCGTGCCGTGAGGTCGCGGCGCCCCAGGTGCTGGTCGGGGAAGGGTAGCGCGAGTAGCGTATACCAACGCGAGGGCATTCCGGTATCGCCCCTCCCAAGGCCACCACTACCGCCACCCCTCAGCGCACCAACCCCACCGAGCCCCCTGCGGCGCCTTCCTCTGACGCTGCCACTGCCGCTAACCACCGCAATACACAAATGGACTGTGTTAATTATTATCGTGGCGGATTAGACTATCAACGAGACTCACGCGTTTCTCTGATCTTAGATCTTGCGACGCGTCTACACCATTGTTTCTCAACTTTACTTCGGCCACGTCACTTTTATTTGCATTTACAGTTATCTTCATTTCAATTCCACAAAAGACATTTTGACTCATTTATTATGATGTTCCATTTTTTTTACATGCGAAGAGAATACCATAGACCTTTAGGTGGCCGCATGACTCACGTTGAGAACCATTGGTTAACAAACAACAACAAATTAAAGAAAATTATTATAGATCAATCAGAAAATGAAAAAATATCTTTTTTGCAAAGCGTAATATGAGGCTCTACATTTAAGGTAAATTACAGGCTAAATTACAAAAAAGCTTGATCAATGAAAGGGTGGTAGTACTATTGTATATCCTTAATTCTAAGATGTTAGAGGTTCTTTTGTTACGTCAAGACTCTAAGAAACATGTACATTTTCAGTAAGCAAAATCATTTTGTATGAAAAAAATTACAATGCAGCATATATATATATGTATATGTATTACAAGTTAGGAAAAGGACAAAGCGGTAGAAGACAGAAATTAGATCAAATTAATACAAAGTAAGCGTTACAATGTACAATCCGTTCGAATATCATCTATGTATATCAGAGTGCGTTATGATATATTATCAGAAATAGAGAAGATTCACGGGATGAAGACTTGACGATGATCGAAATCGAATCATCGCTTAAAATGGCTGATGACGCGTTATTTTTTTTTTATATACCTGCGTATGAGTATAACGACTGTTGTGATCACCGCGGCGAGGAACACAAAACCGCCGAACACTCCCAGAGCGATCACAGCTCCCAAGTTCAATTTGGCTTGATGGGTACCGCTGGGTTGCTCAGCGTTGTCCACTCGGAAGGGACCAGACGGTTCCGATATGCCCGCGCGGATTCCCGCTTGTGCGTGATCCACGCCGCTTCCGGATATCTCGTTGTCCTGTGGGTGATCGCTGCCGGCATCATTCACCGACGGAGTCACGGGTCTATTTAGGCCGATGCTCGGCCTCCTAGAGACAGTCTCCCTCACCGTCGCTGGGAGTTCCGCAGTGTTTGGTACATTCTTAGACGGCAAGGGAGTCGTACTGGTGTTTGCTGTACTTGTCGTGGTCCTGGTTCTCGGAGTGAGGTACGTTCGAATTTTCGGAGTGGATGGGCGTAACGTCGCTCGGGTAGGAGAACTCAAAGTTGTTCGTGGTTCCTCTGATAAAGAAAAGTTTGCACATTAAATATGTACATAAACACATCCTACTCCCTATAAGTATTTAAATTTATTTTTGCAGATATATATATTAATATTTATTATTATATTATAATTTTGACTATAAACTTGACATAACATTTAATTTTCGTTATTATGAAATTTTATGAAAATGTTAGAAATATAATTTATCAAACGTAATTATTATTTCAAATGATTGAAAATCATTAAATCACTTAATAAATAATTATCGCTACGTCAAATCTATTTTTGTGCAGTAATTAAATAGAAATTTAATTGTAATTTTATAATTTTTCAAAATTTATTTCTTTATAAATTTATATGATACATTCTGACTTTTATATTATAAATCTATAAATAAGTACCTGTGCAAATTGGTGCAGTGCGATCGTATGATCCGGTACTTAAACATGTTATATGCCGGGAACCAACGAGCCGATAACCCTTTTCACATGTGTAAGTAACGACGCTATTAACTTGTAGACTTTGATTGAAGGTATTCCTCACCAGGACACTTTCACGCTCTATTTCAATAGAACTGTGCGCAACCGTAGCCGGTGGATCGCAAAGAATCGGCTCGCATCGCGGCGGTGGACCATTCCAACGCTCGTCGACATCGCAAATTAGTCGAGCACGTCCTGCAGTCGCAGAGATTGGCTTATGATCATTTCTCATAAATGATTTACAAGATATTCGTTCTCTATCTCAAATGCACCGTGAATAATTATGACGAGTTGTGATGAACTGTAATACTTACCGGTCATCTCATAACCATCATCACAGATATACTGCACTTGGCTGAGATAAGTGGTGGTTTCGTTGATGAGTATGTAACTACCGTATTTTATGTTGGCGGGATAATTGCAATCGATATCTGAAACGATGAGAGCGCGTTACGATGCGAGTCACGTTCGCGATGATTTCATTTGAATACAACTCCCCGATCGTGTTTCTTACATTTGCACACCGGTGGAAACTCATTGTAGAAACCGGAATCGAGGCAAATGCGATTTAATGGTCCGACCAAGAGGCTACCGCTGTCACATTCGTACTCCACGGTTGCTCCAACTTCATAAACGTTGCCGGAGATTTTAGTCGACTCGGTGATCACCGTCATCGTAGAATTTGGTGGTTGTTCGGGTCTGCCACAAGCTTGTGGTGCTGAAAAAGTAAAATGATTTATTCTGTTGTTCAACGAAAAGATAGTTACTTAGTAATAAAATAGCATCCATAATAGAAAAATATTAAATACGGAGTTTTAAGAAACAAATAGATTGAAGACTTTAAATAAGAATAAAATGTATCAAAAAACTTTAAGAGAAATTATATCTTAAGAAAATTTATTCGACCAATAAGTAACAATTGAGAATTTTAGAATTTTATATTTTTCAGAATATGAATTAAATAATTTTACGATATATATTATGTTAAACTCTCACAGAATCTTACAAATAAGAAGCTTCTAAATACATTATTTTAAATGTGTTATATTTAAAGTATCTTTTCTGGAGTATTGCTTAAAGAGCAAGAATGCGAATGTGTGGCAAATGATACTCACGATGCTGACAAATAAAATTAAGCCGGGATGAGCAAAGTGTATCGGACCAAAGCCATTGCTTTCTGCTGTCGTACTGAACACAATCTTCAGGACCTGGTGATGGATCCCAGAACGAAACAGACACCTCCTCACCACTTCCGGCCCATCTCCATGAGGTTCGATCATTCGGGTCTCTAATTGCGCTCATCCAATACCGAATGGACTTGTCGCTCCTTCATTAATATAATCAAGAAAATTTTCATTTATTATTTTTTAAACAGATGATTATTTTAGTATTATTAAAAAAAATTTTAATATGACGTTTTTAAGTGATATATTTAAAAATTATATTATACACATAGATTTTCTCTATATTAGCTACATGAATAATGAATGTACCCGTGCCGTCTCCATAGTTCCCAGGAAATAAATCCCTGCAGAGCTGGATTGCTCTCATCTACGAGAGTGCCACCTCGCGCACGGCAGAATGCTAGAGCTTCCGTTAATGTCAATGGATGGCGATTGTAAAATATGTAGCATTTGCCGTTGTAAGTTGCCGTTGATCCTGGCGGTTGGTCTCGGAATTGAGGGCACCTCTCAATCGGCAAGGCCTGTATTCATTTTTTATGCAATCAATCATTATTGCATCCATAGAAGAGGGAGAAATAGAGTTATTTCCATTCTGACGTAAGACCTAGTTGTTGCACAACTATTAAATCTACCTGATCGGTATAGACGAATGCCTCACACAAGGACAACTGCACGGGAATATTGGCAAACTTCGGAACCTCCAGATGCACCGAAACGAAAGCTCCGGGCATCGGTGGGTTACAAGGCAAAAAGAGAGGCTGCCCTTCTTCTAAAGATCCGGTAAATTGATTGCAAATGGGGTTTGTTGCCAAGTCTGGTTGATTGTTACCAACTCGGACGATGATGGTGCCGGGGACGATGATGGTATCGTTGCCTGGAGGCCAATTAAATTAATTTGTTTGTTAAAACTCATGGACAATTTTGATTGTAATATTTTGGTTTCAATTTTGTCTTAGATATTATAAAGAAATTATCATAAGATATATCGATCCAAAGTTTTTTTTTCGTGCTGAAACGTAGTTTTACTAAAGCAAAACAGTGGATAATATCTTTAAATTTGATGTGGATAATATCTTTAAATTTGATCGGTAAGGTGTCACCTAAACTAGATATTTACCAAAGAATCACACGAGACCTCGACTAAATGGTAATATACTTTGTTAAAATATATCTCGCTATAATCTAAATAGATCGCAGCTACATTATGGATTTTGCCAGATTAAAGAGAATCGTGGCTAAATCGAGACTTTTATTTGCAGTTTAGTTGAAAGGGTAGAACGCATGCCGATTATAAGTATCTGGACGGGTAAAATCATCTCCAGCATGCTACGTCTTCTGGCCCAGATGATAGTCCGACTGTGACTAGCTAGACAATCGCCGACGAATACCCGTAGAGTTGCAAACTGCTGCAATTACATGCTTTCGTTCTGTACAGTGATGATCATGGATTCAAACTCGTGCGACAGTCTCCCATCTGGTAAACGATCGCGTTAAGAGATAAGTACGTGCGGCATGTACGTGCGTACTTACGGTCACAAGACTTTCCTGTTGCACGTGTACAAGCTGCTATTCTCGCCTGTAATGAGTGCGTAGACATGTAGCGCACGACTGAGGAGCAACACGAGGTAAAGGAGAAACTCTCGTATCGGAAAAGGATTGGGAGACACGCTCGTGTCTTCCGCCAAGCGTCGTATCGTGAGTAAAAAGCAAGGGAAATGTTGTCCCCTATTAATCATGAATTTTAATTACTAATAATTACAGTTGGTAGACATTAATTACATTTTATCTAACTTTGTCTATCATTAGTCTCGTTAAATCTTTTTCACTAATTCAACGCTGATCTTTTTTTTATTTGATAGAAGAATAAAACTTAAATAGAAAATTGTTTTATTTGATATATGAGTTTCTCGTGAATCAAGTTCCAAATGCGTACGGCTTTATTTCGTATCTATATCGTCAAAGTTTAACACTTTCAAAATTCTTTCCTTTTTAATTTCAGAAAGATTTTATTTATGCAATTCAGTGAAAAATTATCTTATCAAATTAACAAACGCGCCTACTGTAATAAAATCCGATGCTACTTAGTTCTTTAGTTCATATATGCGATGATAAGTAGCAATGAATCTGTAGTACATGAATTAATAATGCAGTTTATTGACGAAATTGAACGAATCGATTCTTTTTCACCGCTGAGGCGTAACGTGAAAGCTGCTCTTTCACGCAGAGAGACCGAAGTAATTGTAATGCGCCGTTTGTTCAATTATGAGCGGTCGTGCGGACGGTGGAGTCGGCATAAGAATTATCGTCAGTATCTCTTCGGTGCTGGGCCGTAACTAAACAGCTGCTTAAAATGGGCTGCATTATGCCGGCCATTGTTTCATCTTCACCTCGCACAGCGATTCTACTGGCGCATCTGCATCCGCGAGCATTAAAGCTATCCAATCGTCAATTATCGCAATTGAATAATTCATCTTTCTCCGGCGTATGCTTTACCTGGCGAATTTTGTGCGAACGTGGCGACACGGAAGTCGTTAATAATCCACTCCGCCGCGCGGGATTAACTGTTTACCTCGCTCGCATGATTCTGAATTCACTTTTATCGGCTTTCCGATATATAATCAGGGGACTCGCTAATTTGCCGCTGATGAGTGGTTTCCTCGCGAAAAGATGGAAATACTTTTACTTGAGGAAGAAATAGCCAAGAGTATTTTCCTTGAATAAAAAACGAAATTCTCTCGCTTTGTGGGTGTTCAGCACTGACAATGCCATTATTATCGCTCGTTTAACAGTGAAAGTTTCTCTCATTCGAACGGACGAACTTTCGAAACGATAACGCGAATTTTCTAGTGCCCATTAACGAAGAAGTGCCTGATGTAATCTGCAGAATTGCGGAAACGCGTATCTTCATTGAACCGCAAAATTTTCCGTGCTAACCAGATACCTACAACCAGATTGCAAATTGTTTTCTTCTTGTGCAATGATTAAATAATTAATGATAAATTACATATAATATGTTATTTGTATTATACTCGTATATTACTTGGATTATTAAGGAAAAAAATGGTAAAACAATGATTTAGTTCCGGAATTAAATATACGCGATAACTTCGAGCTGATTGACGATTAAGCTCGGATTTCTCGAATGCCACTGAAAAATGCATGTGGCGTACCGCGAGAGATGGGCATTGCGATGGTTTTCTAACAATTGAAAGTGGAAAGACTCTCACTTTCATCGTGGAAGAGTTTCTAAATAATTTCGTATGCAAGCAGGGCCTTCGACTTGGTCGGTGGAAAGGGAAGGAAGTGCGAGTTTTATGGTGGAATTTTACGGATCATTTGTACAATATAAGATGGATTTTCTGCGGTTCTGTGAACGCGAAATTCTCGCAATCTATTTGTTTTATATCGAAAGCATCATCGGCTAGCCCCCAGCGATCGATTGTTCACAATAGTGATTTCATTGTCAGATCGACGAATACTCGCTGAAGCATCTCTTCGAAGATAGATCGTATCGGCCGGAGAACGCGATCAACTACAGTCTGCGTCAGAATTATATGGCATTGATTGTAAAATAACGTTTACATACTTTTATCTGCGTATTATATTTACACAATATTGCGTAAATTATATAATAAATATAGAACATTAGAAAATAGAATAATAAGTTATAAAAATAAATATTTTTAATAAAATAGAATGGAATAGATTTAATATTAAAAAGTTTAAATTTTGGAAAAATTTTTCCAACACTATTAGAATAGGTGACAATTCAGTATAGAAACCTAATTATATGTTGCATCTTTTTAAATAATTGATAAATTTTAGAAAAAAAGGGAGAAATAATTTTATCTTTAATATTATTTATATAATTAATTTCGAGTAAATGTGAGAAAAGTTGTTTGATATAATTCAATCTAAAATATTATAATTTACTCAAAGCGTAGGCTGGCAATGTTGGATAATGAATTTATTTCGCGATCGCGAATCCATCTTGTTGAGCTTGTATTACCGGTAATTATCTCGGTAATGCTTATTTATTGATAGAAAGTCGAGAAAACGTACCATGAAACGAAAGTGCCGGGCGACGGATAGAATATTACGGTATCGCGGAGATTTTATCTCAACAGCGTGAGTCTCGCATTAGAATTCATATCGAGATCATCGAGAGTTTATCGCCCGCGCTTATCAGCAGTAACGCTCGTTACAGAACGAAGCACTTCGTAGCAAATTGTATCGCACGAAAAATGCTCTTTATCGCCGTTTTTTACCAACTTATTCCGTTGAGCGACGCAATATCAATAACGAGCGTTTGATTTAATGCCTATGAGATTGACACCGCGAAGAAAATAGATATTGCAACGATTCGATGCGCTCGTAAACCACTATATGAACGGCAAAGATCTAATTATTATCGCTATTGCGATCTTTCTTACGATTCTTCATAAATTTTTTTTATTTTACACTCTACGTTAGAAGCCGTAAATTGTCCTGCTGGAAAGAAATGGTCAACCATTCGTCCGGAGCAATAATTGGAAACAGAGCGAATCGTCGCTTGAAGACCGCAGGGCAAATACCAATTTTCCGCTGTTCGTTCTCTTAATCATTGCTTTGATCAGTACCGAGTAATATTTTTGAACATTAACATATTTATCGTTGTATTTACTATTTAATATGAAACTTGTTATCTGTTACACATCCAGAAGTCTTCCACATCTGTGAACTCTTCATTCATTTAATAGTTTCATCAGTTAATGCTTAAAGTTACAAATTCAAAATACATACAATAAATAATTTCAAAATATCAACAAAATGCTTGCACTTCTCAAATTTTAATCCCTATACCTAATATTTTTATTTTCTTGTTTAGATCCAAAGTTGTTTTCGAGGTCGATGTTTTTACAGGGTAAACGACACGCTGAATGAGCTCATTGAATGTTGAACGATAGTGTGTAGAAATATCGTCTGTGATTTGCAAGAGTTCATTTATTACGCGAAACGGTAAATTCTCACAAGCGGTGAAGCGCGAAGAAATATATACGGTATTACTTACCGCAGCACGGCTTGCCGAAGTCCAGTCGCACCAGCTGCACCATGTACGGTTCCAACAGGTTCACGTACCACCACGGTCTACGTTCGGTCTTCGTCAGGGTGCAGGTTTGCGGCGTGTATCTCTGGCCGCTGCTTCCGTCAACCGCGCGTTGCGGAAATGCGTTCTCCATGGTGCTGGACTGCCTCGGCGCTTTGCCGGCTGCCACGTTCAGAACTGCAAAGAAGAATTAATACAATTATCATGCTCGATAATTGGTGCGAAATGGACTATTTCCTTAGATGTCGGAAGGTAATTGGACCTTTCTGTGCAACGACACGATGTAAATAAATTCGATGAGCCTAATAGAGGTAGCATCTCGCACCCTTTGTGTTCCTAAATATACGATAAAAACTGATTCTTCTTCTCTCTAACTGATTCCCTACCAATTACTTGTCGTATTCCTAGTAGATGCTCGATTAGAGTCTCCGTTAACGAGTGCATCGTTACAGAAAATCGGCGTGAGATTACATCGCGTTAGTAAGAGATTATCACGCACCACCCATTTTAAACTTGATCCATAAACTAAACGGACGGTTGGTTGATTATAAAGTAAAGAAGGACGCAACAGATAATCGGACTCGTATACAAGTGTATACACAACCGCACAGATTTATGCTTTGTTTTTTTTTATACGTCGAACGCATACCTCGGTGACGCGACGATATTTTCCAGTGAGAAAATCGCGTTAACTCATTATCATATTTATCTGATAAAAAGAAGGTCGGCCGCCACCACCACCGCCGCACGGGTGAATAGCCGTACGGCACGCGCAAATGGAGACCGCAACCATCTGTGGCCATCGCCAAGTTTTGTGCAACAAGTGCCGTGTATTCGCGAACACGTTGGCGGCTTTGCGGTAGTTTTACTGTACCGTATCGTGAGAATTTTATTGGTGCAATGCCGATGACGATGGTGCGTGCTACTAGCCTGCGATACGCATCATCTCGGCCTTAATAATCATGTCTAATCGGAATCCGAGCTTAGCGATGGAATCGGTATCCTTCATTGTGTTGGGCCGACCAATCAGACGGGTCTCCAAGTCTCCATAATGCTGTTGCATTATCTGGTTATTACATAGTATAATGATATTTAGCTCGTTTATACTCGTTTAAGAGCTAATCTAATATCATTCTTTACTTGATAGTCACTGAGGCCGATTAGATGGGTCTCCGTAATGCTTTTGCTTTTCTCAAGAGTATTAAAGAGTATAATGACACTTAACTCGTAATTGAGTAAATGAGCTAATCCGGTATCGTTCTTTGTAATCACTTGAGATTAAGTTAGGCTATATTTTACGATCAAATTAGATCAAAAAGTATTTTATAATCTTCTTCATACATATTTACGTCATTATAAATGTCATTGTATATGCAAATTTTATACATAGTACTCGGAAGAAAACAGGTATTCCGTATAACATATGAAATAGATAGATAATAATCTAATCTAATCTTGTAAAGCGTTTGCCAATTGCTTGCGTTGGGAATGCGTTAATAAATTTCTCACGCGCGTACAACATTCTTCATGATCGGTATAATATGTAACTTGCTCGGTATAAAGCATTTCATGGCGCCGTTTTGAGATACCATGAGACGCGCGTTTCTATATACAATCTGTTACCACGGCCTCAAGGTATCTCATGAAATCTTGCGTGGAACAATCGAGAGATGCACAGACAAGACGATGAGCGTATCGCGTATAAAAGTCCGATGCGTAAACAAAGGACTTACTGAAAATTCATCCATATGTATCAAGCGCATCTTCAAGATATTTCGATAAATGCGTTGGGAAAGAGCGGTCAGGTTTATTCGCTAAGGCTAATCTTCGGGCTCAATTGTATTCGGCGGAATTGTATTCTTGCAGTTTGTGCGGAAGAAAACTTAGCCTTCTCTGAAAGTAGGAAAGCATCATGTTATACAATTGATTCCGAATCACAGGAATAATTAACATTAAAATTCAACGAAATTAATTCTTCAACGCGTGAAAATGCTAGAAATCATAAGTAATTTAAACGGAGATAAATTGCGATTATACATATACTGTTCAGATTTATTATTTTCATAATCGGCACTAAGTAAATAATATTACAAATTAATTATATATATATTATATATATATATATTAAAAAATTAATTATTTAAAAAACTAACTTGCGCTTTTAATGCAAAATTTTTAATTAAAGGTACATGGTATAGTGTGATTAACCAAGCGGCTAAATTATAATCTTGATCGAGACGCGTCAACCGTCTGCTGTACACAATCATCCTAACGAAGCAATCGAAATTCTATCGAATAGGCGTCGGTTCGGTACACAAAGATAATCGATGTATTCTCGACCTAAACCTACATACTGGCTAGCGTCCTCCATGAAAGTCCACGTATGCCGCGCACGTTCCCACAAGACGAATGCGTATGCACGCCATACATACCTCATAATGTACAGTTATTTCTTATACACGCAAACGCAAAAGGTTTTTTTCATTATTATATCGCTTCCGTCGATATCATGTAACGAGAGGTACGACGAGCAGTCCGCAATTGTATGTCCTTTCAACCTAATAAAGGTAATCATGTACAGTAATGTTTTTTATTCTAATTGTAAGATTAAATTACTTTTACGATTGTGTTATCATAAAATTATTTATACATTATTTCAATATAAAATATTTACACGTAATGTGTGTGTGTGTGTGTGTATGTGTTCATGTCAATAAATTACACTTTAATAAAATATATATTTATAATACAAATTAATATTTTAATTGAAAGTGTTACAAAAAAGAATTAAAATTAAGCTAAGAGAAAAAGGAAAATAATATAAAACAAAATATTACTTAAAATCATGACTAAAAATTATTTACGGGAACAAAAAGTATTAATTTAATTCCAAAAATATTTTGTTGAAAGAACAAAAAATGATGTAAAGTTTCAATAACTGAAAATTGTGTTATGTATAATATGATTTTATCACGAATAACACTATTTTCTTTTATAGATGATATTGTAAAATAGCATATGGCATGTCCCTGAAATTAATTATTATTGCTTACGTCATATTCTTGTACGACTATTCTATTATTTTTCATTGCAAGGCTTCATCCACATATCATTTTTATAGTTTGATCATCAAGGCAAGGTAATATTATACTACGTTGACATACTAATCGCTCTTATATCCTTGTTTGCGATATTTCTATCATGACGAGAATATTGATGATGCAAAGAGATTAACGACGCAACAAAAAACCGTTTGCCCCCGTAAAACTGTTAAGTCTATCGAACCGCTTTTATTATGATAATAACAAGTTTATCTTAACTTGAACCAGTTAAACTATATCGTGATGCGATCAAGAAGTTCTTTATTGAGTACTGAAAAAGAAAGTGCAATCTTACTTTCGTAAAACACGAAGTACTTGTGCATTCTTAAGTTCGAAAAACAGGAAATGTTTCATAGACAAGCGTTGATTTTATGTCTGTCCTAAAGTTTTATTACGCCATTTGCCTGAGTAGATGCAGTTCTACTTTTTTTTTTACTATGGTTTATAATCTCTCTAGCTTGAAACATTTTCAAATATAGTTCACGTAAATTTCAAGAACTTTTTATGAAGACATATCGATAGAATAATCAATTTTTTCAGAACATTCTTGGAGAACGGAAATATTAGATAAAACGTTTAAAATCAAGATTTGTTCAAAAAGAGGTAGACAAATAAAACAGACCTGTTTATATAACGAGAATTAAATATCGCTCCATGAAATCCGCAGAAGTAAACTTTTTCAATTGTAAAAGACACTAATAAATATATAATATTTAAATTTATTCGATAATATTAACGTATTAATATTTAATCTATTTATAGATTTCATATACATCATTTTTTAAGTTCGGCAAATTTTCTTGAAACCTGGTTTGAAACTTAAAGCCTGATGCTTGAAGCTTTCGTATGTTTCTCCTTCATAACATCATTAATCTTAGAAGTCCGGTCGCAAATGAATTCTTTACGGAAATAGCATGTACTTATTATATTATAGAAGGCGAACGAGAGGTATACGTTCGAAAAGTCAAGTTCACGCACAGTTGCGCAAGTGGCAACCTGCTCTCGCGGTCGGCGGATCACGAGAAATTGTTGCGACCGTCTTGGGTGGGCAGTCGAGTAATTTTGTGCAAACACTGCTCGCGCCGCACGCTTCCTTCGCGATCGTCGAAATAATGACGAAGAAACGCCCGCGAATGTACGACGGTTATTGCCCCGTACAAGAAATGCTATTACAACATCATCAATCTACACGGTATTTCCTTTTGCCTCGGGAAATAGGTATAAAGACTACCGCAGAGAAATGCGTCAAATTCTGCTCTACTGAACTACCGAACCTCCTCTATTATTTAACAAAGATATCTAACAGGAATTCTTGGATATTCTAACGTTTTACAATACAAGATTTACGTGAAAATTATTTATGTAAAAATTATTCCGGTTAAACAATATCACGTTTTTTAATAAAATTATTTTTTGTCTAAAAAAAATTCGATACATATAT
Source organism: Mycetomoellerius zeteki (assembly GCF_001594055.1). NCBI lineage: Eukaryota > Metazoa > Arthropoda > Insecta > Hymenoptera > Formicidae > Mycetomoellerius > Mycetomoellerius zeteki. The sequence continues at coordinate 1,257,855 of NW_017256147.1, forward strand.
ACAAAATAAATACAACAAAATACACAAAATACATACATTGATAATCAAGAATCTCCATTAGATATTTGCAATATATTATCTTAATCGTCAAGAGATTTCTAGATGCAAAAAATGTAACTAGATAGAAGATAGTATGTATCATTTAATTTGTATTGCTTTTTTTCTGTCTTTCTCTCTAAAGCATGTATCTATTTAATTAAAAAATAAAGCAGATAACATTTTGATATACTTAAGTAAACATATAAAGTTAAAAAAAGAGGTATGAATAATGGAAGGATCGGTATCAATAATATATTTAAGTGTTAAAATTTCCTGAGGATAATTGGTAACATTATCGCTGAAGAATAAAATCGAGTACTTGAAAACATTCGGGTTAAGAGGTCGTTAATGATTTTTATATGCAGACCGTGAAATTTGAAAATAATTTTAGAGGTAATGTTCCGCCTTTCTGATTATGGTAGTTTCTCACCCTTGTCCCTTTTTTCCCTCTAATCGGTTGAGTCAAGAATCATGACCTATATAATCTTGTTCCAGTAAGATATGCCATTTAGATACGTTTAGGATGTCGCGCGTTAACAAAAACTTTGCATCGTCATGGCTGCAGTTAATCTCCATCAGCTGTTTTATCAGACCGCCTATATCTATATAAATAATGCTTTTCTAAGTATAATGATTTATTTTTAATGACAATAAATACGCATTGATGTGTATAATTAATGGACTTGTACGACTATCTCATACTTTATGATCGATTGAAAAGTTTATTACCATCTGAGATTAATTATTAGAGATTAATTTGTATTAATTATAGTTTCTCACTCATAAAGTAGAACGTCGATTTGATATAAGAACTTACATTACTATTTCAGTATATTGCAGGATCAATTACACAGTTCAACGCTAAATTCTCTCCGAAGTATCATAGTACATATCTCAAAACTTTGTTCATGTTCCCATTCAACACTATGTTATTGTCACAATTTACGTAACACGTCAGGATTTTAAATAAATTGAAATTTATACAATTTAAAATGAGCAAATAAAGTGATATATTGTTGAATTGTGTTATATTCTGCACAACATACAAAGTATTCATTGAGACGAAAGTGTCAGAGCATTGTTAACGTTTTAATCAGATCTACTTGTGACTCAACCCGGAAAAAGAGACGTGAAATTTACATATGGGATGTTTGTAAAATAAATGAAAGAATAAGTAATTCAATGTAAATTACTTATCGCATAATTTATATTATATTATTGTTCGTTATTAGAGAAAAATTGTCGGCACCTGACAAATGCATTTCTCTTTTCATTCTTTCTTTCTTGCGTTCTGCTTGGTTCACGCCACGAAGAGACAGTCCTTGCAATCATCGGGGCGTGTCGACATCGTGTACTCGTAATCCACGCGACCCACTTCCGCCTACAACACGGCGTCATTTCTCGTGATCCTGGACCAGTTCAGCCTGTCGTTGAATTCGCGGAGCATGGCCGTGAGATCTCATCAGAAGCGATTCTCTCCGAACCATGCTCTTTCACTTCGATACGTTTCGCACGAGAACATGTGTAAGAATTTTATCGCTAAAAGGAAGAGCGACGTTATGCACTTCCGGAGCATATTTCATTCAATCATCAATTAATTGCACGACTAACAAAATAATAAATGGGTCAGTTCACAGTTTACTTTACTTTTTCTGTAATTCTGGTTCTAGTTTTTCTGAAGATGAAAAGATAGTTAAGTTAAAATTGTAGTTAATTAATGTATTAGTAAAAGGTAAAATTCAAATGTTTTTCTTAAAAAACAAAATGATATTCTATAATAATTTATACCACAGTAAACGCACGTAGAAATCTTAATTTATTTCACAAACTACTTTTTATTTAAAATTTTCTTTGTTAATAGATTTATGATATTAATTATATGTCAGGCATAAATGTTTTCAATTTTAAATAATTAAAAATTGTTTTAATCATTTAAATAATTAAAACGTATGAATTATGATTACGTATGAATTATTCATTGCTTTCAAAAAACATATGTTTCTAACTTTATATTTTCTTTTACAAAATAAAGTATATTATAAACAAGGAATTCATTAATTTAAAAAGAATTCCAGATAAGATATATGAATATCATTTCTTTTTAAAAATATATAATAACTGCTTCTTTTTTGATAGATCATTTTCACGATCTGTTAAATTTCAGCTTGATAAACATTGATTTGATCAGTGCGTTCAGTAGAGAAGTAATGGAAGCAGAATCGGTCACCTCGTTCCTAAGATGATCGAACGCAAGACTAGAAAACGCATTCCGCCGATAAGTAATTTCTGTAACATATGCATGGAATATACAAGAAACATCCATTACCGATTAGATATCTTTTGCTAGTGAGAAATGCAAGTATTAATATATGTTAGCGCTTTATGTATAGGAAAACATGTGTAAGAAAACCATAAGATACCTCGTGAAGTAAACGACTTGCTAATGAGCTGTCTTAAGTTCCATAGACAATATTAAAAGAAAATTAATATTCCATCTCGCGCAAGATAAACCAAGAATTTTCTTTATCTTATTTCAAAATAAAATAAAGATACATTTATGGTCAAAATAAGTAATATGCGATGGAAACGACATAACGAAAATATCGGGAGACAAATGCGGAAGTGTTTCCAGGCAAGTGTTTATGGCAAGAAGAACGGGATAAATTTGTTCGACCCGGTCCAAGGACAACGGAAAGTCTGGCAGGTCTCTGTTTAAGGAATGCGCGTAAGATTGAGAAGGCTGCGGGTACTCTTAAGTGGCAACAGGTTCAGAGTTAACGGTGCACTGCCCCCACCGGCGCGTTCCGGCATGGCACTGCTTCATGTTTGTACCAATAGTCGTTGTCGGACCTGCTCGGTCAAGGACACGTGGAATCGGGTCACTTGCCTTCCCGAAACAGCGGACGCAAATACAGTTGAACGTCATCGGCCGCTCGCGTCGAATTATAATAGAAAGGCGGACTATTCCGTATAAAGACGTTCTATCCTATGCGAAGTGTCACTAGACTTATTCAGTCATTTCCCTACCATCTGTCCAGCTTGGACTCGATTTCACCTTCATGAAAACATTGAGGAAGTAACAGTTTCCGGACTATGCATTAAACGATTAAAAATGAATGATCGATTATTTGGATGACAAACCAAATTTCTTACTTATTTTCAAAATGCAGTTCCTTTTACTTTGATATATATAATATGTTTAAATAGATTTTTTTAAATCATTTGTAAAAATTGAAAATTTACCGAAGAGGTCACTCCGAAATAGATCAAAAGAAAAAAGAATTACGTCTGAGACATTCTGTATAAGGATTAGTAATATTTACCATAAAGCATCTTTATACAGAAAGCACCCGTGGAAGCCTCAAGAATATCATCTCTAATTATGTTATTTGCTTCATATTACATCGTATAAATCATATTATCGAACTAAATTAGCCAATTTGCAATTTGTAATTTACGAAATTGTGAACAAGAATTATTCCTACATAGGTTACCTTTTACGGATATCAAATGTTCTGATAAGGACATCACGCTTATAATTAGCGAGAAACGATAAACTATCGCATATATAATTGTATAATATTACTGCTTAAAAAAATTAACATTATTTGAGATAACTACAAGTGTTATGCATCGAAAAATGGATGATACTTACCACAGAAGGGTACGCCTTCCGGCATCCACAAGCCTTCGGCTTGGCATTCCCTTCTCGCTGGTCCCAGAAGTTCGAATCCACGTTCACAGGAATATGTAGCTATAGTGCCTACCCGTACCGTGGTATCCTTAAGGAGTTCATCCTCCTCGTCTATGATGTCGTCAGAATCTCTGGTGGTGAAACGCACGCTACTATGTGCTGGTGCACCTGGATAACCGCATCCTGCGCCATTGGATCCTGCAATGCGTTTCTTGTTATTTTATTGCAATTATCATCAAGTATTTCACGGATAACGAAGCGTGTGTAAATAAATAAACACATTTATTTATGCTGATGTAAATTTCATAAAAAGATACCACATAGATTTTATACGAATTATGATATTAAAAATAGAAAAAGATAATAAAAATAAAGAACTGTGTCAGAGAATATTGTCTACTTATGCCTCTTCTATATTTAAACTAAAATATGACTTTCTTTCACAAATTAAAACATAATTGATTCTCGGAGAAACTTTTCTTTCTTATTATATACACGTACATGAAAAATATGTCCTATAATTACATGTCTATCTTATGTGATTAGAAATTTATATATATATATACACACAACTTTTTATCATATAAATATTTAAATTTATCGCAAATTTTATGTTATATTTACATTATTTTTTAATAAAATATTAACGCGTACACTTCGTGCACTGAAAATTCAAGTGTTGCAGAGACCTAGTTCTTATATGCAGGAAGATTTCACTTTTGCCCTCGTATAGCGACGATAGTTATTCAGAACGACGTGCTAATTAATGCAGTCATTCCTATTTTCCTTTCTAGTGCCGATTAATTGTATATTATCGATTTACAGTCTACGGATGTTACAATGTAAATTAAGTAGCCGATTTTGTTGGATATTTTCTCAAAATGCAAAAGACAGGACAGAATGCTGTTTCAATCACATTTTTCTGTAATTGTATGTTCTTTCTTCGTAACATCCGTGCAACGTTTTTCCTCGATGATCACGTCTAATCGCGCGCATCCATTTCACGGCACGAAATTGCTTCGAATGCCCGGTCGCGAATTCTCGCGAGAGCTGTTAACTCCTCACAACGGATATACACTCTCGGCTATCTGCGCGATTCAATCTCTCATAACTAATTGCACGAATAATGCAACGCGTTTTCTGGCCGGCCATCGTAAGCGCATCGCAAGTGAACACGCTTTTCAATCTCTTCGCCGTATCGAAGACACGCAACCTCACATCATCACGCACCGAGCCTATCAACAGGGTACGATGCAAGGCGGGACGTTGCCTCATCGGATTGCCACTGCCGTTTTCAAGCCGATGATTTCAATGGGCAGTGGAGTCTCGTCACCTTTCTGAGCAAAATGCTCAAATCACCGAGCAGCAACGTACGAGCGTTTTACGTTATTCTCGTGCGAAACGAAAGGGTCTTATTTATGTAACTCGTATCATCCCTTACGTAACAAAAGTGAACACAGGAAACTAGTCTCCGTTTAAGTGTTTTACATTATTTCGCTTTTTCCTGCGATGGATGAAAAACATAGGTTCGGTTTAAATACACATCCGTTGCCAGTGATTGCGAAAGGTGTTGCAAAGTTGGATAAGTTTATATTTCCATAACATAACGCTGCAATAAAGCCGTTTATTAAAAAAGAAGTTAATTCTCGAACTTTAGTTTAACTCTAAATATCCCAATAAAGATTATATAACGGAATATTACTCTGCCTCTGAAATTAATTCATGCAGAATCATTCTTCATTCTTAACACGCTTTACACTTTAGAATCTGCTGGTATCTTAGGAATTTATCCGTTAAACAAAATTAACCCAGAATTTCATGAATTTTGCAATGCCGTATTATACATACGTCCACTTTCCGCAGTCTGGAATTCCAACTGGATAACAACTATGATGAAAGCGATGCATACTTGAACCTTGCGTCGGGAGATGCAGAAACTGCCTGAAGCCACTCCTGATTACACTACGCCCTTCCATCTCGTCACGTTTCACCGAGTACGCAGACAGAAATAAATGCAGAAATACATACTCGGTCTCGGTGGCAACCCGCCATTATCGTAATCCTGTCATTTACATGCATGTACGCGGCTGCCAGTGAATCCCGACCCGAAGCAGAGTGCAACATATCGAGCTGCTGTCTGCTGGTTTTCGCAAAGAAAAAAAAAATCGGGGATACGAGCGACGTAAAACATCGGTGAGACGACGTAACGGAAGCGATAACGCAAGCAAGCGGCGGTCGCATCCTGCGGTCGCGCAATCGTCTAGGAAGTCATCGGCTATGCAGACGAGCATGGTGTGTGCTAATCCGAAATACGATGTTTGAAGGAAATAAACTTTAACAACATGACGAATTTCACTCGCTGTTGCATAACAACCGTCGTCGTTTTTTATTCTCTTGTCCGTCATTCATTCTCTTCCTTTCGTCAATAAGAATTTAACATTTTTGCCAATTTATTCCATTGAATAAAGTCTGGGATGATAAAATTCAGAATTACCATGGCTTTTTTTGCTCATTGGATTTTTCCAGCCAACCTTATCTCAGAAAGATCTAAAGTGATAATTATGGTTGAAGAAGATACCTATGTAATTTTCATAATAAGAAAAAAGTGCCTGTCATTCACAATAGAATGAAGTTTTAGCGTGTTAATGCAAATACGTTCTCGGCAATTTAAGGATGGCATTCCATTCGAAATGAGCAACCAAACGGTGCTATCACCAACAACGCACAATCGACGCTTCGTGGGTTGAGTGCGTAACGGTTCGCACTATTCAATTAACATATTTATCGTGCGTTTTCACAGTCGCGTGTGTGATGCGCCAATAAGGCGATCATAGAGCGATTGGTCAGCCGACTAGCCGCGTTAAGAATGGACAAGAGGAAGCAGATGGAGTAGTCACGAGCCCCGTTAATTTCATTATTATATCACTTTTGTGTCAAATTTCTACTTTTAAGCGTTACTGTAGAATCAAACAACACGATAAAAAATATAAATTACATTTAATGCAATTATTTATCGATTGAATTTATTTATTGTTTATTATAATTCTTACAATAAATATTGATGTATAATTAAAACAATGATTGAAAGAGATCATAAAAGGAAACCTTGTCTCAAAAAATAATTTATTTATTTACATAATTTTATTCTAATTTTAAAAACTCTTATTACACTACACCTTCTGCTTTTAAAACAAATTTATATGGGCAACCATCATTCCGTTTGTTATAATTAACAAATTATTAGATTATATATATTCTGTAAAAAACATTGAATGCATTCTTCTTGAAATAATGTTTCTGCCCAAGCAGGATAAAATATCAAAATGACGTTAAAGTGAATCGTTATTGATTGAAAAGTTACTTTTAGTCAATCATTTCGGAGATACTTTGACGCCATGTTATGACGACTTGTGTTTTATTTGGGTAAACCGTGCCTCATAATCTAAATTTTTACAATAATTCATGATAAAGACACAGAAATATTATTTTTTATTACAAATGCAAATCTACAAAAAATATTACAATCCGATAAAGACTGAGTTAGCTTCGCGTTATTGTTATCTTTAAATTTATGTCTATTAATTTCTATTTTCATATTGCACCATAAATTTCTTATTTCGCGATACCGAGTTTCCTACGTTGATTTCACTGTATAGAGTGTACAGTCTTCTTCGAAAGAAAGAGGAAACCGATCGATAAAGATCGTGGCGATGTAAGGCACGCGCGAAGCAGGTGCTACATTATCCGCCTCGTGTTGCGATACGCACGTTACATGTTCATATTCTTGCAGAGAATGCAGGATGCATTACGTGCACGCGCCATGAAAAACAAAGCTCGCAGTAACCACATAGCAGATTTATAACCTACAAGAAGAATCATCCGCTTTAGATTAATTCCTTGATAAAAATTACGAATGTAATTACTGGTACTTTGCTAGTAAAATAGGTTTTTAAATTCTGAATCTAATATTACCTATAATTCAACAAGCAATTCGATCCAAATTCGATTAAGTCTAATTTTATTGTTACTGAAAGCGATCAGAGATTGTGAGAAAGTATCACGTTAGAGTTTTGCTACCAATTTTGTTATAATCTGTTATATAGTATCATTTTTTAACGCATTAACTGTAAATAAAAGTCTAAATTATAGATTAGATCGTCCGCGGAAACCGTTGGTCGTGTTATCGAAATAAACGTTGCAAACAGTAACTGTTCGTTATATCCGCCTAATGTAGGTTGCTAGCTGGCATCATCGTAATTGTTAAGCCGTAAACCGGGGCAGAACTTGAAGCCGAGGTCTGCTTGATTTGAAAAATACTTCATCCTACCGGCATTTATACATGATCGCCATCAACGTACGCAGCCATATGGATCGCGAATTGCTAAGAAATTGATTAGAGAGACCGATAACCAGCCGTATCTTACGATGCAGAAAAGTAAATCACTAACCTACGAATTATTACGGGCAAAATGTTACTGAGATTGCGAGAATTAAATGGAAGTGGTAAAAAATCGTGAAGACTAATAGAATTTATAATTAGCAGTTCCGCGCATGTTTAATCATATTCTTTTCTTGTGTTATTACAATTCTCCTCCTACAAGAATCTTTTGGACGTTTGGATAAATCGCGTTCGAAATACAATGGTAAGTAGCACGTGCCTTCAGTAAATGAGTCTATGTAGGACAATAGAATGGAGACAACGCGTCGGAATCGCATGGAAAGGATAAAAGTTATTCCGGTGTAAATATCAGGTCATTGCTATTTCATCGTTATCCTTAAAATGAAGCGATTATCGAATCATATCTATTATTTTACCTTGCTACCGTGACAAATATATTTAGTAAATTACCAGTATTACTTTCGAATTTTGTTATTTGTGCGTAAAAGCCTATACTTGATGATAATAAAGAGTGATAGCTTGCGATTACAATCCTTTCAAAATACACAGTTGAAACATGTTTAATTATTGTGATCATATTTGGATCTAAATACCATGTAAATATACACAAATTTGGATAATTATTTTTCTAATGCAAAACTCTTAAAATAAAAATTCAGTTATATTAAAACTGCATATATACAATATATATATATATATATGTATATGTGTGTGCATATATGTATAACATAGGATTATTGATTACTGATGAAAAAAAATCAATTTTATTTAATAAACAAATATAACTACAATTTTTATTAAGATTTTTTCCAAAATTATTTAACTGCTGTATTATTTATATACATTGTACATTTTTTAATTAATAATTTTATGTTAACTTATATGATTAAAAAATATCTCATATTTTAAGATATAAAATTCATTATATTAAATTTAGTCAAAATTTCAGTTTATAATCATTATCAATTTATTAATAATCAAAGAGTTTCTCTTTCTGTGTGTGTGAACGCAAAATATAAGCAGATTCATTACCCGCATCGACTCTATATAAATACTTTTCTTTTTACTGCAACTAAGTTTCGTTTCTCACAGATTCTACTGACTTGCACTCATCGACTTTTGTTCGTATGTAGTTCAACACGTGGTTTTTAACGTTCAGGGTTTCGCCCACGCCATAAGAAAAGTAGATAATCAGGGCATAAGTAGAAGAGAAAAGGTACGGCGGATTCGCCTTCTTTTTCCTGCCTGTTCGCTGAGTACTCCCGTTATTTCACGGAATTGTGAGAAATTGGGTACTGAGCCGAGCTAATTAAACGCACCGACCTTTTGTTTTCAAGGTGAGATACGTGTGAGCCACCTACGTGAGCGAAGCTACGATTAGTTTTATAATACGACGGAAGCGCATGCACTTGTCACGAGAACCAACAATTCTGTCGATAATTCTGAGAGTCAAAAGCTGATTATACTGTTCTGTTTCTAATTGATATTAGACAGCGAACAATGGTTAAAATGTGAATAATTGAAACATTTCTAAAATTCTAATTAATTACCTTTAGAGAGGACAGGATCTATTTTTTAAATCTTATAGTTTTTCTTTAAGTAAGATTTGTTATAAATCACTATTTTATTTCTTAAAATATGACACTGTTTTAGCATCACTATAGTGACTTTTTTGTCTTGTTAAAAATAAATTTAACATTCGGCAATATCATCAATTCTCTTTGACAGATCACAACGATAATTTTTTAAATATAAGCTTGTTACAAAATAAATTACTCATAACATTACATTACATAAAATAAATTAGAATTTTCTAAAAGCGTTTATTTTTAAATCAAACTGCGTTTCTAGACTTGCAACAACGTCTAAGACTATCGCTGATGACATTAGTTAGCAAGTCGGATGCAGTTGGTAACATCGTTGATGTCACGTTTGTAACATCGTCATGTCTGTTATTGAATCATAAAATAGATACATCATAGTTTTTAATAAATGCATGTGCGAAAATCTATCAATTGTCGGCATGTTTATTGATTTAAATTTTGCAAAGCGAGAATACATGAATATTAAATGATGAATACTGTCAACGTTGAGCGATTGAGTTTAACGAAACAATGAGTAATAACGAAACCTGCTCGCGTCTTAGTTGATACTTGACACCGATCGGTTTAACGATAACGTTACAGCATTGATCTTTTATAGTTTCAACAGGAAATGGCACGTACTCAAGAGGACAATAACTAGATATGACTCAACGGCAATTGGAAGAAGGCAGCTGGTCGAGAACGTGCGGTTAAAGGAAGTGTCTGAAGAGTATGTGGAAAAAAAAAGGTTTGACGCGTACGGCGACACGTGGGAATTGCAAGTAACCGCCACTTTACCGCGACACAATCTCGGTCATTAACCTACGGAAGTAGCTCGTACGTGCTAGAGTAAGATGTAAATAAAGAAACGACAGGACGATCTTTATTTTCTTCGCGTGTTCAATATAAGATAACTGCAGGAACTTTGAACAAAAAAAAAAAAAAAAAACAAAGACTTACAGGTAAATTAAGGTTGCAGCACAGACTTTTGCATAACATATAAACGCATAGTGCATAAGAGAATCAACCAATCAAAGTTCCTCTTTTTCGTGAACTGAAAGAAAAGGAAGAAGATTGGTTGATTCTTTTATGCACTATGCGTTATGCAAAAATTGCTGTGTTGCGACTTTAATAATTATGATAAAAGTATGAACTATATTTCTTAGATCTAATGGATCTATTGCATCGAAATAATAATCAATCAATAAAAAAGCATAAAAAATACCATTATCAAATTAGCTATAAATTAAAATTGATAAAAAAGCGTATCTGACAGAATTTGCTGCTAAATTATAGTGATTAAAAGAAAAATATCTGTTCTCTGAGTACGTCTTGTGAAACTTAATATATTAATATATTCAGCGCTATTATAAAAATTCTGCATTTTGCGGTAACGTGCTACGAGTTTATAAATAGGTAAACGACTTTCTTCACGACAGCGTCCTGCGTCCGAGCGATAGTAGAGCTACGAATCTTCGTGAACTTCTCACGCATTATTGCCGCGGTAAAACCGCTTCGCCAGCCACTTTCCACACTGTGGAAAAACCAGCGAGGATCGTGGAAAGTCGATTACCTGCGTGCACGATGGAGATGAGAACGCGTGCTGCGTGAGTACGCCACGTCTCATTTACGAGATGCGCGTTTATACGTGCAACTACGAGCACGTGCCTCTCCAGAACGAGCGTAGCGGTGTCTTGCAGCTAACACGACGTTGAAGAACTATTCCGCTTAACCGGACGGGAAATAGAAATTGAATCTACGGACGGGCTATCTCGTAAGATAATCGCAACACGATTGGTATTAAGTTAAGAGAATTTCTACGGAGTAATCAGATTATTTACAAAATCATTTTTCATCGCTAATGAGCATTAATTAAATCGGAGACACTTTACTGATTATTGATCACGTTATCATTTAAATGATCATTAACGTAAATCCAGTTTGTCGACATGGACGCTAACTCTGAGTGAAATTTTAGATCAGATAAAGAAGAATCGGTGTGTATCCTTTCATGTGAAATATATTACGACGCGCACACATTACATACATCATGCGCTAATTACCGAGCAAACTTCACTTATTTTCAGATACTTCTCGTCTACAAATTGTGTATGTAAACGAATGCTTCGGTAATCCATTGTTAAGTTCAATAACGCCGCGAGCGTGGGATGATCTTGACCCCGAATTGAATTGCACATGTGATATCTCTATCAGTTATAATAGAAAAATTATATCTATTACATTAAACCTTTGAGAAATGCAATCACTTATTTAACATTCAATTTGCAAATATTACGAATATTTTTTTCTACCGTTGATGTAAATAAAATTATTATTTTAAGAAATACAAATTTTTCTATTTAAAAAAATCCGTCTCGTCTATTTTATAAAAACTTTAGCTTTTATATATTATTAAATTCATAACGTCAAATTATATCTAATTTATTTTTAATCATTTATGTAAATCGCTCCTACTCAATACCAAGGTTGGGAAAGTTGCTTTATAAGTTAGTTTTTAGGTTGTTTTATATTAATGTTTATAAGATTTATTTGTTATAGAAATAGAGTACAAAAAGTAATACAAAATTGAAGCAAATGATAAAATATAATATAAAAAATGAAATACGAACTTTCTATTCAACTTCTATAATAAAAAGTAACTTATAAGTAACTTGCAAAGTAACTTTTCCAACTCTGCACAGACGCCGTTGAATTAATTAAAATGATGGAGTTAAATTTAACTCAAGAAAATATATTAAATTTATCACAAATTTAATTTATTATATATCAAATGCATACGTTAATATGGACGTTAACTTGTTTAATGAGTCGACTAGTTTTAAGTTAATCACAGAAATCGATTGATTTATAGTGTGACACACATGAAAGTTAAAAATAACAAAATGTTATTTAACTCAAGGGATTCAGTTACCATTTCTTTTTCAATATCGGTATTCTGTATATCAACGTCATAATTCGCATGAATTAATTCAAATAGAATTTTAACGTCGACACGAATATTTACAAGATCGTATAATTAATCTATAACGAACGTTCGATTACTCTATAATGTCGTATTGTATACGCGTGCTTGATTAATTAGCGGTTGTTTCGTCGCCGGTTCCGCAAAATAAAATGTTTCAATGGAACGTAAAGTAGAGAATGTCGTTACGAACTGTAAGCATTGTCTCATAATCAGTCGACTCATTAAATATCTTGGCGTTTAGAAAGCGACAAGTGAACGGGGTGCAGGGGTAATGATTATTGTAATTTCCTCAGTGCGTTAATGAGCCATTATATTTTCCACGGGAGATTAATCCATCTTTGCACGAAATGCTTATTACATTACATTTAGGATTTCTAAAAGATATCCAATTACATTTTATGAAAAATTCATAACAAAGCATTACACAAAAGCGCGATTAAGGCAATCATGAAACTGACCTATTTCATATCGCGTTTTATTTTATGCAATACAAGTATCTATAATATATAAGTTTTTTATTTACCTATACGGAATAAAGCAGGACTATTCCGTCAGTTTTAATTTAATTAAAGTGAATACAGTACAACAAAAAAAATCTCTTTACAGTAACGTGCTTACAACTATATTATACAAACATGATAGTGAGCACAAGCATGATCTTCAAATTTAATATGTTATTCAGAAACATAAACATTATCGCAAGAAATAAAGAGCTTTTTTCTATCTTATAATAATAAAATACATATAATTAATCGTTCTCTAAAGAGACATATAAATTCAGAAACGGAATTAATCTATTGACTTATCAATGATTCTCTGATGAGCATCTTCTCCATCTATCGATTAAATAGCAATTATTACTTAAAAGAATATTTTAAAAATATTATTTTGTTATATCTCTTTATATTAAAAGACATTTTTAATCATTTCTTTATCCTTAAACTATTATTTTTAATTAAGAAGCTAAAATTATGTATATACGTGTGTAAACAATTACGAATCTGTCAAATCTAATTAGATATATATAATATGTACCAATATACATATATCGACATGTACCAATTATATTTAATTGCCCTTTAACAAACGATTGAATTCACTAAACGCGAGTATTAGTAACATTACAAATTTAAATATAAGTTATACACAAAAACATGTTTTAACTTTAGTTATTATAATATTTATTATAATTTAAGAATATTTTTATTTGAGTATCTTTGAAAATCACATTATTTCAAATGCTCATAAATATCCTCTTAGTATAATTTAGCAAATTTTTACACAAATTATTTAATACATATTTATATTAATAACCGATTACGAATTAATATTAAAAAGAATTCATGTACCTTTGGCAGCCAGAATGATGAAAAGGAAACACAGCGTTCTGTATTCCATTTCGTTGATAAACGCGAATCTTCACGTGAACTTTCCGGCTTTGAACGTTCTCTCGTTCCGGAAAACTGTCAAAGAAATTGTTCCGCTATTACTCCGATTTGGAACAATAAATAATACGCCCGCAACAAGCGCACTCCGTTAGAAAAGTTCACCGATTGCACTTTAGACGAAACATTATTTCAGGATGCGATCCTGTCTGCAGTTTTCTTTTCGAGCACTGAACGCAATTGACTGTTCGAAATACGAAAATCGAGTAAAGGCGTGCGAGAATCTGTACTTTCCCGTGTACCTTTGAACGGGGTTAATGTGATGATGGTGCTCGTGCATCCATTGGTAGAACTCGTGGACAGTGTCTCTCGCAGACTGTAACCGCCGTCGAACGTTCTTACTTGAGAACTGAAATGCCTGTTCCTTGGCAGGAAGTCATCCAGGTATTCTGCTCCCCCACTTGCCATTCCCTGCTACCACCACCTCGGCAGGTAACGACCGCTGTGCTGGTTGCCATCAAGGAACGAGGCCTGTGCGACTGACTGACTGTTCATTCCCCCCTTCTACTTACGTGCTTCTCGTTCGGTATTCAGGCCAACCTGTAAGCCAACACGTCACCAAACGAAAATATGATCCTTCAGGATAGTAGGATTAATGTCTTTTCATAAGAAAGGAATGTGGGGTCGGTCCTAAAATGAATCTGGAAAAGTCCTGCAGCAAGTAAAATATCTCTCGCTGTAGATACATAGAAAGAAGAAAAACACATTTTTGTAAACGATACTTGGAAGACTGTATGTCTATAACTTTTATATTTAAATTTATGTAATGTTATTAATTCTCACGTTTAATGAATTCAATTGTTTATCAAGGAGCAATTAAATATAATTGGTATATGTCAATATATATTGGAATATATCTAACCAATTTGACTATGTGTAATCGTATTTTAATAAAGATCAACAGAAAGTGCTAGTAATGTTGCAACAAATAATGACAAAATATTATACACAGCTTACAGCTTACGTATGTCGCGTAATGTGTTATCCTTACGGTAAAATGTCGAAAACGTCTAATCCACGTTGTTATAACCGACGCTTTACGTCAAAGTTAATTTTAAGGATTACGGGTATAAATCTCCCCGAGCATAATTCTCGACGTTTCTATTCTGCACGATAATTGATAATTACCGGCATACAATTGTCATACGGGATATAATTGTAGTTTCACAGAGCGAAGTGCGTCGCTCGACATGGGACCGTAGAAATGGAAACAAGGTACCTCGTAGGAAATAACATATGCAGAGTTCCTGCAAGAGTGCACGTAATTGTGAAAACTCGTGGAAATTCTACGGCAATTTGTAGCAACGTATTCGCGATTGAGAACAATATGTGTATAATTTTGCGAAAAGCACAAGTGGGGTCATACTTTGTTATGTGTTTCTTTTTCATAACGCGGCCAATTAAATAAATCGCGGAAGAAAGATAATCCTCGCAAAATATATATATCTGCAACAGAATCAGCAATCTCCATACGCAATCAAAATGTTTTTAAAATTTATATAAAGTATAAGTATATATTTACTGAAATTTTATTCTTCACTTTTTTATTTTTAACTTTATCCTTAAAAAATTATATTTTCAAATTTTATATATACATACAAAACAATAATTACGCATAGTTTTTAGATGTATTATCTTATTTCTATGGAAGTAAGAAAGAACCTAGATTCTTTGCGTTTAAGCAGGAAGGACTAATGTAAGAAGGCGTTCACCTAACCGCGTCACCCTAAACCCGCTTGCCTAACCCTCGGTGCTTCCTCGTCCGAGTTAATTATAATTTCTTCGTGATGCTAACAATGAAGAGCTTCCATAATTCTATCTTTGCAGAACGTGCGTGCTAATCAACACAACCATGAAATTTAATAGTCTACATGCGTTTCATAAAAGTGTTTCACGACGGGATTCGTTCCTGCTCCAGCGCGTATCTAAAAACTTTGAAAAATTGCAAAAAGATTTCTCATATATTTTCTATATGCGCTCGTATTACATAAAATAATTATTCTTAATAATTGAAAATGACTCGATCGGCGTCGAAACGTTTGTACGAATATTAAATATTCTTTATATTGTAACTGGCTCGTAGCCCTTCTTTTATTTATTGAATTATTCTTATTTAATCGAAGATGTCCTTTTTGATGATATCAATGGAAGAAATAAATTATAATAATTTTTGTTTTCAAATACTGAAATGAACTAGTTTATAGCTATTATATGATTTTTCAAATTACTTTACGGGGAAAATGTACTTCAAGCAAATTTTCGATGTTTGTGGTCAGTTTATATTCGTAAAATATTTTATGTATTTATATATGTATATATATATATATATTCCTTTTCATAATTCTTTTCTTGTAGCAACGAATAAGTCGAAAGCTATGTAACCGGGTTCTTGCAATGACGCATAGTTTGCCTACCGCATACTGTGCCACTCGATCGAGAAGAGAGGTCACGATCGATTATTCAATTAGAAATTAAATGCACAAGTATGCGACCAAGCATCGTCTATGCGCGCGTATCGCCGCCATATGCGGTCGCATGCGTTGCATTCATGCCGTCTGCTTTACGGCGCACTACACCGAGGTGCAGCTACGCGAGCTTCTCGATTGCTCTAGCTCTTGTTTATTCTACTTTGCAGGAGAGCGGATACTTGACCGATAGCAAAGCGAGGATCAAAATGTTGGCCGCATATTCAATGTAGAAAACACAACGTGCGCGGGAAAGCATTTAGACTTTCGGAGCTCCGCGACACATTTAGCACCACGCATTGAAGTCTCCCTGAAGACTAATTGTAAGTCAAATGTTTAGTAGAACGGATTTGTTACGAGAGAGAGAGAGAGAGAGAGAGAGAGAGTTATGAATTATATTTCTTATACAAGAACTTGTGATATTTATTTTCGTATAAAAATCTAAATGTAATTATATTAAAAAATAGGAATTATTATAATATTATTAAAAAAAAAAAGAATTATTATTACATTTATATACAATCTTATTCAATATTTGAGATATATTTGATATAAATATAGTTTGCAAGTATTGCTAAATTATTCAATACTACACCTTGACCGATGCGTACAAGCTGCAATGTGGATCGTATCGGATTAACCGTGTGATTCTCGACTGAACTGATTCGAGCTACTTTGTGCCGGTCACGGAACTGAGTGTGAAGCATTATCTCCGCGGTCATCTTTACGAAGCATGATCGTACGAAGTATTGGATTGAAAAGTAGCGAGGCCAGATTTGGTAGAAGTTGGAAATTCGGCGCGACGAAAGCTAGCGGTGTGTCGCTTCACGAGTTACCTCGAATCGAGTCACTTGTTAGTAACGCCGGCTTCCTGACCTACATACCGCGACCGCCATATAACAAACGTAACACTTTGTAGCGGCGTGTGCACTCACGGACGGGTATACGCGTGTACCGGACACGATCGTGTTGTGTATATATACGTGTGCATACTACACGTGTACACACGTACGATGGAGCACACATCTTGTGCTCCATCGTAGGATCGAGTTTTCATTCGCGATTCTTTCGGATTTAAATTCTAAACTATTTTTAAATCCATTTTTAAATCAACTAAAGTATACAAGATATCTCAATAATTCTATTACAAGGCAATATCTCTGTTACCATTAATGATATGTGAAAATACTTGAGGAATAAATTGTTTAGTTCGAAGGGACACATAGTGGAAATCATTTTTTTCAAGGTCGATGTTTTTTTTTAATAGAACCACATATTTCTATCATTATAGCGTAATAGCTGAGGTCGAGATGAATTCAATCATCTATAACACAATCTTTACGTGACCTTGAATACGAAATATTTAGAAATTTTGGGGAATGGATGCGAATAATGAAATAAGATGTTCAAAATTATTTCCATTGACTTCTAAACATTTATCAATTCGATTATGGAAAGACTTCTTTGATAAAGCCCCATAGATTATCATTATTAGAAGATATTCCCCTTTTCTTACGTCTAGTTATGAGATTTCAACAAGACGGTCCATCGTCACATTACGTTCGTTCTTCTCGCAATGCATAATATTTTATATCCAAACAAATGGATAGGAAGAAGAAGTCTGACTTCTTGGTCGCCACGTCCTTTTCTGATATTAATCTTTTAGATTTATTTCTATGAAGCTTTATAAAAGAGAAAGTTTTTTCAATGAAACCTACAACATGTAACGAAATGAAAGAAAGAATCTGACAAGTTAGTGCTGTAACACTCCAAATGCTCGCAAATATGCATATTTTGCATTAATGCTCCTTTCAGAATCGAATTAACAAATGTTTATAAATCAATGGAAATAATTTTGAATTGTTACAATAAATTTTCCTTTACTAAGCTAATTCTATTGTATTTATTTCATTATTCGCATCCTTTCCTCAAAATTTCTGAATTTCTCATACTCAAGATTAAATGAAGGTCATTGTATTATAGGTCATTGGATTTCGACCTCAATATTACATAATAATAGAAATATAAGTCCTATTTAGAAAAGCATCGATAATTTTGAAATCTCTAAAAATGTAACTTTAAGAAAAAAATGATTCCCACCATAATATGTGTATACCTTCGAACCAAACAATTTATTCCTTAGACATTTCCGCGTATCATTCACTGAAATATTACCTTGTATTAGAGTTACTGAGACATTCTGTATATAATTACCGCATGTCCATTTAAAGGATATTTACAATCCTCATTAATTATTAAATATTTTAAAAATAAAGTAGTACATTAAAAAAAATATTAAATTTTAATAAATATTTGAATAGTTCTAAGTAAATATTTATTAAATGTAAACATATATTTGATACAAAAACCATTAATTTGATTTAACTATTTTTTTTAGTAATTATTTATTTATAGTAAGAAAATGTTTACTTAGTACTATCCAAAGAAATATATATTAAGATTTAGTAAATTTTTTTCAGTGTAGTTTCAAAAAGTTAAATGTCACATCACATGTGATCTGACTTCAATACGCAATACGCAACCTTGTCACAATTAAACGTTCATTATAATGGATACCTAATCATCGGAGGAAAAATTAGATTATTTATTGCATAGCTGTTATTCACTAGAGTTGAAGATGTGTTTTTTTCACATTCTTTCTGTATATGTGTGAAAAATTAAATTAGTAACTGTCGATAAAAGAGCACATTACTTCATGTACGAGTTACTCGGAGTAATTAGCCATTACGAATTTGCACAAAATGAGTATTACGTGTGAATTATTTTGCGGTACTTTTCCACAATTTTATGCGAAGAATTTCCTTTCGTCAGTTCACGCATTTCGTATGTACAATACATTGATTTCTTGGAAATAGTTACGGTATTATTCCTGGAACAATTATTGTACTTTCTTTAACAAGATGTGTAAGGAGAGAAAATTAAGTAATTTGTATATTTTGTCTTATATAGTTAGCGTTGTTATATGTAAAGAGAAAGGAAGCGAGATAGCTACATTATATTGCCACTACCATTTTTAGTCATTGCCTCGCAAAATATTCATTAGAGGCATAGAACTTTCCTTATTATAAGCTTCCTTATTATATGAATCGCCACGGTTCTTATCGTTCGATATTTGGTCATTTTGGATCGCGGAACAAACCAAGATACAATTTTATCACCTTAATCTTCTAGCGGAACGATCGTCATGTGTGTGTAAGGAATTTCCTGCCTCGTGATCTAAACTCGTCTTAATTGCAAAGAAGAAACTATTTAAACTTTTCTCTCTTTCACCTCGACCGCTAAGCCTCGCAATGACAACAGAATCCATGAGTCTCTACTACGTTATCAACTCTACGTGCGTTATTAAACTTTCGAAGAATTCATTGGGTAATTATCAGAGGACCCGAGCGCATATAAAGGAGAGTTCGTTGACCGACGTGTCTTAATCCGGATAGAACTATCCAAGGAACACACCAAATCAAGAGAAAGTCAAAATAATGTACTTCGACATCAAAATGATTTTTAGCTATAAAATTTGATTGTTCATTGACTTAAAAATTAAAAATAAAATCATTTTGATTTTTTGTTGACTTTTGTGTTCCTTGGGCGAATGTAAGCTTCTCCATTAGTTGTAATTATGGAGAAACCAGTAATATATGTGATGTCACGTCTTTATTTCGTAAAAGAATCGAGCAGACAGCGTCTTCTCAATTTCCGGGTGAATCAAATGATGAATATATTAATTGTGTGTTTTTGTAAAAATTATCTCCAACAAATTGAGATAATTTTTTATGTCGTTTGAAGAACTGATTTTTTTGTCATGAACAGAATTTTTTTGTAAAGAAAAAGGTAAGTAATAGCCAGAAGGGGCAAAATCTAGAGAGTAAGGAGAATGGGGTAGAAAATAGGTTTGTTTACGTTGTTTAAAAACTTCAAAAATTTTTGTTTAAAACGAGATAAATATATTCGATCGTTGAAAAGAGAGAAAGCAAAAATGCTGAAAAATGCAATTAACGCCAACAGACTCCATAACCAAATAGCAGTAACTTGTTTCGAGATTAAGAGAGCGTACGTCTTGAAACGAGTTCTAGCGTTTACCTGGATGTTTTATCCCTTTTGAGATATTTGGGATCACACTCTCTGGACCTCGTTCCTTCCGACTATATTACTTGTTTCTTTCTATAAGAAATTTTCTTCGTGATAAAAAAAAAATCAGTTCTTTAAATGACACAAAAAATCGCCTCTATCAATACTTTACGAATAAATCAAAGAAACTTTGGAAAAATGACATTACGAGGCTTCCAGAGAGATGGAGAAAGGTAATAAAAAAAACAAGTAGAATGGCTCGTATATAGTTCAACGAACTGTCTCGATTATGAAGTAAGAAGTAGAACTTTAGGGATAACCTAACAGGTTCCACGACTGTCTTTCGTGTCTATTTTAAATCGAGAAAGTTACTCTCTCAACTGAATACTAAACTACATTCCATTATAAGAGATTTGTACTTAAAGTACTGAATCTGAAGAAGATTCGATCTTTCCATGAAACTAACGGATGTGTAGATTTACTATTGCAAAACTTCTGCAGGTGGTGCACTTTTTTTTCCCAGACTACATGTGCACGCTGTTAGTATACTTAAATTGTTCTTCGCGCGTGTGTGGTGTTTTCCCGCAACCTGCCTACTATGCGCTATATCATCACTACCGCGCCTCGTACGACCCCGATCTAACTTGTAGGAAATTCATTAAGAAAGTTGATGCCTATGGAAAGTCAAAGCAGCGAAAAGATGGAAGACGGCGATATAGTTGTGATTATATTGTTGTCCGTTCGCATGCGCAATACGCATAAATTTTCTCACGCGGCCGTGCGTTTTCCACTGCCATTGTGCATCTTATACTCTTGTGTAACTCTAATCGATTGATCAAGCAACAAGTTAATTCAATAGCGACCAATTAATTCAATGGGCAAAAAGGAAGGGTACGATTTTTCGTTAAGAAAACTTCCGGTAAACTCGCGATTGCATCGTATTATAAATTACAGCTTTATGAAAACAAAGGTATTTTATATCCTGATTGCACAAGAAATAATTTGCTATGGTAAGCATTGAATTTTTTCCATGAAAACCATTGAATGTTTTATTCGCAATTAAGCTAAACATTGTAAACTATTGTAAGAATCGTCTCGACAACGAAATGAGCTTAATTTCACTGAAACTTTTCATAGAATTTTGTTTATACAATTTAGTGCAGTTATCATTTTTCTTTATAATTTTTCCTTGCCACGAAAATTATATTAACGTATTTATTACAAAAATGTTTTTTAATATTATACTACTTCTTTATGATTGTAATTGCTCATTTCGCACAATGAATGAAATTTGTTTTTTTTTCTCGTCAAAATATTTCTATTTCTTATAAAATCTCCTTTGCTGACTTCATTTAATGATTATTTACCTTCGTTGCATCGCATTTTGTGAAATTTTCATGGCTATTAAATAATGATATCTATTATAACTTGCAATGAGTATGCACAGATCAGTGCGCATTGCATCGCGATAATGCATTAAAATGAAGGCATTGTAATGCACATGGTGTCGCTCGATCTCTATTTCATCTAATAGTGCCCTTTATTTCGCTTTCACTATGCCCGAACGACAAAATGATGAAATCGTGTGCATGTAAACGTATGGCGGGAAAATACCGTGAAATTTTTGCAACCGGTTCAATGTGAAATATAGAAATTTCTAGGAAAATACGGATAACAATCTGCGTAAAGTAATCTTCAAATGTATAATTAGGGTATTAAACATTAGACGCATAAGATGTTGAATATATTAGATATATAAAAGGATTAACGAATATGTATAAAAAGTTCTAACAGGCGTGTGTTTCTACTTTCTTTTACAAATTTCATAAGTATTTGTTAGAGAAGATTTACTGGATAATGCTACATCTTTACAATCGCGATATGCGCATGACACTTAAGTATTTGTGCTAACATAACATGCTTCAAATAACACGTTTGGTTTCAAGACGAAAAGGTTGATCTTCTCTTATTGCATACTTTCTCTAGTAATTAGAGTACAAAGTGTATCTTCTGTTAACCGTTGAAAATGCTCATTAACCTCGTCGCAAACTGTTGTTTTGATCCCATCAAGTCGTAAGTAAACAAATCTTTATTATACTTGACGTTGAAAAGTTTCTGTTCGAGCGGTTTTCTTTCTTTTCTTAATTGGATGCTCTTACCGAAATCATCTCGATTAAACTTTTCTTAGTTGGTAATCTTTGCAAAAAAATCTGCCATATCATTTAGAGATCATTCAAGCGGACTACAGTATTTATTGTCACAATTCTTAATCAATTTAGAAAGTAGTCGATTTCCAAAAGATTCGTTATTTTTCGAAATAAAAATATTTGCATGCGTAAGCAAATTTATGAATGTCTGTGAACTTTCGTCCGCAAAAAGAAATTTGCTTTACTTCAGTTGACGTTAATTGGGAAAATGTTTTTATAAATGATTTTTACGAAACAACCGTAGTGCAATAATCATTTTAATTTAAAACTGCGTACGTATAGACTGTACTGTGGGTGTGCCATAATTATACCCTTCGTATATATGACCCAATTGTTTCAAGAATAAAAATATTGTAAGCTGAATTATCGAAATTCTCTCATGTCCGGTCTCCATAAATTTGAGGCCTAAATAAGCTCAGAAGTAGCAAAGGTTGGTTATATTGCTCACAAAATAAATTATATCAATATCGATTTCTAAAAAAACATTATTGCTGCATCTGGGTTTTATACGGTTACTTGATGCATGAAGTACAATACAATTAAAAAAAGATAACGTTGGCGCATTCAATGTCTACAAAAAGTCTTTGACGCTTTCATAATTCTACGAATCCAGACACAACAGAACTACAAGAATCGTTGCTTTCTCTTCTGGGTTTATCCCAATTGACGCCTCCACGCCTCCACCGGCACGCTTTCGAAGACTTTTGAAAATCAAGCTAACGCTACTCTGTGACATTTTCCGAATATTTCGTTCTGTCATTACAAAAGAAAGGAAACTGACAAAATTGGTCGACGTCTTAAATATGTATAATTAAAGCTTGCGGAAGTATCATCCGTATTGCGGTTCGCTTTGCGAAGCATACAATGTCAACTTATAACTATGAGTAGTATGTACAGCGCAATGACGCAAAACGGTGTTTTTACGCGATGAGAAGACCTCGGGGCATTAACGTAGCATAGACTGTAGCATGCAGGTAACAGATGCAAAACCGTTACCGTGCTCGGTTTCGATTCCCTGGCAGATAATGCGTATAGTTTGCCCGCGCTGTTGCTGAACTTATTCATCTGAGACAGTATTTTTTCAGAGAACAAACGGATAACTGTACGTGAGAGGAGTCTCTCTTCTTTTTAACGCGTAAGTGTAGAAGCCAAGTTACCACTTTCGTGAGCAGACTTTGTATTATATATAAAACTCTCTTTCATATGTAATATAAAGATAAAAAATATACAGATAATAAAGGAATGTTCAAGCAATCAAGTCTAATTATTTCAAGCAGTTCTAAACATGAACAGTTCTTAACATGAACAAGCGTCAAATTGAAAGACTAATTACATTAATTACAGTATACCTACTTTCCGGTTGTGTATCATTTTTCTTGTATGTATATTTTTTTATGTACTCACACATTTTCATCAAAGTGTTGGTTCGTCTTTTATGATAGCTTCTATTGTTAGAAGAAATTAATGATCTGATTATTGATCTGAATGGAGCAACGTTTTCTTTTAGAATTAAATCCTTATTTTTAGCCTAAGGCAAAAAAAACTCTAAAATTCTTTTAATGCTGTATTTTACTAACAAGAATTAACACTATAATCTAAGATTAAAATGTAAAAATATTGTTATACGATCTTTGTTAGTACAATTGATTGACTTATGTTTCTCATCAAGAATAAAAAAATATGTATATTCTAAATATATATAGTTTGCTTATTTGTTTCCCTAAGAATAACATAATGAGCCAATACATAATGAGTATATATGTACAGAAGAAAACTTAAGAGTTTGTCAATATTGAGAGAGTCAATTCGAACACGTAAAAGATCGAGTTAATATCGTAAGCAATCGTGCAATTAAATTTTTCTGTTTCCACTGTATATGAGTATTGAATAGAATTATAATTACATAGATGAGAGCAAATTGGTCACTCAAAATCGAGTAACTCGTATCTCGTATCTCAAGAATTAGCCGAAGTAATGAAGTGAAACTCGATAAGGTTAATAATCGAAAGATTCTCAAGAATCTACATATGTCGTCGCATCACAATGTTGAGTCATAATAGGATAAGTGTCGAGAAACACATGCAAAGATTTGTATGGAAGATGTCAAATGAGTCACAGTACATCGTTGACGCGACACGTATCGCTTTCTCCGTTCCGACGATCGTCAAAGTCCGGATGGATATCGCGTCATTGCCGAGATCTTCGTCGCCGATTTCCTCTGACCTCGTTTCGCGAGCGGCCTTCTCACGCGAAAAGAGACGCGATTTTCACGCTTCGTTGGAAATTCCGCGCGATGGGAATAGAGTCAGGATCTAGTCGGCATCAAAGAGAATCGATGCACAAGGTAAGTCGCGTGAAGAAATTTCACTGCCCTTCCACGATACCCACATACCAAAGTAGGTTTCGAAGGGAAGGTGCAACGACCCGATTCGATCAACCTGTAGCCTACTACGCTATGACGCAGCCTCTTTCGAACCACATAACGAGATCTTATAAAATAGGACGACATTAATTTGTAGCAAGTTTGCTTCATAAAAGATATGATATTCTCTGATAATTTAATCTTTCAATGGATTACCATTACTTATAATATTACATTGATATTGATTATAGCTTTCTCGTCTAGTATTTTTCTTTTCTGTTTATATTATATTACAAGTCAAGAAAAATTCAGAAATTATAAACTATCAGGAAATATTTAAAAAAATGAAAAAATTGTCACGAGAAAGTACTGAGACAAGAAATAATTGTATCACTTATATCGCTTTTGGTTATATACATAACAAAATAATTTTATAATTTTATAGAAATAGTTGAAGGCTCAACTTATGTATAAATAAAAGATATTTTGCACTGCAAGAAAATCAGGCTAAAAAGGAATTTCTAAATTTTATAAAAAAAAACAGTGCAGAAATAAAACTGTAATTTAAAAAAAAGACAACAGAAATGTTACTAAGTTCATTAACTTATAAGTTTGAAATGTCTGTAGATGTGGAACAAAATATCAGCTAATGCATAATCGTAAAAAAATTTTGTTTAATAAATTATTATGTAAGTACCAATAGACTTCATCATTGAAATTCATTATACATGTATAGCGTGATCAAGGAAGAATTATTTTATAATACCCTATAAACCGTAATTTTCTGTTATCATAGATGTCGTTCGATTAATTTGAACAGCGGCATTATAGTGCTAGGCAGGTAGGCAGTACTGGTCACTGACTTCGAAATCGGCGCCTAGCGAAGAGGAACACACTCGAGGCGACGGCGATGCAGCAAGTAGTTTCACCGTGTTAAATTAACCGAGCGCCGATCAAATCGATCGAAACGGGATAATGTTCAAAGAATGTAGCGCACCGTGAAAGTTCTGCCCCTCGGAAAGGGTCCGAGGAAGAACGTCATCCCTGAGATTTACCATTAGATACGTGATCATCGCGCTCGCAATTAGTCGCAGGTGATTGCGTACCGGACGGAAAGGCGCAAGATACGACTACATCTCTCCGCGATGTTACCAAATCAGTATAATCGACAATCACCGTAGGATTATCCTATTTAGTGCTCATTCGAGTCGGCTCCCATCTAGTGATCGACAGAAACAAAATGAGCTTTTGTAATGATACCGTATACAAAAGCGTAACCGTTAATATTCTGCATGTCGTGATGAAATAATAAATTCCACAATTTAATTGTCGAGAATGATTAAGAATTATTTTTCTTGGCAAATTGGATTTTCTTTCATCAATCTTTCATCAGTCTTATATCTAAATCGTTTATTCACTCTCAATCAGATGACATCAAACACGACGAAATAATAGCTGTAGAACATGATTGCGATATCACAGTAATAATATAGTGATAAATATAATAAATATAATAATATCAGAGGTGCAAAGACTGCAAACGTAGCTCATTTTATTTTAGAATCAATAAATGGATAGATCAGTAATAAATTATCAAACTCTGAAAATATTTGATCGATCAATCTGCATTATAATTTTCCCTTTGGACCTTTAGATTGCGAGATATATTTGACACACACATCATTAATTGGTTTTTTAATTATTAAAACATTGCTTGCAATAATAATAGATTTTTTTCGTGGAAAATATATGTAGTATATAACAGAAAAAATTATATCTATTATAAAAATGAAGTATTTTTGAATAAAAATAATTTTTGCTTGACTCTTGATATTGCTCTTTCCATAATATTTAATGCAAAAACTTAAAAAAAAAATGATATTAACATTATGATCAAACTTCATTTTAGCAGAATTATAATTAAAATTTATCAATACTAAATATTAATAATTAATAAGTTTTAATTATAATTCTGCTGTAATAAAGTCTATTTGTATAATCATTTAAAAATAAAATTTAATATTATAAATTAAAAATTTCTCCGAAGCCAAATATTACAAATCCACTCGTTCAAATACACTCGTATTATTTTTTTTATATTACATAATATATATATATATTTATACATTTTCAAGATAAAATTCGTTGTAAAATAATGCATCGTTGATTGATCGATAATATGAATCTATTATTTATAAGTAGCTTCCTAATTCCTGGTTGTTCATTTTAGATAAAATCTAATAAAACATACTTTCATTATCTCGCTAATTCAAGGGCAAATCTTTGCCGTAAATATTTTCGTAAATCGTAAATCTGATTCTTAATTTGTATCTAATGAGAATCGCATTAAGAATCATCGCGTTACTTCAAGATAATTTCGCATGTGTCCACTTCATGCCTAAGGCTTTTCTCCGATGAGAAAGACAAAGTTCTCTGAGGGGATTATATCCACGAAACCTTGAGAGATCGAGACTTCATTATAAAACACACGATTATACGTTAAGTGTCTGGAGAATGACTAGATAATAAGAAATAACGAGATCGCAATCGAACCTCATCTGTTTCCCACGCTCGTCCCGGTATTGTCAGGCATTAGCAAAACGTCGTACTTTTCTTTCGCGTGAAACGAATTCTCAGCTGCCCGCAGAAAATCGAACTGCCGGAACGAACAATTTCTATTTCTATCGATTGATGCGATTCGCGCTTATCGGCAACGTTTCTCCCAGAATTGTTATCGCTAATATATTTCCGCTTTTGCTTTCACCATTCCCGTAACGTTCTCGCAGGAAAGTCGTGAAGAGACAATACAGGGCTCGGCAGAATCCGTCATTTCCGCTACTAATTCTACTCGAGGACACTATCAATGAGATATGAGCCATTTGATCCGCGTACAAAACATTTTACTCTGTTTGCTTTGAATATAGATCGAAAGATTTCTCCGAGAATACCGTGTCTGTAAAAGGAAATTATAGGATGATCCCACGAGATTGGGAGATAATGGTGGTTTAAATATTACGAGTGCTTTACAAAGATTCATGTCGCCGACATTCACATTTAACTCGGAATCAGGAAATGCCGATTCTGTTTCTCAATGCTAAATACCTAAACGTATTGCATGAACGATGTTTGAATGCTATGTTATTATCTATTTATTTAGCTCTCGCGCGCGCGCGAGCAAAATCCTTCCGAAGCAAAAATTATAAAGAATCTTTTCTTGAGAAGTTATATTTAGTGGAATTGTAATGTTTTGAAGTTACTCTCAAAAGATTCTAAATTATTTTTTTATATATTAATATAAGCATTTTATATATAAAAATATAAATAATATATATAATTAATACATATAAAATGTATATATATAAATATAATAAATATTTGATAATATTATATATATGGTTGTAAAATATTTTCATAAATATATATCTTAATCAAATCTCGCATAGAAACCAATTGTCGCATAAAACTATATATTACAATAAACATTTAAGTGTATTGTAATTTAAATTTATCTCGTAAAAGATGTGTTTTTACATTCTTTTATCTTACGTACAAATCTAACGCTTTTTCAACGCCAAACATTCAATAACTCGTGACGCTTTAATCAACATGTTTACTATATACGTTCCTAATAAATTGTTATAATTCAATGAAAATTTCGTTTTCTTTTCTATATAAAATATTCTATGTACGCTGCATATTTATGTATTAAAATATCGTATAAATAAACGCAGTTTTACATACCTTTGATGATTGATCAACACTGTTTTTATTGTCGTGATGTCATCAATGTGCGCAGCAAAAGAGATTCTTCTTCCTTCTTCCTCTTTCTCTTCTCTCTCATCTTCGTTTTCTTTTTTTTCTTTCTTTCTTTTCTTCTTTTCTTTCTTCATATTCTTCTTTCTTTTAACAAAGATGTATACAATATTACACCTTTAAAAAAATGATCTAACATTGTGATGCATTTTATGATTTGAAATGATAATATCACATGATGTATAACATCACAACAAAATAAATTACGTCAAGTTATGGAATTGCACTTTATTTTTTAAAATTGTACTTTTTTACTGAATGTATTTTATGAATAATATCTGAGTTTTTAAATAAAAAATCATAACGTTCTTCACATATTAGTTGAAAAATATATTTTATATATTTAGACAGTTTTGAAATAAGAGCGAACTACGAATACCGGCTAAATTATTCCACATTTATTATTTTTATGCGAGGGACAACTTATAATCAGGCTCTTGATTAGAAACAAAATTCGGGATGCGTTATAAAGCGGGTCGAAAAATTAAAATTTGAGACTGTCGCTTCTAATTTAGAACAGTTGGTCATTAAACTGTATTCTGAAAAATATCGCATAAAAATATATAAAAATACTATATATAGTATAATAAGTTATGTATATTATAAATTTTCCTAGTATTTTCGTTATGTGATACTTTTCAATATTAAAACCCAGATAATAAATAGCCTGTTATTTGCACGTTCGCGACCTAAATACAAAGATATTTTTATATCATCTCTGATCGAATTAATTACATCCTACTATTTCTCGAAGCGTAGTAGAAAAACTTCGAAGTTTTTCTTCAAAGAACATAGAAAAAACAAGTGAGTTCGATATCTTACTTTATATTAAATGCGTAGTATGAACTTCTTTTTATTCTTATTCTTTGTAGATTAGATATCTGGCATATCTTACTTCCGCCTTTCTTCGAATGTTCATGGAACTGGTCTGTTTCTCATCAAACGCACATAAATGTGATGCCGCTTCTTTAACGTCACAGTAGCGACATCTCTCGTCAACTTCACAAGACTCATGTGACTGTGACGTCAGTGTACGATCGGTAAATCCATTACAAAATTAACGCACGATATCATATACGAATGTATCATTATTTATCAACTTTGTTATTATAAACTGCTTTCCTTTTAGAGGACATATTCGACACAAATGTCGTTCTAATCTTGTTAGACATCAATGAATAACAAAAATAGAACGTGTGCGAATTGTGTCGCTTAAAAGGAAAGCAGTCATAATTTTGATATAACTTTTATTATTAATATAATTATCCATAGCGAGCCAAATTTTTCATGAGATTATTTTCTGTATTTCCCAAAGTAATCTACGACAATTTTCCACGAGAAATCTTGATTACCGCGCACGCGCACGACTTATTCCTTCATCACCTGGAGGCCTTGGGGCTTTGTTTAGATTTCCACCCGAGTGCAATCTAGAGGTTTGTTCGCGTCGCAAGCTCCAACATGCTCCTACTCACTCTATCAAACGCGTTGGAGTGAGTAAGAGTTATGGTAGGAGCATATTGGAACATGTTGGAGCATGCGACGCGGCAATCTCAGGTATCCTTGTTGCTCACCGAATGTTAAACAAGGATAACATGATACCTTGGAAGCATTCGGTCGGGTGGGAACCCGAACGCGGAACCTAGATTACCTAGAACACTAGTCGACATTCACCGAAGTATATACATCGCGCGTGCGTACAGAATTTTAGCGTTGCCGTCCCATTTTGTTGCGTGCGCGCTTCAGTTGGCCTCAGTCAGTCTCAGTCGGTCCAAGTGTTTCAAGCGTAGTGGGAATCCACCGGAATCCACAATTTCAAGTCAGTCAGTTGAGTCCATGCCAGTCCTGAGACTCCTGAGTCCATGATTAGTCCTGCTTCCTGGCCAGTCCATTGCACTGTTCGCAGCAGTCTGCAGTAGGTTTCTGATTCATACGTCCGTGTTTTTGTCGGGTGAGGTGCATGAAACGACAATTCAACACAGTAGCGCGTAATAGAAAGTGTGTTTCGTCAAATTCGACGACTCGGTGCGACGGTTTCGTAGCGTCGGACTTCACCGCAGGCAAAAAAACCTCGTGGTAGTCCAGCTGCAACGTCCCATCGTCTCCACGTAAACCTAGAAACAGCACGCGTGTATACGCCAGTAAGTATTACGCAGTCAAATCGCATCACGTCCACATAACAGGACTGTTCTATTATTAGGGACTGTAGAGAGAAAGAGAGGAACAGGGAAAAAGAGAGAGAGAAAGAGAGAGCGTGGCTTACATTTCGGCTTGGAGGCGCGGCCGCACGCCTTCGCGCTCCAACCAATCGCTTGCGAGCTTTAGCTTCTCCGTTTACAGACACAGATGTTATAGAGAGAGAGAGAGAGAGAGAAAGAGAGCCTGTTCTTCAGGAACACATAACATTTTTTCTCTCTCCTTTCTATAATCTTTTTCTTCACTCAGGGGAAGATAAATTTAAATGGACCCTAGGATATGGAGATTTGACCTTTGAAGCGATTATTCCATCCGTTTGAATCGGGAGGATCACATTTTCTCGTCTATGAAATTGATATGTAGCATATACATCTGGATATATTTGTGTGGGATTCGAATTCCATTGTGATTATACGCTGCGACGCAATAAGCAAATATGTAATATTTGATTAGCCAAGAACGGTTACGCCAACGTACATATTCATCAACATGAAACTAATAGAAAAATGATAACGCAGAAAGAAAATAAGGAAATATCTCAAGATATCGAGATAAGCTGTTTTCCACGTACACACTTTCGATACACGTCGCTTCTTAAAGTGTGATATCTTTAGTTCTTGTCCTCAATTTTAGACTGGTGTTCATAGTCCATTCTTATATTTAAATCTATCTTAAGTATGATCTTAAGATGTTATAAGTCAGTCACAGAGCTGTATTGGCATTACTTAAGACCTAAAATAAGAACGAATTACGTGAATATATCAGTCATAAAATTATATTTATTTATACATATAATACCTAATGAATATAATATCGAATACCTATAGAATTATTTATGTTTATTTTTGTAATAAAATATTTATTTTACCTAACAACACAATAAAGTATTTCACGATTTAACTGGTTTCTATATATATGTTTATAATAAACATGTCTTTACGTTAATTTATATACGACGGCTTTAATGTGCACCAGTTCAGTCGAATTTGTTTATTATAATGCCTTTTTGTGTTCTCATAAATAAATAAATAAATAAATAAATAACCATTATACATACATGACAATAAATTAAATATATTTTTAGGATTCCATTAGTCTCTAAATTCTTTGAAGTGGAATCTCTTGGAATGAAATCTCACTTCAAAAGAATGAAAATACTATTGAAAAAGAGAGAAAATATTTGTACTCTTTTCAATAATGGCAGTATTTTCATTGTTTTGGAGTGAGATTTCACTCCAAGAAATTTAGAGAGTAAAGAGTGAAAATTGAGTCAGTTTTGAAAATGAGTGGCTTAATTTTCAATCTTTAAGAGTAGATAGTTTTTCATGGTGATACAAGTCGACACAAATGTTCTATCTTTGTTACTCTCTGAATGTTAAGAAAGGTGAAATGTTTGTGTTGATTTGAGTCACTAAATGAAAAGCACCCAGTGAGATTTTACTCTCCAAAGTGAGATTTACTCTAAAAGTTTGAGATTATATAGATTTCCAGTCTTTTAAAAACTCCGTTTTTTTTTTCAATTGAGGAGAGGGCTTCCAACTTTCGTCTTAGACATTTACATTCCTCTTTTTATCATCTAATTATACAAAGTAATTATAAAGGCGGATTTTTTCGAGTTTTTAAAAGAACCATGTAAATTTTTACCCGTTTGGAACCAAATTGATACTGTAGAATTTTCATTTGTCTCAGTTTGGCAAATACTTTAACGGTGCTTCCCGAATATCCGAGTGACATATTGCATCGTTAGACCTGTTCTACAGCTGGTTTTTTTTCAACGCATAAGTCTTAACGCGAGAAACGACAGATTGCAGGTTGAGAGAGGGAAGATGACGGGAAAAGAATGTGTAGAAAGTATATTTTAAAGAGAGCAGATTTGTTGTTTCTTCGACTCCGCGGTTCTTGCAGTGTATGTACATACACCAGTCACAGTTTCGTGTCACGTGTACACATCGTAGAAAATGTCAGCCGTCGAGTCGAATGCAGAGAAATATGAGACTTCATGAGATTCACGGTGATTTAAATAAGCGTTTTGTTGTT
The DNA here is from genome assembly GCF_001594055.1 of Mycetomoellerius zeteki. NCBI lineage: Eukaryota > Metazoa > Arthropoda > Insecta > Hymenoptera > Formicidae > Mycetomoellerius > Mycetomoellerius zeteki. Next base: position 1,291,164 of record NW_017256147.1, read on the forward strand.
GAATGCACTCTTCCGTGTCATGCGTACATCGCTTTCCAATCTTGACGTCTGCACAATTTACGATGTGTCAACATATTGCTCGCGGTAATTCGAATCGGACCTCTAATAAATTGGACAAAAGCACATTTTGTTATCATTTCTCGCGAAGAAGGGCATTTTATACTTCCCATCTGTTGTTTCTTGTTTTTATTCTAGCAACAGGAACGTTTAAATATTATTAAATCAAATATAAAAAAGAAAAATTACAAAGTTAATCGTACATTCCTATCAGCAAAACGTGTAAGGTAGGATTGTTTATCAACTGATGACGCAACATACAGGTTCAATGTTAATGTTAAAAATTACCATTGGTGATTTTCAAGCTAGTAAAGTGGTAGTGAATAACTTTATTATCAAATTTTAAAATTCTTTGAACATTTAATTAGAATTTCAAAATTCCAAGCTGAAGTTTGAACGAGAAAAAATCCTTTTTATTACACTTTCCGTCAAAATTTGACTTTTTTGTCTTTGACTTGTGGAATGTTATTTCTCGAAGATTTTTTATCGCTGAATTTGAATCTATGTTCAAAAATATTCTGTCACGTGTCACATGTTCGAGGAAAATGAGGTAATATGGGCAAAAAATGATAATTTTTATCATACTTAGAATGACATCTCGTTTAAAAGAATTTAATTTTTTTAATATATATTTCGTCTACACTATCTTAAAATGCTATCTTTTACCAAACCAAAATAATTTTTTTTGTTCTTGCACGATTTTTTAGTGCAAAACTAAGTTACATGAGTTTGAATGGACATATCATGTATACTTAGTGTCATATCTTATAATTGGTTAGTGCGCATTTTATTTTTTATGGTTACATAATTTGTGTTTCTTGGACTGATATTTCTTGAGTAGCATGATAATCTCTAGAAGATCATTTAATCACAATGTGTATTTCCAGAATACATCACGTGGAGGCGATCTTTGTTACACGTCTTTTTTATTTAATTTTTTAATTACTTCCAAGTTCAAGAAAGACAAATCATGTAATTGTAAAAATTAAATTGCGCGCGAATTAAGAATATGACACTTACTAGCTATACATAATATGCTATATACATAATATTCAAACCTATGTAATTTAATATCTTAAAAGATTATACAGAAACAAAAAAAATTCATTTTGAAGGTAAAAAATAGTTTAAGACAGATAGAATAAATTAGTAGATAAAATTGGAAAAATAAAAGTTCTTTAACCGCAATATCATTTTAAATATGACCAAAGTCATCATTTGTGGCCTATATTATCCTAGTTTTTTTGGAATGTAACGTTATAGGGATATTCTGAGGATAACATCGTTTTCAGCATCAAGGAAGGTTTTGGAAATGATACTTCGCAAGCCAAAGGCAAAATCAGTGTCGGATAGTGTTATCCTTAGCTAATGGACCGAATTTATAGACTCGAGAGCATGTGAGAAGTGGTTTTAAGCGTATTTAACAAAGGCTCAAATTTACATACTCATAAATGTGAATTTGACTGCTAATTCAGCTTCTTTTCGCCTTTGTTAAACTTTTCTTTAATTATGTATGAATTCCCATGATATTTTTTCCCGTATGTTAAATCACACGTGTTTGAAACATGAAAGGATCCGATCGATTCGAAGAAAAGAAGGTAAAACAAAGGCTACGATAATCCGATAGAAACGTAAATGCACATTATATTATTACGTAATACTGTTGACTATGCATTTGAAATGTAAACAGCGTATTAGTCATAGCCGCTCCACAAAGCAAAGTACAGCTATGCTAATTCATTATAAAGCTACGTCAGTTATATTAAAATGTTTATAATATGATATGACATTCTATGAAAGATGATATCTCTCTCTTTCTCTTTTTTGTGAGTGGAATGTTCTCGGAAGCAAATACGGAGCGAAAGAGAATCATTGTTGCAATTTGTAGACATGTTAAAAAATCGAAAATTGTTATATATAAATCGAAATGTTTATATTATAATAATATGTAACATACTGTGAAAAATATTTTCTCTGTGAATTATTCTCAAAAGAGACAGAAAATATGGAGGGAAAGGGAATCGTTTGAAGAGTTATTCTCATCATATAATGACAGTTACATTTTTATGTACATGAATAAAACCATGGTGTGTGTATAGCTTTTCATAACAAAATTTTTTATTTAATATCTTATATATATAATAAACCGAATGAAAATATCCAACGCTAGATCTCGATCATATTTGCGATCCTTTGACTTATAATGTTTCGATGACTATCCTGCCGAAGATTCTTATACTGTCTTGCCGTGCTCTATATTATCTCTGTCTCTTTAAAAATCAGATTTGCCCCTCGTGCTTTTCAAAACCAGAAAATCGCCAATCCACATTAAAAAAACATTAGTGCGGTTAGAACCGGAAATTTTTCTATCTGTCGAAAAACTGGTTTTAGATAAAGAATCGGAGAGGTGGCAAATATGCGCTAGTTATTTTTTTCTAGATCAAAGTTCACCTCTCGAAACAAGATTTTCTTGTTAGAACGTGATCAACGACACACGTGCGCATGTTTACGCATGCGAAAGGCGATTGCACTTTTGCGACTATCCAGACAGTGTCATGTCGTACAGTTAAATAGGGTGGCCACTTGGACAAAGAAAAAGAAGAGAGATATGACGTAATATTTATTATAAAAAATTATAGTAAAAGTTACATTTACAGTTACATACGTAAACGAAGAAGTAAAAGGAAATTTAAAAAATCTTTATTACTTTAAAAAATTGAAATAAATACCTGAATGCATTTATTAGTTATATATTATTAATTGTCTAATTTAATCTTTATTAGATATTAAATTGCCGAGGAGATAACCACCAGCTGAAATATTGTTAAAAGATTACATGATTTCATACGATTTCATCTGATTACAAATAATTTTTTTCACTACATATAAAGTAATTTGGTAAAATATACGATTTTATTTAATATTATATTATACAATGAGTTCTCGTGATTACATATGTAATTATCGGATTATACATAGAGATTTCATGAATTTTATAATGATTTCGAGGACTCTGTCCCACGATTACATTAAGTGGTTACCCCCTCGTAAATTGCGCAGTGTAATAACGTTTATAGCGTCAAGGAATCGTAAAAATAAGTATATAATATACAAGGTATCATACCAAAAGTAATAAGCAACAATTTTTTTAAATTAAGATTTTACATTATTGAAAAATCAAGTATGTTATGTTAATTGACAAACTTTTTGTCCTTTTGAAACTTTTGTTCATTTTTCTACATAGTTCCTATTTTTTGTACACATTTTTTTTTATCGTTATGGTAATTTGAACATTATCTTGTGATAAAATTCCGTTCGAAGACAGTGATTTACTACTGACTGCCTATGTCTCGTAATGTTGGCTTCATCACATTCTCTTAAAAAAAAGATTATTCTGTGCAGCATGATGCATCCCGCTCACTTCACCTCGGAGAAAATGAGATAAAAAACTATTCCTTATTCTTCCTACAATTCCGATCTAGCGCTTTGATTATAATTTTTTTTTATTTACGAAGAACTAAATGTCAACATTATCAAACACTAAAGATAATCCACAAAATAAATAGTACGTCAATCGAACAGCTGGAACAGAATTCTATCGCCGGAAAATTTTCAAACTTCCAGAATGGTGTACAAAGAAATTCGAAGAAATTATGTAGAAATTATATAGAACAGTAAACAAAAGTCTCTAGATTAAGATAATGTACTTGGTGTTGCAATAATAGAAGATATTAAAATTTATTGAATATTGTTGCTTATTATTTTCGGTATGATTGTATACCTATTATATAAATACACATCATTTTAGATATTTAATATCTTTAGAATTTTTATAGATTGTTTTGTTGAATCTTGCTTAAGCAAACATTTAGTCTGAGACAGTAGCTCGCAACGTATCGGAATGCACGATAATGCAACATAATAAGTTTCCCCCTCCGCGATTGCAAGACAATTACTGATATCGACCTCCAAACATTATTACTTCGTACTTGCGATTTATTTGATTGAGTTGGCCAAGTATTTATAGTGGTAAATTTTATTATAACGACAAACAACTGAATATTTTATAAATTTTAGTTTTAAATTTAAAGAGTAACTGTTCGAATTTTGCAATTAATTATATAGATAAAATACCTAGAGAAAGTTAAATATTTATTTAAAGGAGATAGCAACTGTAAATTTTCTTTTTTAAAGCTTTTAAGCAACAAGATTTTAGTATATATTCAATTTTTAATAATTAATATATTAGTTTTTAATAATAATAATTTAATTATATTAATTATTAATAATAAAATTAATAAATAATATTACTATTATTAATTTTATAATAATAATAATTAACATATCATAGTTTCACAAAATTAATAAATTATATGAGAATTATGAAAAAAAGAAATAATAAGTCTATATATATACATTTTGAAAGCGCATGACACGTTTCGAAGACTTTGTGCGTTTTATATTTTGTAATAATCCATCATTATAACATTGAATCTTAATGAAATAACTGTTACATTCGAAACTTGGACGTTCATTTTTTTATACCTTAGCACGCTTGGAGAATGCCTTTTCATGATAAAAGATGACGATAAATACATAGTAGGCATTATCAATGTATAGTGTAGAAATTTCGCGTGTGGAAAATAATGAAACACCTTACAGTTATATAAATCTCACATGCAAGTTCCTTCTTTGAGATATATTTATCTCGAACTTATTCTATAATTTTCAAACGAATTCTATTTTCCTTCATCGTGATTATTTGCGTTCCAGATACCAATTAAATGTCAAGGATATAGATACTTTAGATTGACTTACTTATTGACGTTACGTAAAACAAAGTACATAAAGTAAAATATATATATAATCCTTGATATTAGGTGAAAACGTTGATAATAGAAGGACGATTATTCTAGTTTATTAAAAATCGCACGGAAGCTTGCATGTTACAAAAAGTTATTCTTGTTAATACGCGATTAATGTTAATATGATTAATGAAATCTTCTTTTAAATATCATTAATATTAGAAGACTCTTTGACATATGATTTTACTGCTGCTATTGTAAGTATGAACATTAACCTACTGAATAGATCGTAATTATTTCCAGTGTTAAAGAAATGTGACTTTAATTGAATTTTAAAGGCTACTTTGAGTTATTTTATGTCGTCCATTTAATGCTTAATGATTTTTGATTTGTGTGAAACTTCAATGCTCCAGATTGATTGTATATTATTGTCTTTTATTAATTTGTAAGAATCGGCGTTTAATAATTGACTTAACATTTAATTTAATGTAAATATTTTGTTTTATTCTAAATAAATATGCCAAATGAAAGTCCGCGGATAAAAATAATCAGCTTCGTGTAGCAGTAAATTATTTTCCATGCAGTTTACGAAATGTTTCTATTTTAACTATGTGCAACAAATTATACATAATACTGTAAGTTTCATATATCTATATTTCATTTATTTTTTACCTTTTAATAACCAAAGAATAAAAAATTGATTAACATTTAATTTAACATTTAATCGATAACATGAGAACAAAAATAATACTTTGACCTACATATAAATGTGAAAAAAATTCTGACATAAAAAATACCGAAGATACCGATTAATACCAATCATACCACGGAAAATCAACGATAATTTTATAAATAAGATTTAAGTAAAAAATTGTGTAATAATTGCTATTTTGATTTAAGTAAAAAAGGTATGATTTAATTAAAAAATGGCGTAAATCGTTACTTATTTAAAATAATTATAAAAATTAGTAAATCGTATGCTTTTTAAAATAATTTTTTGAATGCAATACGGCTTGTTTAGTTTAATATCTTGAAGATTTAATTGCTATAGCATAAGCAAATTATTAATAAATAATGATTGGAAACAATTTTTTTAAGCAAAGGAAAAATACATGATTTTTATATGAATTGTATAGTTAATAAATAAATTAATTAATATATTAAATAACATCAAATTAAGTTTTAAGAGCTTTTCATTATTAATGGCATTTATTTATTATAAATAAGTTAGCGATTTTTATAATGAAAATTTATAACTCGATAATATTGGTGATTAAAATAATAACAATTTTAATACTGTTATATAGGTCAATTTTTTTGAATAACCTGTGTGTACATATTATTCAGTAGATGCTAAATAAATTTATTTGTCATGAGGAAATGTACTATAATATAATCATTTCTTTGTATTGTGGTTCACAGAATGAATATAACATCTGTTTAACAAACATGATTTGTGGACTACATGAAATGTAGCTCTTTAACCAATTGAGATACAAAATTGCAGATGTACAAAAAAGCATATGAGACGATGTAAGAGATGATTAAATTCTATCAACTATTTTTTCTATGATTTTTTGTAACTTGTATTATAACGTGGTGTTTTATGAAATTATTTGGAATGGATTTCAATCGGAAATTAATCCGTTTTCCCGCAGAAAACATAATAAAAATCGAGGAAATAATTAAATAATTCTGAGCGGAATCCATTCCAACTTGTTCCATACATGGACTTATGATAAGTGCTCAGTTATATGTCTGCACTAAAACTACATCTTTCTAAGTGAAGTACGACGGAGTCTGGTTCTATGCTCACATGATTAACACATGCGTCACATCCATGCGACGGTCAAAGTCCAACGTAGCAGCAGAAGTGCTGAAATACCAGTTATAATGTAGAATTTAGTCTTAGACAGGTGTTTTCAAATTTAATTACGTTTCGAAACTACTGTAACTTTTTTCACTGATGTTTTGCTAATTAAAAAAAAATAAAATTATATTAATCAATATCTTTCACCATATTTCGTTGTATTTTTATAAAGAAATTACGCAGTAGCTTATATTATATTTGTATTTAAATGTAAATTTCTCTGTATCTATATTGAAGTATTTTTAATAATACTCCGTATTCTACATGATTTCTCTACAATTTACATGGCTTTTTATTTCGAATAAACCGCAAAATTTCTAATTGTATATGATTATTTGCGTAATGCTAATATTACCGCTGGCAATTATCTGCACTTGCAATTATGGTAGATACTGTGATATTATATTTTTAATTCACGTTTTCATTATAATTTCATTATGTTTCTATTAACGAAATTCTACTACGAAAATCATCATACAGTATGATGGGTGCAAAGAGTTGCAAAGAGTCTTACGTTATCGCGTAGAAAGTAACTTCGCCATACTTCTCTTATACACCTCCATTCGCCACTTGTGTAATAAGCTTGAAGGCCGTATTATACAATGCATTTCGATTTAATCGTGATTCAGACCACCGACCGAAAATATATGTGCTAATTCTATACTGGTTATTATAGATAGTAATTTAGTACCTAACTGCACAACGCAGTATCAACTTTCCAGTATGTTGTATGTATAAATTCGAGTAATAACGTATTTGTGCGCGAGTTATTCATGCAAACGAATATTCAATGAATTAATCATCAAAATAATCGATTTTGAGCGAATTTAGTGTACATAAATAATAATAATATAAATAATAATAGTAATAAGGCTTTATTGAAATGATTTGAAATTTCTATTGATATATAATATATGCAATGTAAAATAAAATATCTAGGAAATTAATAAAAATAAATTGAGTAATTATAAGATATTAATTATAAATTATAGAAAAAAATGGAAAATTTGGCATTCATTTCACTTATAAAGTTCAGTGTATTTGTAATGCAAAATATAGTTCACAAGTCAACTGAAGAGAATACATATCGGCAGTTAAATATGTTTTCATATTTAAGGATTAAATTAATATTGTATTTTAGAAAAAACATTTGTCTTCTGTTTCGATTCAGAATTTTTGTTGTTTAAATTCAAATTTTCGATAAACAATAGAAATTTTAATATGAAATAAAAGACATACACCACAACGCAGGTTCTTAGTAGCGAGATTATAATTATATTTTGACAATCTGTAAGAATAAAATATAAACGTTTCGACCTTGATCAGGGCTTCTTCATTATTCTATATACAAATGACATAAAAAAACTGGATAATTGTTTACAAAAATTAAAATCGCTTAGTCTTAGGCCGGAATCAGACTACGCATTGAAGATTGAGATTGAAGATTGAAAAATTCAAATTTGACCAATCGAAACGAAAGGAGCTAAAATTTCTTTGTCCTTATTGGTCAAATTTCAATCTTCAATCTTCAACCTCAATCTTCAATGCGTAGTCTGATTTCGGCCTTACAGATGTCGGTTAAGACGTCAAATTAAAATTACATAAAATAATGGAAGCAAACCGCTCAACTGTCACTATGATCTTTTTTCTCGCAGGATAATTATCTTTAATCCTTGTACAATGTATTGATCTTCTATTTGTTATTTTATTGATCTTGCTTGATCCTTATAGAAATTTTATTTTAATTCTTGATAGCGCGAAGATTTTAAGATCGTTACGTAATGAGATAATCCGGCATTTCGCGGTTAATTACGAAGTCTAATTATGTTAATTATAAGAATATATGTTAATTATAGGAATATATGTTGTTTCCGAGCGAGCAACGTCAGATGCACGATATTATGTTGATTATATATTAAGTATGCGCGATAAGCGAGCGTACATTTCCGTCGTCATTGTGAATAGATTTCATTGCGATGACGTCAATATGATATTTTTCTTTTATTTCGTCTTGCTAAGATGATATTGGTAATGCTTTACATTAATTACACAAAATAGTAATACACTTTGAAATTACTTTTAAATTGCGGATACTATCATAATTTCTAATATAATAATTTTGTTTTATATAAAATATATCATATTTAATAAAAAAAATATAAGATTCTCTATTAAGAAATGTTTAATTGGCACTTCTGCTATCTGGACTCTTCGAATGATGTTAAAGCGATCATGTATATCTACATTGATACTTTTTTTAACTCAGTTTAATTTATAATGCAAATTACAGTCCCCAAAGATCTAAAAGAATTCAAATTTGAATTGCTCAAGCTTTCTTGCTGGAATAATTCCAAGTGTTATACCGAATGTACTTATTAAGTCATTTAACATCGTTTAACATCGTATTTAGCATTAAACGTGCATAGTTCTGGCAGAAATTACATCACATTTCTTCATAAAGTATAGATTATATAAGTAATCATCTCGCTATTAAGAATCGCGCTCACTCGGGAAATATTTGTGTCGTGGTTCCGGCAAAAAATTAATTCGCGAAGTGAATTTACGTTGGAATAAGGTAAATAAAAATACACGTTTCATCGTTGCATTCTTGTTGATTAATGTGCTCAGATAATTAAAAATGTGCACGTGTAATGTATTTTTTTTCTGATATATTGAGTGCTCGAGTGATTTAAATTTAAAATCATGAACAACGATGAATAAATTGCCAATAAATTAGGCGTGAACGTTACAACAAAAGCGGATATTTATGATTTGTTTGTTGTTTAATCTCGAGGCCGTCACGCTGGCAAGATGAATTTGGAATAAACTCGTAAATGAAGAGGTAATCGTTACGTATTGTTACTCTTTGATAAAGAATGATATTGTAGGAAATAATATCCATCACTGCGTTGTGCATATTTTAACGCGCGTCTTGATCGCGGCTGGTACGAAGATCGTTTCTATATTTAATGCATTTAATATCGAACACTAATGACTATACTACATCATTTATGTATCTCAAGAATCGTACGTAATAAAAAGTAATTAGTTTTTAGATTATTATGTATAATCAAATTTCATAAACATTCCCTTCCATTTAACGTTAAATATTAATTATAAATAAAAAGAGACCTTGTCTTCTTTATTTTATTTTTTTAAATATCTATCTATTTGTAAAATTTAATTGTATTGCTAAATAAATATTTTTATTTTTAGCATTTTAGCTGTTTACAAATGATGTGAGGGATACTTTAGAATAATTTAAGAATGTAATAATAGGTACATTTTACTTTTATAATAATGTGTTATAATATGCTAGCATATGAAACGGGTTCCAGTCTCTCTAAATCTGAATTAGAGGATAATCACTGATTACTCAATGGCATTATACTTTAGCATTGGATAATCAGTGAAATTCAACTGAAAAAGAAAAAAAGTTTGAGCATTATATAATTAAAATACTGATATTTTCATGTCAGTTCCAATCTTCCAATACCATATATGTACATTGAATTTATACACTAAAGCAAGATTTGTTAGGGATGTGTCGTTCATTGATTATCAGCACACTTACAACTGATGTCAATGGTTAACCACTGATCCAATTCAGATGTAAAAAAATTGTAAAAAAATGTAAATTAATTTTTTACAAGATATAACTTGCTATATCTTAGGCATATACTATACATACACACACACACACACACACACACATACATATGGTGTGTATATATATATATATACATATTAATGTCATTATTATAAATAACGGTGAACCGAAATATAAATACATGCAATCTTACATATTTTGCTGCATTATGTTGTATTTAAATTTAAATTCTATGTAGAAATAAATAATATATTTCAATATTATTATCTACATCTATAATATTATTTATATAATTTTCGTATATCTAACAGGAAGTTAATAAATAAATATAAGCGTTTCTGTATAAAATAAATGTAGTTATGCATCGATGAATAAAGAATATTTATATTATATCTATACAAATTAATATTCGCAGAATAATATTGTAAGCTTAAAAAGATGTAACCCCTTAAAATACATTCGATATATCCGTGACTGATTTTTAACAAAATCTGTAAAATTTAATCTTATATGTGATTTTTTATAATTTGATTTTTATTTGTTTATAAAATATTTTAATACCGTCATCTTCTTATTAAACATAAATGTTAAAGAATATAATTATATTTAATTCTACAGTCTTTTAATGACTCAAGATTTGCATGTATGTATATAACTCGGAATTTATTAAAATTCTCTCCGAGAAACTTAATCAACCTCGGGAAATATAATTATTTAATTTGCAATGCAAGTATAGCATAAGTGAATTACCATTAGTTATAGACTTTGTATTTATTTTTGAGACTTCGAGAAAATTACAATATTTCTTTTAAATAAAATATTACAGTTAAATAAGACAACAATGCGGAAAAAATAGAAAATAGAGAAGAAATAGCGATTAATATTGCTAAATCTTTATAAATAATGATTTACAAAAAGTGAATCATTATTTCAAAATTGTTATTTTGTTAGTTTTGTATTGTTCTGTGTATTATATTTTATTGCATGTTACTCATATATTATTGAAATATTAGAAGTTATGTAGTAGGGTAGAGCGGGGCTATTTGAGCATACACTGTTAAATCTGTAGTGTCAAATTTAACTTAACATGAGTCATAGTGTCAAATTGACACAATATAGTAACTCAAATTTAACTATCGTTTTGGTAAAAAATAATGATATATTTAGTAGGAGCAATGGCAACTCACGTTAGGTTAAATTTGACACCATAGATTTAAATTGTAGGGGCAAGTTGGTCAAATGCAAATATCTAAAATAACCTAATCTAAAATAAATAACCAAAATACATATAGATACATCTATACTTGCGTAATGTAGCACAAAAATAGAGATTACTGTGCCTTAATATTATACAATAATCTGTGTCTGGCTGTAATCAACAGCCAAATACGTGCGCTTTTTCGTTTTCGTATATCAAAAGTAAAATTATTAGGTGAGTATTCTTTTTGGTCTACATGGTAATTAAAGTGATTAATAACAATCAAATGTATTTTTTAAATATAAGTTATTATCGTATTTTTTAACTTTAATGTTCAAGTTGCTATTTTATTTACAGTTTTTCAGTTATGAAAAAATATTTCAGTCAACACCGATATGGAGCTTGTTGGGCCAGTATCTTCTAACTAATCTTGTAAACTCAGTTGCTTAAATGAAATCTGTCTTTATATATCAATGCTTTTTATTCTATGTTAACGATTAAACATACATTTTACGTTTAATTATTATAAAGATTAAAGATTTTAGTTTTTCTAATTTTGTTAATTAAAACATTTAAAAAGAAAGAATATTACAAATTATTATATTATACTTAAGATGAAAATAATAAAAATTTAATTAATATACACATAATTTCATGTTTTTAATAATATATAACCTCATTAAACGATTATCTTCATGGCTCAACTTATCCTTCGAGGATAAGTGCTCAACATGCCCCATAGGTAGCGCATATTGGTCCACTTTGCATCCTTGTAATTAACGTAATTTTTTTCTTATTTACGAGATATATTGAGGATTTATAAGTACTTAATTATTGAGCTAAATGAACATGCAACGTTTTAAAGCATTTACCATTAGTCTATCATAATTGTATGAAGATTTATAATAATTTAAAGAAAAAGTGCCACAACTAGCCCCGCTCTATCCTACTCACTAACAAGAAATTATGTAAGGAAAAACAAATATCGGAAAAAAGTGATTGTATTAAAAAATTGTAAATTTTTTATTTCTTTCAGACATTGTTGAATGATTACAAAATTAATGTCCTTATCGCGGTACTCGTGACTAAATAAACATATATATGTTTAACGTTCATAATCAATTAAAAATGCAATAGATACGTCTCGCATTTAAATGATAAAGTCTCTGTTAGTAATATTACACATTATCATCCAGACAGAAGTCACACTTATAAGAAGATATCTTGACGTATTTTTTCTCACACATAAGATATTTCACATTGATTAAGCTTTTATCAACAAATTCTTTATATCCGGGTTAAGGGGGTAATGTACGGGGGGAAAAAATAGATTTTTTAAATATTTTCTACTTATATAAAAAATTTAAAAATATCATATTATAGTAAGACATAAAGAAATTAAAGATAATGCATTAGATTAATTTAATTTTTTTTACATCGCGACGTTAACAACGATATGAATATGTCAGTGTTAATTAATACATAAACAGTTAAGTCATTGACTGTATAAATATGTACACAGTAATGTTTATAAGTGTTATTAGATTAATAAAAGATATGAGATAGCAATTATTTTTTTCATAAAGATCAACACTAGTAGAAGCGGAAACTTTACGACAGACGTCAGTATTAGCGTATCATAATTGTAACTAATTGACGTCAACGAGTAATACTACATTTCAGTGCTTATTTTTTGTACAAACATTATCAAAGATCAAAGTATAATGCACAATTTTCATTGTAATTTATGAGATAAATATATAAATCACTGGTGAATTTATCATGCTTGTATACGATTAATAAAATTATGAACTTTGTCTTCGACTTTTTAGGAGCTGAGAAATGTGTTTACTTCGAACTAACGCAGTTCGAAGTAAATACATTTTTAAAATAAACAGCACATGAATCGTCCTTTTTTCTAATTTAAGTTTTTTATTATTGTTTTTTTATTTTGTTCCTCAGACGAAACATCTGTTTGTGTAGTAAAGTTTGATACAAAATATATATATGATAGAAAAACTTTCATTTTTAGAATTTTGAACCATGCATGAGAATTCATAGCAGCAAAAGCATAAAATTCGCAAAAAAAAGCATGAGTAGTATTAATCATAATTTATTTTCATTGACAATCACTTTTTTTCGTTGGTGAGCTCCTTTAGTTTAATTATTTTTATTTAGTTATTTTTATATAATAGTAAAAATATTCAGAAATTAAAAATGAAGCTGATACCTCAATCTCAAAATATTGAAAATTGTACATCTGAAAATAGCAGATGTTATTAAGATCTGATTGATTTATATTTTAAAATTTATTATAACAAAATTGAATTTTAATGACGGATTTATTTTTTGCCAAAAATATATATACATGATTACATATATATACATATATATGAAATCATGTATCGCATTTTTGACAAAAAGTAAATCTATCTATCATTAAGATTCAATTTATCATTCATATACATATATCTATATATAAATGCACATATAATATATTATCTGTATGTAAGACGATGAGAATAGGCTTAAAAAGTGAATCAGATTATTTGAATAATGCGCTCATCCTTTTTATTTATCGGGGTTATACGATAGGTGATTGTTTATGTCTGCGATTTGAGAGAGAGAGAGAGAGAGAGAGAGAGAACATCGAAATTGAACTTCTACAGACTTACTTGACTATTAAAATTATTATTATTATTATTTTGTTATGGAGACTATGAATATAAATATCAGCCTATATGAACGCTTCAAATATATATTTTATTTCACAATGTATGTTTAATGTATTGTATATATTTCAGAATAGTTTCTTTTTATAGGGTGCTTTCCATTTGGTGATACAAATCGACACAAGTATCGTTCTGCCACTATTATTCATGAAATGTAAAGAAAGATAGAACAACATTTATGTCGACTTGTTTCCACTAAATGGAAAGCACTCTGTCTGTATATAATAGTCATTTAACTTAGAAATTAAGAATGAGTTATATTCGCAGTTGTGAAACTTTGGGCAATTTAAATTTAATTTACTACCTTATGGATTAATTTATGTTGTATAATGTTGTATAAAATTTTATAATTACGTAGACTTAATTTGGTTTTGTTTAAAAAACTATATTTATTCACTGAGTAATTTTGCTTTCAAATTTCTATTATCTGTTATGTAAATCTGTCTAGCAGAAAGAAAGAGAGAGAGGGGGAGGGAGAGAGAAATGTTATATATATTTCCGCATAATTGCATTTGTCATTAATTTTGAAATATTAATTATCGTTAATTAACAGTGGATTTTGTCTTCTCTTGATACTTTTTGTGAAAAATTTTATAAACCAATTAAATATGTTAGATAGAACGGAATACACATACGAGTACATGTCACAAACAAATGAAATGCTCATGACCTATAATACTTATGGCGTAGAACTTGCTCAATGTAATTTATTTGCCACTGCAATGACATCTAGAGACCTTCTAATCAGAGACAAGTCACTTTCGATTGGTCCATTATGTTTTAACAACTTCTGAGAGAGATTGATTGATTAATTAATTAAATGTTCATTGCAGTTCTAGGGTAAACCCTCTAAGAACTATGCGTACAGAAGTTACAGTAAATAACATATATAATGAAGAATATAACTAACAATTATATTTAAGAGATAAATGATGATTGGATTTTGATATTGCAAAATAAAATATATAAAAGATATAAATAAACAATGATTAAATAAAAAAAAAGATAAGCAGTAGAGATGAAGATAAAAATGAAATATACAAAAGATAAAAATAAAAAATGAACAATGATTAAATAAAAAGATAAGCAGTAAATGAAAATGGAAATGAAAATGAAAATGAAGAGAGAGAGAGAGAGAGAGAGAGAGAGAGAGAAGAAAAAGATAGAACAAAAAAGAAAGAAATAGTAAGTAAATGTATGTTCTTTTTTGTGTAATTTTGCTAAAATTAAAGGCCTTGTATACAAAATGCGGCTCGCACTCAGATTAGATCTAGATGATACCGACATATATACAGTCATCGAGTATAATTTCTTGGTTTAAAAGAACGCATAAAAAGCGATAAAAACCCTTCAAGAATGATATTTTTCTTCAATCTGCGATTTATCAAAAAATTATCAGTTTAACACTTGAAGAACGACTATTGTATTCTGAAGAGTTATGATAACAGGCGCCCAATAAAATTGTTAAGCTGACTTACGCCTACCGAAAACAGATGCAGATTGATTATGACGTCTTTATTAAGATTATCGAACTGATTAGCCATCGCAAACATATTTTCATGATCAATGAATACGATGTAGCGTGGTTAGATCTGACCGCGTCAAGAGATCGTGCGCAATTATTCGTTAAGTTTATATAGACAGCTCTTCTAACCGGATGAGTCGTTGTTCAAAGTCCAAGGTTATTAGTCACATTCACAAATGGGTATAGTTACTATATACTTGCGAATTGTATGGGAGCAGTAATAATCTATGATCCGAGAATGATTTCTTCGCGTCGATTTTTTTCTGAATATTTTCCTCTGAAAAAGATTAAACAATATTTGTACGAAATTAACACTTACATACAAAAGTATATAATATTATGTAAAATTGTACAAAAGTTGGTACAGCATTCCGTAAAAGTATACGAATGTATAATGTATTAGTTCATTTTTTTCTACGAATATTTCAATTATTTTGAACGTACAAAATTTGAAAAAAAGACATTGCATAGTTTTTGTTAAATAACACACAGTACCTGATATTTGTTCATTGATAATAAACTAGCTTTTCTGGTGAAATCAAGAGGAAAATGATTCTCGCTAAAAAAATCTCTGATTTGAAAGCGTGACGGACTGTCCACATACGTTCGGACATCCTCGCGAATTATCGTCCATTTATTTTCCCTCTGTCTAAGTGACATATTTGCTAATATTTTTGTATTTGTAGTTTATTCGCGAATGTGCGCGTACAGTTTTTATCGTTAAATTAATTATGAATCTTGTATTGGTCAGAAACCGTCATCGATGTTCTTCTTCCATTCTCCTGATATTCCTTTCCATCATGACTCAAATGAAAATCGAGTGAAACGCAAATAGACTTTCTATCTCGCATACAGTACGCTTTTTAAAGCGCATCAAAATTGTAACACGGAAGAAGACCGTCCTCGGCTCTCAACATCCTCGGTTCACGTAACATCCTCTAATCTTTTTAAACGCTTTGCATTACATACATGTTCTGTGACCAGAATTTATGTATACTTTTACGAATTTTTCGCGCAGAATTTTCACTTCGCAACAACTGTCAACTCATAATACTATCACTCCACGATGACGGAAATTCTAAAATAATAATATTAATTTACTATAGAAAAAATGAAAAGCTTTTATATAATAGAGTACACTTATTTTGAAGAACGATTTTATGGTGTCTTGGCATCAAATAACATCATATTAATCTACAAATTAAAAGTTTGATAAATTAATATAAATTATAATTATAACATCAGAAGTTTACAGATATTAATATTTTTCGGAATTTTATTTGTTAAATTATAGATATACATATATTGTGTATAGATATACATATATTATATTGTAATTATACATAAAACAAGAGAATTTAAAAATTTTCGAAATATTTAATGAAACTTATAATTTCACTAACAAGATTGGGAACAGTGGGAGAAAAATGATAAATGCGAAGATTTAGAATGAATACAATCTATCAGGCATTCTTTTGAAATTCAAATATGTATATATTAAAGAATGATATATATATATATATATATCATAAATGGGGATTTGCAAGTACACCGAACTCGTTGCCATATGATGGTCCGTATTTACAGCTTGGCGACGTCTAAAATGCGTTCACGCACGCACTCGTGCGCATCGCAATTATGGTTTTTAAGTAAGGTCAACTGGTGCATCTGTGTTCACCCTGCATCGTTATATCACCACTGCGATCGCTTATAGCTCATCACGAGATTGCTCTTTTTTTCTGTCGTCTAGTCCATATCTTAATGAATCTTTTTTCGGAATTTAAAAAATCGTGATATTTAATAAACGTGATACCTTATATTACTATATTCAGTAAAAACTAATTTTTTTATTTTAAATATTAAGCTTATAGTTTTATTTTTGTATGATTAACATATTGACTGGCATATGTACATCCTGATATCTTTATTTTAGTTTATAATCTCGATATCTATTTTAACATTATTTAAAACGCCTTATTTTGTTTTTCACTGGCAATGTAAGCCTTGGCTATAATTAAAACTCAGTTTCACAACTCATGGTTAACTCTTAACCGAGGTTTAACTTTTATATCTTACCTCTTTCCAATTCTAGAATTGGAAAGAAATGAGAAACAAGTTGAACCTCGGTTAAGAATTAATCGTGAGTTGTGAAACTGAGTCTAAGTCAGCAAAAAAATGTTAATTGTTATACAATGTGGATTAATTTCAACATACGCATTTTACAGGAAGGCTAACGCAGGATGGCGGAAGCCCATTCGGCCGTAGCATTCAGCTTCTCAATAACACACGAAGGATGGGACGTAAACTTCGATCGAGAGGTACTCCATTTGGTTTGGCTCTCTGGTGTGCGGTCGTGGAAAAAGAGATTTTTCCGGTTTCAGGTGAGTCACGGTATTCTAGTAAACGTCGATGTTTGAACGTTCTAATATTTGAACAAATATCGAATATTAATATAAAATAATGAATATTATTAACATGTATCTTTACATGCATTCTGTTCACAGAACAATCTGAAAAGCGGCGTTTATCCGGCTTCTTTGACAAGTCTATGGGTTACTGTAATTTTAGTAACGGCGATACACTTTGCTGGTTACAAGGTCCCGTATGACCTTGTTGGGAAAGTTTCACCATATCTTTCTGGGTAAGTCTATGTAATTCCGTGTTTCGATTATAAATTATTTCTATTCGTTACACGCACGCGGATTAGCAGTAATTGATAATCATTGTTTTTCGTAATAGTTCCTCAGTACTCGCACACCTGGCAGGTTCTTTTGTAGTCGGGCTGTTCCTATGGTTGGCAGTCATATACGCGATTCGATACACGTTGAAGCTATTACTTTTATACAAAGGATGGATGTATGAGGCAAGAGGCAAAGGTCGTAAGCCATCGAAGTTGACCCAAGTTTGGCTGTTGCTGGTGAAATTATTTTCAGGTTGGCACAAGCCCATGCTGTACAGTTTCCAAGGATCATTGCCACGATTGCCACTTCCGACAGTACCTGAAACTATGGAACGGGTTAGCTCAATAACGTATTTTATGATCTCTGTGTTGAAATGACTACACACTTTTTGTATAAATTAAATTCAGAATTATTGTTGGTTTAATGAATGATGAATAATGAATGATATTTTAATTTAGTTTCTAGTTTAGTCTATAACAGCTCTAGGCATTTCTCTTTAATATTGTACTGAAAAAAAATCAAAATATATTGTACATTTAAATAGTATCTGAAAAGCGTACGGCCGTTACTCGATGATGAAAATTACGCTCGCATGGAAAAACTGGCCAAGGAATTCCAGAATGGCATCGGAGTCAAGCTGCAGCGTTACCTGATCCTGAAGTCTTGGTGGGCCACCAACTATGTGTCTGATTGGTGGGAGGAATATGTTTATTTACGCGGAAGATCGCCTCTAATGGTCAACTCAAATTTCTACGGAATGGATGCCATTCTCACCCATTTCACGAACTTGCAAGCCGCCCGAGCCGGAGCTGTAATATATTCCTGCTTACAATATAGACGTCTTATCGAACATCAAGAATTAGAACCTGTTAGTTATTCTTTTTGTTAATTATCTCTAATTATTATATTTAAAAATGAAGAGATTTTCGTACATTTAGGAAACGCATATGTATAATATCTTTATTTCATTTTTTTTAGAGAAAATTATATAAAACACAAAAGAAGAGTTGCAAATTGATATTGTATTACACACAAGTTCATAATGTAGATAAACTTACATTTAAAAAATTCTATGCAAATTTTCAGATTTTAGTTCAAGGATTGGTACCATTGTGTTCTTGGCAATATGAAAGAGTATTCAATACTACACGAATTCCAGGAATTGAAGTTGACAAAATTGTGCATTATCAGGATTCTAAACATATTGTAGTGTATCATAAGGGCAGATATTTCAAAGTTTTAATTTATTACCGAAATAGGATTCTTCAACCCTGCGAGATAGAACTGTAAGTTTGTTTTTATCGGTATGTATTTTTACATTGATACTCGTGTATTATAATATCGCCTTACAGTCAGGTTCAACAAATTTTGGACGACAATTCAACACCTTCGGAAGGAGAGGAGAAATTAGCTGCTTTAACAGCTGGCGAAAGAACCATTTGGGCGCAAACCAGAAGAGATTTCTTCGCGAAAGGTGTAAATAAGGCTTCTTTGGATATTATTGAAAAGGCGGCATTTGTAGTAGCATTGGACGATGTACCTTATGAATACAATCCAGTACGTTATTTATAATAAAATAAAAACATTTTGAACAATATAAATATTAATCATATTTGCAAATTAATGTAATTCTTATTCATTTTATGCATTAGGAACATCCAGAAAAATTAGATCATTACGGTACGAACCTATTATACGGAAAAGGATATGATCGATGGTTCGATAAATCTTTTACACTATGCATTGGAAATAATGGCAGAGTAAGTAATATATATTATTGTATCTATTGTATCTACATTTATATTAGAATTGATTATCATTAGCTTCAGTGTTTCATAAAAATAATTTCTGTTCTCACAGATTGGCTTCAACGCAGAACATTCTTGGTGAGTATATACTTTATGAAAAAATATTTACTTAAAAAAATTGTGCACCTATTTTCAATAGAGACAAACATAAGGCTCGAATTTGTTATGCACAATATACTATGAACAATTAGATCTATATTTTTATTAATATAAAATAAGACACTTCATACAAAATTTATGCGTATATATTGAAACAATGCATATAATGATAAGTAATGAGCAGGGCAGATGCTGCAGTCATGTCACACTTGTGGGAGTACATATTATGTTCCGAGTTCCTGAACCGACAGTAAGAATTACAATATATAGCTTGTAGAATATTATTTATTTTGCATACATCTCTTCTTCTGCTTATGTAAGATTACTGTTGTACATTACTATCTATTTCTTATATGTTAAGAACGTTTATGGAAATAGTTTGGGTTGTATCTATATGTTTTTTTAATTTAAGATACTTCTTTTAACAAATTTTTAGTGTCTTGGAGCGCTCTTCACAGTAGTCATCTTTAAAGTTCTGTGGAGTTCATGCTATGCTTATGTTTCAGTTTCTTAAATATTACATTTCCTGGAAGTTATCTGTTTCTACCGGATATTTATATTACTGATGATGAATGCTTTTCATGTTTCTCTTTCGCATCTTGTCTTTAATGTTTCTTTCTCATATGCTTATTAGGGCTGATGCACCAGTGCTCGGAACTCTATGGGAATTTATTATAACTGCTGATGTTGAAATCGGGTAATCGGGTTATTTATTGTTGTGTATTGTTACATAGTGTAATGTAATAGGGCAAATTACTAACCATTCCTCTATATCATTTCTAATAATTGTACTTTTATTATAATTATCATTATACGATGATTAACTTTCTATGCTTATAAGCGTTTCTACATGTAAATTTTTGCCTGTAATGCTTTTTAATCTGTCAAAATATCATCTGCTTGATCGTTATTGCATTATAAATGTATGATTAAGAATGTTTATTTTAAATAAAAATTATAGCTTAATTAAAATAAATGAATGAAAGTTGTTGTAGTTTAAATTAGTTACATACAATAAAATGTATTTATAGATTTGCATGCTATTATAAAAAGGTTATCTGGAAAGTAAGGGCCACTTGACCCAATTTATCTTTTATCCACTTTAAATTATGTAAAATGAAATTTAATACAATAATCGTGGAAATTCAGTTTTTATTTTTCAAATAATGCATGATAATATGGTTTTTTCACAAATTTGATTTTTTCAAAAAAATAAAATATAGTTTAGAATTTTCTATCATTTGAGAAATATATATTATTTTCAGATATAAAGACGGACACAATGTAGGCAATCCGGAATTTACACCTCCAGCTCCGACTCGATTGCAATGGGATTTAAATACCAAATGTATTGAAGCAATTGAACAATCTTATCAGGTAATAATAAGTATAATCTCATGTTCTACCTAAATATAGTACATATGTATGTACTACATTTAACAAATATCACGATTATATAACAATTGATTTTTAATTCAAAAGGTAGCGCACAGTATATTAAATGATGTTGAATTACGTGTTTATGTGCACGATGCTTATGGTAAAGGTTTGATGAAAGCTCATTCCATATCACCAGACGCCTATATACAAATGGCATTGCAATTGGCTTACTACCGTGATGCTGGCAAATTTAATTTAACTTATGAAGCTTCCATGACAAGGTTATTTCGAGAAGGTAGAACAGAAACGGTCAGGCCGTGTACTATTGAATCTTCTAAATGGGTAACAGCAATGGAGGATAAAACAATAACGGTAAAAACGAATTAATAAATAAAAAGCACATAAATTTGTTCCTCCGTGTATTTCTAATCGATCTTTCTTCCAATATAGGTAATAGAAAAAATCAAGTTGCTAATGGATGCAGCAACACGACATCAACAAAGTTATCAAGATGCTATGTGTGGTAAAGGAATAGATAGACACCTATTCTGTTTATATGTAGTATCGAAGTACTTAGAAGTAGATTCACCATTTTTGAAGGTAATTGTTTTACGCGTCGCTACTATAAATATGATATATACAATTGATTAAATATGATTTTATTAAACATGATGAATGATTCTATTGTAGGAAGTTCTAAGCGAGCCATGGAGGTTGTCGACATCGCAAACTCCACACGGTCAAACTTCGAGATTAGATTTGAAAACGTATCCTAAATGCATTTCAGCTGGTGGTGGGTTTGGTCCTGTGGCCGATGATGGCTACGGAGTTTCTTATATAATTGCGGGAGAAGATCTTATATTTTTCCATGTTTCCAGTAAACGATCTTCGTCAAAAACGGTAAAACAATTAATATTTTTAATTTCATTATTATAATTATCTCTTTACATTTATTATTTTTTAAATATTTTTATTGTTTTAATTATATATTTCATAGATCCATAGTATATAAATGTTTATATTAAAGTGTAATGTAACGTAATAATATCTTCTAATAAAATTATTTCAATATCTATAGGATGCTGCCAAATTTGCAAAGCAAATCGAAAAAGCACTTGCCGATATGAAAGATTTGCTAGAACAAAAAAAGAAAATACATCAGAACGGATCTGCGTAACTTATTGAATTACCTGTAGCGCAGTCGAGAAAAATAATTATAAACTACGCAATGAAGCGGAATCTATAGCTCCAGACAACTTTTCTTGACTTGGAAGAATTTAATAATATAATTTAGTGCTTAAAACATAATTTTTTCAAGGCAGAGTGTTTTCGTAGGTAATTATTTTTAACAGATAAAGGTTATAGGAAAAAATAACGGGCCCAAAATTCACAAGACTATGTTATAGACATTGCACATATAGAAATAAATTTTTATAGTCATTTCACATTGTCTCTCTCTCATATATCATTATATATCATAAATATAATTTTTATTATTAAATAATTATTTATAAATGACAATTTATCCATGATTTATTAATAATACTGCACAGCAGAAGTGTATGCGAAAGTACAAGTACCAAATTTCTATTGCTTGCTGTACATAATTGCAAATTTAAGAAATATTTGACATTATTATGTGAGAAGAACATAAAAATTGATAGCAAATTTCATTACTTATTAAAACTGTTGAAAATTTTCAAACATGTTATAAAATATGTTATTAAAGTTAAAAATTTTACATATCGACAACTAAATTTTGAAAAATTTACCAATTAAGTACACTATCATATCATTGTATATCTACTGCAAATGTAGAAGCAATTTAATTTCATCATGCATATGTTATCCTAATCATAATTACTATATCCTATCATAATTTAACATCGAGAAGTGATTTGTATGCAATGCAATTTATGCATATAAGAAATTTTTTTTCTCCATGAATATATACGAATGATAGAGTAGAATGATAGACAAGTATTGTCTGTATCGTAATATGGAGAGACATCTCGATCTGTATTAGAATCTCATCAATTTAATATCTGATGAGATAGAGATGTGCAACTACAAATATGTGATTACTGATTTTTTTTTTTTTTTAAGCAAACATCTAAGCGATGCCATATATAATATGTGCAACTTATCAATGCAAAATGTTTTAACTGTAAGTAATTACTAACTGTAAGCAATTTTATACTTAGAAGAGAAGCATACGATTACATTCTCCTACCGCATATATTTGTTACAGATATATTTAAAGAGTGGTGCTTTTAAATCTTGTTATTATTATTCAGTGGTGTTATAATTAAACATTATTATTGAAATATTTAAGCGCAAGAAAGATGTAAAATACAAGATAATGAGATAGAAATATCTATAACATTTTTGTACACTTAATTTCATCTTTATAAATTTAATAAAAGTTCTGATAATGATTGTAAAGATTAGGTATGAAATATTACAATAGATTTCGTCTGTTAGTTAGTACGACATCCATTATACGTAAAACTTTTATGGAAGTTATAATTAGAAATTTGCACAAGGCAGCTTGAAAGATTTAAAGTATACTTAATCAAGAACAAAATATATAAAATATTTAAATATTGGCAGGAAAGAAAATTACAGAGTATTCGAAATATTTTTGTACAATATTGATAATCGATCAGTAATTCATTTTATACCGTTTATTGGTATATTTATATATTCTTTTTTATGTCATACAAAAATATGTAATTTTTGATTATAACATGAATGTACTGTCATAGAATAAATAAAAACAACTACAGTCGTTTACTTTAGTAACAATATTTAAACATCTTTTGCACATCTCTTCCCCTCTCTCTTAACAAGAAATGAGAAATTGTTAAAAATGTATACTAGAAACATATATAAATATATACGCGAAAAACAATACTACATTAAGACTTTTTAACAGTGTCTTTACGTGGTTGAACTTTTACTTTTTCTTGCTTCAGAGATCGGTGCTTGTTTGATATTACTGCATTTCGTAATGTTGAATGGAGGAATCTTTTGTTAACGGTTTCTTTAGGTTTCACCCATCCACTGGGACCCATTATTTCGGCTCTTCGTGCACCAAGTCTGGCTTCTTCCAGTAAAGCTTCTGCTGCTAGCCTAAATAAATATATATATTTCGTAATAGCTATTGCACAACAAAAGATAAAGTCATATTTTTGTGATTCCTTATTCCCGTAATATTAAATTTTCGTATTTATAAATTGTGTTTATAAATTTCTACTTATTTATATACGACACTAATAATGTAGATCAATAATATAATTTTTATGTAGTTAAATGACCTCACTTATTAGCTATTTCAAGAGTCTGATTCTTTAGAAAAATTAAAATATAGTAGTGTTCATGTAAACTTCAAAACATTTATTGCTATCCAAATATAAAATGTATATTATTTTTATAACTTGATATATTTAAAAGTTTGTTTGTGTCCAAATTTTATCTATTAAAAGCAAGAATAAAAATCAGTCGTTCGTACATTCCAAACGGTAATTTTTCCTACATATCACATTGTAAATCATGACATAAATGTAATAATGCTTGATGAAATCACACAATTACCTATTCAACGTTTCGTCATCCATGTTCGTTCTGTCGCAAATTGTTATTGTCTCAAATTCTCTGAAAGAAACAAGCGAAATTATTACAAAATACCCGCGATTGCACGTACGTCGAT
This sequence comes from Mycetomoellerius zeteki, assembly GCF_001594055.1. Classification (NCBI taxonomy): domain Eukaryota; kingdom Metazoa; phylum Arthropoda; class Insecta; order Hymenoptera; family Formicidae; genus Mycetomoellerius; species Mycetomoellerius zeteki. The sequence goes on from NW_017256147.1 coordinate 1,316,641, forward strand.
TACGTTATAACAAATACGACAATATATGCCTGGTGTATTTACAGTCTTTCTAATCAAACGTCACGTAGCACCGAGTCATAATTTCTCAAAGATTGTCAATTTTGTCAGGGAGATACTTTGTCATACAGATTCGCATAAAATCGGTGATATCTGGGATAACGTTCACAACAGCTGATGATAAGATGGTCATAAGGTCATTTTTCACAGCTGATTGAATCACGGAATGCTTGGACTATGACCGATATTCGTTTTTTTTATAATTTTAAAATATCAAACCAATAGAGCTGTATTAGCATTTAAAGATATTACTTAAGGCAGTCTTAAGATAAAAAATAACTACGTTGAATATCGGCCTATGACACTCGGGATTATTAGCCGCTGACGTATGCGATTACAAACAATAAATTATCATAATAAATTATTGCTTTCTCATTATATGACGCAGGAATTGGCAGGAATCGCGAAGGAAAGTTAGTCGAGCTTGCTAAATCGTCCAACGTTAATTATCGCAATCCGTTAAATTGACACTTTGAAATGGAATACCATCAATTTGATGACGTCGTTTGTAAATTATCTCTTAATTAGATCATGGATTAGATTGTCATGAGAAATTAGGAAAAATTCATTCGGCTTGTGCAGTCAATGCGCGGTCACTTCTCTCCTTTTCTCTTTGAGACTTGAAGGTATCCTTATTTCACTTTCAAGACATGACGTGTTGAACAGATTGAACTGTACCGTCAAGGTTCGAAGATTTCGAGGTGGGCACAGACTTTGAACATATGTAGAAGGGAATTTTGCTCAGCAGAGGAACGACGCGACACGTATGGATGCCACAGACTAGGCGTGTGAATAAACAATTATCATCTGGTTATCGTATATGGTGGGTTCTCGGCGCCGGTCAAAGTGTCATTCTCCTGGTCGTTAGCCTGACAAAGAAAGATGGAAATACCAACGAAAATGATCGCGGAGCTTCGCGAGAAGTTTTTCAAAAAGTTGGACGAGGAAGGACCATCCGATTCCAGTACGTACACATTATATAGGTCCTTTTCTGTTTTTCAATGAAAAATGATTTTTATAACATTAATTGATGTGCCACAATGATGCTCATGTAACATGTGCAAAGGTCATATTCAGACGCGATCGTATATTCAATTAAAAATAATTGGCAGTCCAATTGATGTAACAAAGGCATGGATGCTTGAAAACCTTTGACCATGTTAATTATTTATATGGAACGATAAAATGCAAAAGAAAATTGTAGTTGTTTTTTCATCTAGAATCTATTCTTATTTGCGTCTGTATTTGATTAATAATCATTCGTAGGAAGTTTCCACGCTGCTGATATAGCCAGGATAAAAATCAATGACGATTGGCTGAAACGATTTTTGGAACATCATGAGCTTAATGAACAGGATGCGTTCAACATGCTTTGGGACACTTGTACTTGGAGAAGAAAATTTGGAACAAATGGTAAAACTATGCCTATGAATTTTATGTTTGACATTTTTTATTTTTATTATTCTCTACGAGACATTAATATTTTAGATTAAAATTGATAAAAGTTGTTTGACAAATCTATACATATCTTAATTTGAATATAGCATATAAGTTTAATTCTTTCGATAAGTATATAAGCTTGTAAATATCCTTAATAGTAAATAAATAAAACTTTTCAGCGCGCTGAATTATTCATTCATGAAATGAAAAGTACTCAATACTGAAAGAATTAAAGTTAATAGAATGTAAAACAAAGTGTGTCTTTCTTTCTCTTCTTTCATTTTAAATCAAATTACAGATATTACCGAAGATAATGTGAGGAGAGATTATTTAGAAGATGGCGTAATCTTTAGCTATAGTAAGGATAAGGATGGCAAAAAACTTTTTGTAATTAAGTCAAAGTTGCATGTTAAAGGAGTAAAAGATTTTGCAGAGCTTCAGAGATGTATAGTTTATTGGTTCGAAAGATTAGAAAGGTATTGGTATACTTATTAGTTTCCTTATCTTTTTTTTTATGCAAAGACATTAATATATCTGTACCTTGTGTATTCATATTCTATGGATAATGGATATAATTTTTTATTTATTGTACTTTCAGAGAAGAAAATGGAAATCAAATATCACTTTTCTTTGATATGGTAGATGCTGGACTTTCCAATATGGATATGGAGCTTATTAAATATCTCATTGGTTTATTCAAATCTTATTATCCAAATTTTCTAAACTATATCATAGTTTTGGAAATGCCCTGGGTTTTAAATGCAGCTTTTAAAATAATAAAATCATGGTTACCTGCAAAAGCTATTCCGAAAATTAAGTTTGTTAACAAAACCACATTGAAAGATTACGTCAATCCAAATGATGCACTGAAATGTTGGGGAGGTAACAATGATTATACCTTCAAATTCGTCTCAGAAGAGCAAACAAATGGAGATAGCGTATTAAATGGCAAACTGGATAATAAAAAGGTGTATATATTACATATATTTTTTTATGGCATTGCTATAATTATATGTGAAACGAATAATACCAAGATATTGCTTTTACTTGACATGTCAAATTCACTATGCTTTTATGTTATTGCACTATTCTTTTTTTTTGTTATTGTTCTTTTGTTAACTACATTGATTTGTTTTCAACATCATTTCTATACTTCAAATTAGTTATCCCGAAAAAGAAAGTATTGAACAAAATGGAATATGTAGAAGATGTATATTAAGTTACTTATAATATTGTTAAAAAACCTCTCTGTCTAATATATTATTTCTTTAATCATACTGTATATTTTCTAGGTGCACTTTGTAGACAATTCACCACTTACGGAGCAAAGTCCAACTAGTATTGGAGATCAGATCAATGAAGAACAATGTATATATAAAATTTACATACAAATTTGTTACATCACATTACAATATATAAAAAGCATTTAAATAAATTATGTTTGCTTCAGTGTTATCTATAGAGCCCACGGAAATAATTACGTTTAATAAAGATGGAAATGATGTCACTGGGACAATTATACTTAAGAATATTACAACTGACAAATCTTTATCTTATAAGGTACACATAGACATTATGTTATTTAATTATTATAACAATAACAACTGAGAAATGTAGCTTAACGTAGATGTGGTAATTTTGTAGATAAAGACAACATCACCTGAGAAATTTAGAGTACGGCCAAGTTCAGGAGTTTTGCAACCATCTGAACAAAGAACTGTTATGGTTGTATTACAATCTGGCTATAATATACGTGGCCTATTAAACAACGATCGATTTCTAGTCATGTGCTTCCCATTAAAAAATACAAACACTGCTACAACGCAGGAACTGAATTTACTCTGGAAGGTAAATTAATTTTACGTTGATTTAAATATCTGTTTTTATATTGAGATATATCAAAATATATCAATAACTTCAAATTTAAAATATTGCTAGATAAAATCGTTCACGTACTAATATTGTCTCTTTGTAGACTGAAAAGGCAACAGAAATGCATAAACTACGATGTTGCGACGGTGCTACTGAAAATAGCGAGACACAAAAATCTCATTCTATGCTAACTTCTGCAGTAGCAGGAAATGATCATATTGATGCATTTTCTTCTAAGGTACGTGACTTAATTACAGTCTTAATTTTCTAAATATATATTAAAATAAATGTTTTTAAAAGTACTAATGCATTGTAATAATTTCAGATAAACCATTTAGAAAAACACAATAACAACATATACAGTGAAATCGTTATTGTAAAATATATGCTTCTAATTTCGATAACATTGACGATTTTAATGGCAATATTCTTGGGTTACGTTTTACAAGTGGATATTAAAAATTTGATCGATCAGCAAAAATCCTGCCGGATTCCTCGTGATACTTAAGATATATTTAAATCACGTATTTGCAATACTAACAATTTTGATATATTATAGAAAAATATTTAAAAAATCTTTAAATTGAATCTACAATCATGTAAAGATAAAGAATATCTTATATTACACATATTTAACATGTTAAAGTTTTTATACGTTTTTTTCTGTTCTTCCAAAAAAAGATCTATAAATGTTTGTTTGTGATTTCTCTAAATTAATTTTATATCGTTAATTTTTTATACATTATATATATATGTAATTGTCATTTAGTAAGTTACCACGTGGTGTTTTGTAATACAAGGCATGAGGAAGTACAGTATATTGTAAACTATATTAAAACTGCTATTTTTATACATATTCTATGAAATATCCTCATTGTATTAAACTTGAATGTAGATTAGCATATGTATTACGCGCAAATTTTTGTATATATCTCTTTATCTTCAATGATTTTATTTTCTTAATACTGTTGTATTAGTCATGCTTTAATGTGGCTTGTACATGATTCCATAATTAAATTATTTTGAAAATACATAATATATAATTGTGTGGAAGAGTTCACTAATCACTCGTACCTGCAATGACTTCTATATATTTCATTTCTTTTTATAATTTCATTCAGTAATAGTAATTTCGATTAGTATATTGCAACAAATTAGTAGTCGAGTGCACGAAGCATGATCTTTTGACACGACGGTACATTAGAATTAGAAATACGAGTAGTTTCTAGCGAAAAAAAAAAATGGGCAGTTAATATCCATTTTTATAATGTAGATTGTAGATTAATTTTAATGTTGATTTAATTTACTTTTTATTTTTTTAATTCTTAAAATAAGAAAAAGATGAAAAGTTAAACCGATTAAAGCTAATCTACATTGGTAGAAATGGAAATAACTATTGTACATACATACATACATACACGAATTAATGGTAATCTGAGTTTCGCGCAATTTCCGTTTGTTAAATGGCTTTTAAGGTCTGTCCAGACAGACTCGCACGATGCGAAATATGCGAACGCATAGAAAAATCAACCAATCAATCCTGCACAACAAGAAGTGGACGCGATAGCCAATCGCCTCCTTTTACATATCTCCCTTCCCGAAAAAAGCGAAAAGTTGATTGGTTGCCATGTCAGCTCACGTGCGTAGAACGCGTGTAAATGCGTTTCGCATATATGAGAAATAATGTGAGATTCAAATTCGATGCGATAAAAGCTTATTTAAATTGACTATATAAAAAAAATTAACATATAAAAAATAAATTATATTAAACATAAAAAGTACTTTAACGATTGTGTGCCCGATACAAAGAGCGCAGTAACATAGCTATTCTTAGCGTTCGACGACAGATCGTTTTCTTTTTTCGCGCGTACATATTGTACGATAGAAATTCGCTTAAATGGGTTTGAAATCATTGTAGTTGGAGAATCTGGAGCATTCGGGCCTCAAAGGGTCAAGGGTCGTACCTTCCGGAATCTATCGGACACCTAGAAGGTGTCAGAAAGAACGATCAGACCATCAGGGTCGGCGTATAAACACGCGAGCATGACGCGTGACGTGCCTAGTGCGCAGCTGCCAACGCGCAGCACAGCGCAGCATTTGAACCATCGCAGTTCGATCGGCCATATTTGCTCTTATACAACGCCCTCACGCGACGATCGTGGGTTTACGTGTATATTTGGTGGCTTCATATCGACCCGTTGGCCTGAATAGCGTCGACAATCGTATTCTACGGCGACGTTCGGTGAGTTTCCACGATATTCGAGCAGGCGGACAGCCCCGGAACGTGCCGGGCGATCCTTCGGTTCCTGGTGGCACGCGGCGCAACGGCACGGCGGCATCGTCGCACGGTGTCCTCCATATTGATGACAGCGCCGACGGTGATAATTTTCTGAAATTTTTGTCGTTAATGCCCCCTGTGTCCTGAAATCGAAAGCACCCACGTTTGTCTTAAAAGCTCCCCGACAGAATGCGCGACCTCGTGGGGCCCCCGCCGTGTGTTTTACGAGAGTCCGTGAAATACGGTGTTCCCCCAGGTACCCGCCCGCGTCACCACGGCGTTGCTCACCCGTTCCTTTCTCGCCTCGCCTCGCCTCGCCTCGCTGGCGTTGTCCGTCATGGCGCGCTCGGTTTCCCTCGCTTGCCTATGGCGTCGTACATCGGCCACCTCCAGCGCCGCTGGCCGCGTCCGATGGCGGCGTGTCGCCGCGGCGCACGTTGCCCCCTTGATTATCGCGCGCGCCGAGGCACGCCGAGAAGCGAGCGCCCCGCCGTCGTCGCGGGCGACGCGACAACCGGGATGTTCGTCTTCGTTCGACGAGCGCTGGGCCTTCGGCGCACCACATATTTCTCTTCCCCGTCGCATTATCGATTCCTGTTGTTTAATTTGATCACGGCGATGCCCGCTGTCGAAATTGCTACCCGCTCGTCGTATCCTCGGGCGACGTTCCGAGAGGAACGACAGCCCGCATCCTGACCTACAAAGATGTTTTCGGTTTCAATGACGGTCAGGTTTATTTCTCAAGCTCGCTCGTGTTTTCCTTCCTCGCAATGTAGACTCACGGCTTTTTAAGCTGGCTTTCGATGACTAATAAAAGTAGTAAAGCTAAATTAGGAAATTGTTGCTTTGTTTTAAAAATCTTTTTACTAATTGCTACTCGTTTTGCCTTATAAACGGGAATAAGACGTGTGTGAAGAGAAATTTGTGAGAAAAATGTGAATTTACATTTGTATATAGTGCATATATTCAACACGGCTTTATGCTTATTTTTAGAATTGTTGATATAAGTGTTATTGATATTAGAGATTATATTTACAGTAGTAGTAACAACTCAACATATATATTTCTAAGTTATTTGGACTTCCAATATATATTAATGATATAATGTTTCAGACTGATGAACATAGCTACCATTGTTTGAGCTGTATGCTTCAATCATGAGTAACGTAGCTACTATAAAATTGGAAGAGGGACAAGAATCTGTCACTGAGATACAAACTTACTTGGAGACGTTTAATAAAGAGATTGAGGGTGGGCAAGGCGAACAGCTGCAACATGTGCAATGTTAGTATCTCATATAGCAGTTTTTCTACAATTTATATTACGTCGTTCAATATTCTATCTCAGGTCTGTTTTGAGATACATTGCCAGTATTGAGAACTTATAGTATACACAACGTGAATTAAAAATTTATATATATATATATATAGTGACCTCTTCTAATTTACCATCCCCCAAAATTTTTTATTTTAGAAGAAATGATGTAAACAGAAGATGGAATTTCAAGGTTCACGCATTTTGGTCACGTTTTTGTTCTAAATGGACAGATCAAAAAGATATCAAGATCATCTCTACTTTTTGATATAAAATTATATGATTTTTAAAAAATAGTATGATTGCTTTAATTATTCTGTATATAAAAGAATTAAGTTAGAGATACAAAAAACTAAAATTTACGAGATATTTAATATTTTATGTCAATATGTGCTAGAATAGAATATAAAATATTTCGTAAACTATTGGTTTTTTTATATTTCTATTTTAATATGTTTATATGCAGCATAATTAAAGGAATTACTATGTAAAAAAAATCATAATTCTATTTAAAAGGGTACAGGTGATCTTTATTTCTTCTTTGACATCACCACTAAGAAAAAAAACATGACCCTCGAAATCATTCAATTTTGTCTAAAACATTTTTTCTAAAATAAAAAATAAAAGTTTTTGGAGGTGGTAAATTAAAATGGTAGTAATTATATATATGTACACACACATATATATATATATATGTATAGGAATATGGCCTCTGTCCAACTCTTTGCATTCCAACTATGGCTGTATTCAGCAGAAAAAGCAGCTTTGCAACTGTTGCAAAATTCTTTAATATGATTGATCTTGCCCTTAATTCCTCATTGGATCTAAATGTATAAACCAATCATATTCAAGAATTTTACAACAGTTGCAAAGCTGCTTTCTCTGCTGAACACAGCCTATGCTTTCACCTCTCTATCATTTTGCTAAGCAAAACAGAGAGAGAGAGAGAGAGAAAACAAAAGGAGCTCTGCTTAGTGATTGGCTGCTACTATTCTTTTTTACTTTCTCTCTCACTCAACAAAACAATGGAGGGGTCAAATCGTTTAGCTCACGAGTGAAGTATTGGAAAGAAAATTTGTTTTATCTATATATCTATGTATTTGTTCTTTATATATATTTATTATAGTGCAACAAGTGGAAGGATTATCTGGTGGAGAAGAAGGTGGGACATACTTTGTCGATCAGTCTGGTCAATATTATTACCAGGCAAATAGTGACGAACCGCCTGTAATGACACAGGTACAAATACAAGAAGTAGAAGAGACCGATGTACAAAACGAAGGTGATGCAACTCAAGATGAACAATTTCAAGAGATTGAAGAACTTGAAAATGCTGAAGGTGATGAAGATGTAAGTACTGATAAAATTATAATTGTTGTCAGCGATTGTAATTTACAAAACACAAAAATGCAGCTATAAGTACATACAAATATAAATGATAGGGACAAGTCAACGGTGAAAACAATCAAGTTGTAATTAACTCTGGCGATGCATATCAAACTGTCACGATTGTACCATCCGATACAAATCCTGGAGAAGTTAGTTACGTTTTGATAGTTCAACAACCTGAAACCGAAGAGAAAGAAAGTAAACCTGTGGAAGATGATGCAACGACAGTGGCAGCAGCAGCAGCAGCAGCTGCTGCACCAGCTGAGGGAGAAGAAGCAGAAGGTGAACAAGATCTCACTGTATATGATTTTGAAGACAATGAAGACAATGAGGCTCCAGTTGAATCTGAGGCAGAAGATGACAAAACTAAAATTATTAAGTTCCTCCCAAAGAAATCTCAAACTGTAACTCAAGCTCATATGTGCAACTACTGCAACTATACTAGCCCAAAACGGTATTACTTTTAGCTTGCATAATTATCTTTCCGTAATGTTCTTTATGCTTATCAAGGTACGTTCGGAAATACTATTCAAATGATTCCGTGTATTATTTTATTTTTGTTTAACATTCGGATGTTTAATAACAAGGATATAAAATAATTTACAGAAGAGCTCTCAGATGTTTCCGAACGTAGACTTATATGATCTAATTTATTTTTTAATTTATTATCGCATATGTATCTAAAGAAACAGTATGCTAAATTAGAAAAGTAATAAACTATTTTTTTATATTTACATAAACAGATACCTTTTGTCACGGCATATGAAATCGCACTCAGAAGAAAGACCACATAAATGTAGTGTTTGTGAGCGAGGATTTAAAACACTAGCTTCACTTCAGAATCATGTTAACACTCATACTGGGACCAAACCTCATCATTGCAAATATTGCGAGAGTGCATTTACGACTTCTGGTATGTAATTTGATCCTGATTACTTTTTCTATTCATGTATCGTACATTGAATTATGTGAAAAAAATGTAAAAATATATAAGATTATTTGATAAATTTCAGAATTATTTTATTTTGCTTTAGTTATAATTAATTAATAATATTTTTTATTATACATTAAATATAATTATTTAAAACTTTACTGATATTGCTAAATTTTGCTTTTAAGTTATGAATTTTTGATTTATCAAATATAAATGTTTGCAAAAGTAGAAGTTGTATAATATATGTAATTCCTATTTTCATATGCTTGCAGGTGAACTTGTAAGACATGTTCGCTACAGACACACCCATGAAAAACCACATAAATGTCATGAGTGCGATTATGCATCTGTCGAATTATCAAAACTGAAGAGACATATTAGATGCCATACTGGTGAACGACCCTATCAGGTATATATTATTTTTTCTTAATATAATTTATCATACATGTGAAAAATATATATATAAAAACTTTATAAACGCACTATAGACTGCGTTCCATTTGTTGCTCCTAATGCTTGTATCATTCTTGTTTAACATTTGATAAACAATAAGGCTGAAATGATTCTAAGAGTTTTGCGAGTCCTAAGTGGAACATAGTTTATATGTACATATGTATGTATGAAGAATAAGTTGAATGAACACAGAAAAACTGAAAGTCTATTAGGTTTATTCTTCTTTCTAGAATTATAGTTCTTTTACATAATATGTGTATAATTTATGTATTTCTTTATAGTGTTTTTGACTCTGTGTGAGTTCTTATTTAAAATATTATATATATAATTTTTATGATATTTTTATGATATTTGACGTAAAAAATATGTTTTATTCTTAAGAATGTTGTAGTAATATAACATTTAATAATTTTTTTAGTGTCCACATTGTACATATGCAAGTCCGGATACATTTAAACTAAAACGTCATCTTCGCATTCACACTGGAGAAAAACCATATGAATGTGATTTTTGTCAAGCAAGATTTACTCAATCTAACAGTTTGAAAGCGCATAAATTAATACATAATGGTAAGTTTTATATAGAAAAACACATATTGCTTCCAGGAAGTCGAAGCTTCATGATCAATTGAGTAAAATAATAATGACTCTAATAGGCTCTATAAGGAAATTTAAAATAATGTTATTTATAATTTAATATGGTATAATTCGCACATGTTAAACATAAAAATTTATCTTGCATGGAATGCTAAAAATCTGGGTTCGATCCCCAGCTGAGGTAATATTTTTCGCAATTTACAGATTTTAAGATTAAATTTAGGGGAATAATGTTTTAGATTGATTGTGTTGGAAGTTCGATAGTAACAAATATTCTGAGATAATATAATAAATTCATTTAAAGAATACATATACATGTATTAGTTTAATATCTTTAACTTTGATTCTCTTAAATTCTCTCTCGACCGAAAGTTTGCGCTTTTTGTATTTAGGTGACATAAAGATTAATTTTACTTTAAAAACTGTAATAAAAATTAAATGTATGGCATTCAAACATTGTATTCAGAAATTATGGCATTCGCGCATTGTATTAGTATTACTTTTAAAACTTGGTAGAAAAAACTATACAAATATAATATATATTTTTTATTGTATGTAAGATAATACGGATTCAACCTCCATTTGACGTAGTTCCATTACACATGCAAAAAGAGGAACTTTTTAAAAAATTGACACGTGTTCGGTTTTTATGTAACTGCGTTCAATGTTTGAAACACATGTAATTTCTCTACGTTTAGTCTGTATTTACTGAGGATGATCCAAATTACGGTGTCAAAACGTGTCAAAACTAAGTTATTGTTAATATTTTGTTGTAATAAATAATTTGTTATACACTCGGATATCCAGTTGACTCTTATTGGCTTCTTTTATTTACACAGAGTGAGGCAAAAGTACCAGAATCCCTGAATACCTCGGAAAATATAAGTTTTACAGAAAAGTATTTCAGACAAAAGTTGATCTTTTTATTGATCTTATCAGTTTGGAGTGGCGTCGCCAAGATCAAGGTTAAATCGATTTTTTAAAAATGGAAAACCCCAATTTTCATTACATAATCTTGTCTTATCTCGAGAACTTTTCAAAATACTATAGACAAAATATTTTTCTATTAACTATTTTAGCTGTGTTCAGCAAAAAAAGCAGCTTTGCAATTGTTGTAAAATTTTTTAATATGATTGGTTTTGCCATTAATTTTTCATTGAATCTAAATGTATAAATTAATCATATTAAAGAATTTTACAACAGTTGCAAAACTATTTTTTCTGCTGAACTCAGTCTTTTTGAGTTATAAGACTCGAAAGTTACAGTACCACCGGCATTAGCATTATCTGTAGTGTTCAATTGATGGTGTCCAATTATGTCAAGGCGTTAGGAGATAGTTCCTGTTATTTTCATTTTTAGTGTAAGAATAAAAGTAATTAATGGAAAAATATTTTGTTATAGTGTTTTGAAAAGCTCTCGAGATAAGCTACAAGAATAAGTAATGAAAAATAAAAGTTTCCATTAAAAAAAAATCGATTTAACCTGGACTTAACCTTGGCGACGCCACTCAAGATTAAACTGATATATATATATAAGATCAGTAAATAGATATTTTTAAACCCTACAACTTTTGTCTGAAATACTTTTCTGTAAAATTTATATTTTCCAAGATGTTCAGGAATTCCGGTATTTTTGTCTCACTCAGTATGATATATATTATATGTATGTTTTGTTTTATATCTGACATTAATTATGTATTATTTATATAAATTTATTTTCTTATCGTCACAATATATGTATTGCAGTAGGTGATAAACCAGTATTTCAATGCGAGTTATGCCCCGCTACATGTGGCAGAAAAACAGATCTTAGAATTCATGTGCAAAAGTTGCATACTTCAGATAAACCACTAAAATGCAAACGTTGCGGAAAGACATTCCCGGACAGGTACGTAAGCAATTTTTTTAATTATATTAAGAAACATTATTACAATGTTGAAATAGTCATGTATTAGATACAAAAATTGTAATGCGCACCTTAACAAACTATATTTTTAATATGTATATTAAATTTCAGATATAGCTATAAGTTGCACAGCAAAACTCACGAAGGAGAAAAATGTTACAAGTGCGACCTATGTCCGTATGCATCTATATCGGCACGTCATTTGGAAAGTCATATGCTTATTCATACCGATCAGAAACCATATCAGTGTGATCACTGCTTTCAATCATTTAGACAAAAACAATTACTCAAACGGCATTGCAATCTCTATCATAATCCTAACTATATTCCTCCAGCGCCACAAGAAAAAACGCATCAATGTCCTGAATGCGAAAGAGCATTTAGGTATGTATATGTAATCAATTTAAAACGTTATTTGAAACGATTAATGACGATAAAACTAATTATTAGTACAATTTTTTAATAATAAACGATTTATTAACATGAAATTTTCTATTACGCAGACATAAAGGTAATCTTATTCGTCATATGGCCGTACACGATCCAGAATCGTCTCTGCAAGAAAAACAGCAAGCTTTGAAAATCGGTAGACAGAAGAAGATACAAATCATTGACGGTCAACGTGTTGAAGTAATGACAGGTAAATTTTAAAACTATGACCTTAAAATTTTATAGGAAGTTGTAAAGAAATCGCAACAAATTTAGAATCTGCATGCATTGTCATTTATAAACGTGAATTCTTTACGTTGCTTCATAGCATATGAAATCGTTCATTCTCACAGGGACACTTACGATATGATCTGAAATATGGATCATTGACTAATATCCATGTGTTATATTGTAACAACAGGTGATTTAGCTTCTAAACTTAAAGGTTATGAAGATGAAGAAGAAGAGGAAGATGAAGACGACATGATGGCGGTTCAAGGTAGTGATGGCCAGCAATACGTTGTGTTAGAAGTGATTCAATTAGCGGATACTCAAGGAACTGATCAGGTATTTGCTCCTTAAATAAAATATTTTAAAGGATTTATTTATCTCTTTTGTGAAGCAAATTATGTAATTAAATACATCATGTATAATCTGAAATCATTATACTTATAATATCATTTATGATGATAATTAGATGGCTGTTGTCGCAAGTGAAGATGGAGAATTAGTAATGCAAGATCCTTTAACTCAAGAAAATAGCATAGTAACAGGAGAAGAAATTGATGAAGTAGAAGAAGATATGGAGTTGCATGACCTAAAGATAGAACCCCCTACTCCATCAAAATCATCAACACAGAATTCACAACATGATCCTAAATTGCAAAAGGAAATGGAAACCTGTTTCGGATTTGATGAGGTGAGTAACTTTTTTTTTAACAAAGTTATTTTTTTAAAATAACATTCAAATTATAAGAAAAAGAAAAATAATATGAATTTATTTAGATAACATTGGATATTAATACATAATAAATTATATTTTTTAGGAAGAAGAAGAAGAAGAAGAAGAAGAAGAAGAAGAAGAAGAAGAAGAAAGTGGTAATAATATAAACATGTTACAAACAATTTCGTAATAACAAATATAAAGGAAGATGTACCTATTCAATAGTCCAATGTTTCACTTCTGTCCCAGTGTTAGTGTAATATCCTTGAAAAAATAAGGAAAATTAGACAATAAGAGCCAAAGCGCACTTGACAATTTTCCTTATTTAGATTGTAAATCTATTATAACTAGTTTTAAAACAAAAATTATTAAAGTCAAGGAAACTATATATATATATATATATATTGTGTATAATAAAACTGATGCAGTGTATTATCATCTAAAAATACTTTGCATAGCTCTAATAGGGAGCTGCAGTGTGATTTACATGCATGGTACAAGAACTTTTTTTGCCGTTACTAGGTACACGTAATAATTTATGAAAATATCGTAGTTTTGGTCTATAGCAAAATATCAAGCAAATGTACAATTATGGATACTGTAAAATATGATTTACGTTATTGTCAACAAGAAAACTTCTTAATAATGACAAAGTTAGATAAAATTATATATGTTAACTGTAAGGAAATATATTAATATCTTGGCATAATATTTTTAAACAAATTTATTTATAACTTTTAATGTAGAAGCTCGTTATGTCTTATTAGATGTGTGTAACTAACCAGTTCTGAAGAGTTAAAATTAGTTCATGAAACTAATAAGAATGATATTAAAACGGAGGTTGCAATGTAAATAAATGTTTATTACTTCCTATATATATATATATATAGATATATATATATATATTGATTTAGAGATCATTTTTAAGTTTCAATATAAACAAGAAATATCAGGAGGAAAGTAATTTATATCTCAAAAGTATTTTATATTGTTTATCATAGTCACACTTTTTCTTATGTTAAAATATCAGGAAGTAATAGAGAGGTGCGAATTGTAAGCTATATGTTGGTTTTATAATAGTGCTAAAAATAACATTTTGTTAAAAGAGAGAACAATGTAATTTTTTTATTCTTTGATCTTAATATTCTTTTGCTTTGCAAATAATTCGAAATTCGAAAATAGCTTATGTATAATATTTTTTACCAACTTCTATGTGCAGTAATACGCATAGAATGATAATATTATTTTTACAATAGTATATTAAATATTTATAATTATTGAAACTTATAATTATATTACAATTTAACTTAAAATGTTTTATAATAGCACTGTTCGTGTTTTCTAATAGTACTATTATAAAATTGTCGAAAGTTATTTCACATCTTGTACTAAGCAATTTTTGATATATACTAAATACATATAAATGTTTAATCACAATCTCGCGCACGTAGTGTTTCCCGTTTAATTTCGGGCATGATGGTATTCGAAACATAAAGCGTACATTGTAAACGTAAACAATTTTATGTGTATTTACTTAATAAATGTCTTGAATATTTCTGTCATTTTAGAATAAGTCATATGGGAACGAAATTGTTGAATTAATGAGGCATTAAAATTTTTTTGTATAAAATCATATGCTCATGCCTTTTTATTACAAACTTGAAAAGTAATATTTCTCTAATGAAATCGATTATATTGCTATATTAAGGCGGCATGACATATGTATTTTTACGAATACATCGGAATGAAGAAAAGTGTATAATTAATGCTCGTACAATGTTGCTCATGAAATAAGTTATTCCGCTTATATAGGCGAAATAATCATTGTAAAAAATATGTACAATTTTTTTTTACATACACAAATTGTACAATTGTAATTTAGTGATCAATTATTGTATGCACTTAAAATTCTGCACTTTCTTACATTATTCCAAAGAAAAAACAAACGGTGTAATATTCTCTCGATAATAAACATTACCTTGTCGACAATATATTACAATATATTTGTTTCAGCCATTCGATATGCTTGTTCATATTTACTCGTTCGTACTTACATTTTTAATTTTTCTTTCTATTTTTTAAGTTTATTTAGATTTTATGAAATCGAAATTTTACATGTCATTTATGCAAAAATGTGGTCCGAATTGATCTTTTTTTCTTGTAGATATTTTTTTATTCAGTTTTGTCAATAAATGTGTTTACCGATGTATATTTGCGTCCTCATTAGAAACAGCAAGAACAAGGTGAATGAGAGTACAGCGCACAGTTAAAAATGCTCAGATAATAGTATACAAATTTTATTAACTGGTTTATTAAAATATGACATCTTCACATCAATTAAACGTTTTAATTTTCTTTGGTCTTCAACACATCAAATTACAAAAGTTAAAGAGTGATTTATCTTAATGAGATCGAGAACAATTACACATATCTAATTAAATTTTTTATTGTGTTATTCAGATAAACATTCAAAGCGTAGAAATGTCATGTTTCAATCATAATACGTGCAAACGGATCATGTCAAACGATAAATTTATAAAATAAGGAAGGCGTAAACAAACAATCTAATAAAAAGTAAATGTTAATACTCGATATTGGCGACGCAACCCATCCATCAAAACGTGAATTAAAGTATTCTGCATACGTATGTAAAAATTTTTTAAAACTATTTATTTAATAATTGCTCAACATCGAGATCACACTTACTAGCTATACACAATATACCTAACTTCAAATCTATGTAATTTAATCTTAAAAGATTATACAGAAACAAAAAAAATTCATTTTAAAGGTAAAAAAATAGCACTTTAAAACAGTGTAGATAAAATTGGAAAAATAAAAGTTCTTTAACCGCAATACCATTTTAAATGTGACTAAAATCGTCATTTGTGACCTACATTATCCCAGTTTTTTTCGAAATGTAACGTCATAGGCATATTTTGAGGACATCGTTTTCAGCATTAAAAACTTTGGAAATAATTACTAGCAATTATAGAGACTTTGAATACACTTCAAACTGTTCCAATCATATATCGTTAATTTAAGGTTTAATTTAGCAAAAACAATTAGGCTTTATTTCTTATAGATTCGTTACGCACTCACATAAAGATCGACTATGTTTGGCATATAGTTTGAAGGGGACTAAAATATTATATTTTTTTATGAATTTTTAAAAGAAACGTTAAATATGGTCGAGGTTATATTTTGAAATTTATTTGATGTTTTTTTATTTGATTGATTAACTCATTAACATATCGTTGACGCATTCATACAAATCGTAGAAGAAATCTTAAAGTTGTATTGATGTAGATTATTGTAGAAAGAAGACGTTATCATGAACGCACTAATGGTCAATATTTAAAAGGTTTTAATAATGATACATCAGCAGAAAGAAATGAGTTGAAACGATTGGAAGTAATGTAAACAAAAACTATTTCTTACATTTATATAAAATTATAAATTATGTTGTATATATATATATATATATAATTTACAATCTAAGTACAATTTCAATTCTCAGTGTAATCAATATTATACATATGTATAATAAAAGTCATAGAAAAATTAGATTATTAAAATGATACTGAGGCCATATATTACCCCCTCGGATCAGATAACCTGCGGGAATCGAAAAATATGGTGTCGAATAATCCGGGTTCTACTGTATTTGTCGTTGATATCAATATAACATTTTTGACGTTTTATCACCAAGAAAAACACAAGAACATGATCTTGCTATTTGGAGCATTATCGATTGTAAAAGTTCTTTCTGTATATAATCTGTATGAAATGCAAGATTCCCATTTCAAAGATTCTAAGATTTCTATATTTGTATTACCAGTAATAATGTTAATTTGTATAGTATTTAAATTATTTTACTAGTATTTAAATTATAAAGCTACATATAATATGACATCCAATATTTTCAGAAAATAATGTTATTCAGTAAATTTAAATAATTACTAAATAATATTGTATATTAAGCTATGTATATAACTGTAGGCATCCATTCCCGTCTTGTATTAGATAAATATTCAATTTTAAAATTTTAACAAAGCTTGTGTAATTATTATTTATAAATTATATTATATAAATATTGTTATTTATATCATTTTACAATATGCTTTTCAGAATCATATTCAGTACCTGCTGGGACAATTATACAAATCAATATTTATAGAGCCAATAGAGATCCCAATCTCTGGCCAAATCTAGAAGTATTTGATCTCCAGATAGATTTTTGCCTGAGACAAACCGAAATCATCACTGTTACTCATATATACCATTCAGTGCTGGACCACGTAATTGCATCAGTAAACAATACTTCTATATATTTTTATATTCTCTTGTATAATTAGTTTGCGGAACATATTAAATTTTAGATCAACGATTTGCTATGTTGGAAATGAAAGCAATGATAGTTTCTTTGGTACATAATTTTTACTTGGAACCTGTTGATTATTTAAAGAATCTTCCACTACAGTTTGATTTCATTCTTCGCTTTACTCATACACTTCGTATAAAATTTGTCCCTCGTATGCAAAATTAAAGCAAACTGTGTGTGTTGAACTAAATATAGATTTATTCAGTTCAACTGAATATAGACGTATTCAGAACACGCATATAACGTTAGCGCGCTAACATACTATACTTTATGTCACGCATATTATAGAATTTCAGAGATAAAAGCGCGTTCTGAATACGGGCCTTAATGAACGTCGTAAAAGATAAACGTCGAAGAAATAATAAAATATATATATATATTACTTATTGAATAACAAGAAGTAACACTCGTTACTTATGTAATAAAGTTATAATTAGAGTTACTCTTTTTAGTAACTATAATTTAGTCACACTTTTATATTTAGTAACTAATTTAATAGTTACTTTTATAATTACTGTATACATTTTTCAAATTTACTATGCATTATTATAAATATGCACTGCGTTTAGCAGAATAAAATGTTCAATGAACAATCAGTTAAATTGATGCGTATATGCATCTAGATATATAGTAATATTAGTAATTAATAAAATTACCACATATCTGTTACATCAATAAAAACATTAATTTATCACTCACCAATTAGATGCGCAACAGTAGAGGTACATCTGCAACGTCGCTACGATGATTCTGTAACAAAAAGAATATGAAATCCCAATTAAAACAGAGCAGAAAAAAATCAGTTAATATTTATAAAAATTTGAGTAAAAGTTGAGAAATTTTAAAAAATATTTACTAAACGCAAAGTTCTCTTGAATAGGCATGTAATAACCATATAATTTTTAAAATATATAATTTTTATAAGCACCCCCCGAATTTTTTAATTCATCATTCAGTTAGACATTTGTAAAAATAATTATACATTTTCTAAAAAAGATCTTAAAAATACATATTTATAAAATTTCAAAATAATTTTAAAATAATCCTCTTTTCTAATTATCTAATATTTTAAATCATTGTAAAATAAAACGATTAAAGAATGAACAGAAGAAAAATACTGATTTTGTATAAGTAAAAAATGATATTTACCGCGAGGTTACTTCGCCGGTGCTCGATGTCTCTCTTAGACCTCTTCCTCCTCTCAGAATCGGGTTGACATCCTCTCACACAGGACACTCGCGTAAAACACTCGCGAATAATACACTATAATCGCGCGCGGACTAATTATAATTATAAATGTCCATTAGTCCGATAACTTGAACGGCACTCCCGAAGCACACGCGCGACGCGACGAACCGGCTGCGGTTCGTTCACTTTCAATTAAATCGGCGACAAGGGGACGTTAGCTTCCCCGTCGTTGGATTTTTACACGAAAACAACGATTTTACTCAAGTGTCTAAAAATTTATCTAGATATATCGTTCAGATAGATCCGAAAATTTTTAGTTACTTGAGAAAAACCGTTTTTTACGTGTATATCCTTCGGGTACTGAGCCCTCCCACCACGTCAAGGTCGTACCCATGAGAGGGAAGATATCACCTGAAAAATGTAATATACACAGCTATTATCTATATTGCTATGCAATTATCGGTTAACTTTTAGAAACGAATATGAAACACACGTCTGCAATTCGTCACCATTGCGAAATAAATTCAGAGCAGATAAAAGGGCTGAATATCTTTTATTTATAGACGATGTCTGTAAGATATGATTAGAATCAACGGAATATAGGCTAGAGTTTATAATAAAAAAGAGAAATGTGTTTCTTTTATTATCGACAAATAGTACCAAAGTTACGTTTAATTTTTTATACGGATCGTATAACGAAAGGGGCACGAAAACAAAAAATTAATTAAATTATTAATTACATTATGAACTATATATTAATTGTGAAAGCAGAAATTGCGTTATTTGCGTGAGAATATTAACGTTGCTTTTTTATGACTCGCGTGACTACCGTTCGTACAAACAGGTAATCGTATCGCGCGCCGCTCTTCTTCACATTTCTATTTGAAACGTAATCGCGAAAAATGCTAGATATAATACGAAACGTTGTATTTTATGAATACTCACAGTATACGTCTATACGAGCCTCGATAAGGGAATGATTGCGCGCGGTAACTACGTACAATTGTGACGTGCCATCTACCCGCCCGCCCGACCGCGCCAAAACAAACCTTAAGGTCGTGTGCCGATCATCTAACTGTCGATATTAACGCATATTACAAAATCAGTAAAATATTCTATTCGTTCATTTTTAATATTCTTTCATGAATGGGCTTTATTGCACGATTTTTGCTATATTTCTTGAATTCGTTACTCACACAATTCATCTATATCTTAGATATTTCAAATTGTGTTAAAATAAGCGATTATTAATTAGTAATTACTTTCTTATATACGAAATCCGCGCAATGTACGTAATATTTTTAACAAAAGATTAACGCATTTCGTTTTTGGTACTTTTCAATCATTCAAAAAATATGATCGTCGTTTTGTCAATTTTTCGCTCGATACTTTTTTGGCCGAACAAGTATCGCAAAATCCGTGCTGTCGATCATCGATATAAGCGATATTCTATATTCAACGATAGATATAAGATATTGCAATAAGCGATACAAAGTATAAGCTGCGATTACCACGTACTTGATTGAATCATAACGATGTTACTCGTCCCGCGGAGCGTTCATCTTGTGTCCACATTGTCCACCGTGCTCTGCAAATCAAACAGGAACATAAAACAGCGAAGCGGCCGCATTTCCTGCGCAGCGATGCCAAATCTCGTCCGCTTATAGTACGCCGCAGTATGTGAAAAGGCGATAGCTTGAAAAAGGCGCGCCGGACACCGATTGAGTTATGATTACCGTGTCTGTATTCTGTAATTATCAACAATTCGTTATCATTATATTGCGCAACTTTTTTATCATGTAGAGTACCTGTGTTACAATAATATGGCGATACCAATATCATCATTTGGAGTTACAGAAAGACGACAGAAATACACTGCCGCTTGGTGGGTTGCGCGACGCGGGACACTGCTGCCAAACTGTCCCTACTTATCTCCCTCTAACGGCACTACGTTGTGAATAGCATATTGAGGGGCAGCGAGTTGGCATCACTGTTTGCGCGCGCGGTTAACTTTGCGCGCCAAAAGCGATACGTGGCGCGCTACGCGCCTTACTTTTGAATATCGCGTTCGTGCATTTTCTATTTATCGAGCGATAAATAGCTTATTTTTATAATAGTAATTATTATGAATTATAACGACATAACAGACATTTAATATTATAAGTTGTACCTGTGATATTCGTATTACTCGAAAATATGGTCGTTGCTTTATTCGTACGATAGATTTTCGATCGCACAAATATCGCAAAATATGCACTTCATTAACATATCATCAATATACAAAACGTTAAATCTATATTAGGCGATAGTTATAACATTGAAATATGCAATAAATATAGAGGATTGATATATTTCGATTACCGTTTGATCGAATCGCGATATTACTCGTCTGGAGTCGGTTCGTCATTGTGTCCACCGTGTTTTGCAAATGAAACAGGAACGCATTTGTAACATGACGATAAGACCTATAGTGCATTTTGTTTCACGCATGATGCGCATGATGTATCATTTTATCTTTCTTTAATATTTGATGAAACAACAAGGATAAAATGAAAATTCAGAACGACAATCGCTCACTGAATGCTCAATGAGCTGATGAGCTCTCTCATCCGATTGTCTGTATTTTAGGATCTAACAGAATCCTATACCAATCGAACGAAAGTGCTTACTAAGCGCTCAGTGAGCGATTGTTGTTCTGAATGGACATAATGGCTGCGTTCAGCAGAAAAAGTAGTATTGCAACTGTTGTAAAATTCTTGAATATGGTAATAAACGGTTGCGCAAATAATAATTCGAATTAATGTTTTACGCGAGACAATGATGACAAATACGGTCCATGGTTCTACCATGTTGCTGCCGCGATTATTGCGTAACATATTACGCAAAGCTGAGACACGTGAGATCGCGTCAGCTGTTGGAAACGTGCATTTCCTGAATATTATCCGAGAACAATGATCTCTTGTTAATTTTGATAAGCTCTCTTTCAGCGCAGACGTATACATCAATTAATATGACACACTACGCGCATAACAATACGTTTGTAGTAGTTGTAGTATATTTGTATGTATATCAGTCAATATGATCAAGCGAATATTTAAATGCATAGCGAATTTCAATATCAATAACGAAATTTTTCTAATTTTCTGTACTTAATATGCTCTATTGATGCAACTTTATAAATACTTAAATACACTAAAATATTTAAATACTTAAAAATTGAGAGAAAAGCATTCTTACAATATGATCTTTACATTGTAAAAGTTATCGTACATTTTTTTAGACACATTAAAACAATAACACATATATTAATATCACTTACAGAGGCTTCTTATATGGTCATAATGAACTAATTTTCTATAAATTTTAATCTACAATAAAGTTGGCAAATACTGTTATGTATATTGTAATAATTATAAGACACATGAAAATAATGACTTCTTCATGCGGTTGTTTGAAAAAAGACCTAGATGTTTTACCTCCGTATTGTGGCAGTAATGTCTATTGTTTAGAAATCTATCATTATGGATGGAACATTAACGGGTTATAGTTCTTTGTATTTTAATGACGCTATTATACTTGATTTTCTATTAAAATATCCTTCTAATTAATGATGTGTGAGAATACGTATATACAAAACAGTTGTTCAATTGATGAAAAATATAAGCAGTACAGTAAACTCATAGTTTTTCGAATACACACAGTCCAGAAACAAAAATATATTTAAAGACCGAAAACTTATTTTCTCATAAAAATTTTGCAATATTTTAATTTACGACACTTCCAAGATAAATACCATTTTTTAAATAATTTATAGAAGTATAAATAAATTTAATGTGGCAAAATTTTTATGTGATTTATGTGGAGTAATATTGATAGGGAGGACTATTAATTAGTTTTTTTTTATTTTGTACGTAAATTTCTTGCATTATGCCATTAACATTTAATCGTTATTTATTTACTTTAATTTAACATTAACGTATACAACTTATATTTTTAATATAAGTAAAAATCAATAAATTTGCATTTAGTTATTTGTACTTTTCAAGTGTTTTATCTTATAATAAAATCAAGCAAAAATTCTTGTGTCGTCATTCGACCATTCAAGACTAAAGCTGTCAATGTTTCATCATTTATTATCGTGAAATTCGAGATAGGATAGCAAGTATTTTTTTTCTTCGGTCCTTATAAGAACCGAGCGACGCGACATTCGTTGTCTCAGCTCAAGCGGAATGAATTCGCCTGTGGTGTATGGAGCATTATCGCACCCACGAGCAACTCCATAATCACGAGTGCAACATTACGTCTTTATCGGCCAATATAGCTGCACATATATGTATACACATGTGTATGCATATATCTGTAAGTAAAAAGCAAACACCAATTTGCGATAAGGGCGTGGCATCGTTCAACAAGATTCACAAGGACAAAGACATTAAACTTTATCCCGTTGCACGATAATTTACATCCTGTGATACATACGCGTCCACTTCGCCTACAGGTTCATAAAAAAATTCAATAAAATCGGCGAAACGAAACCGAAAGTGTGACTCAAGTATAGGTCAGTGTGAATATTTTTCAACCTTCGAGCAAAAGAAAAATGACTTTATACTATTACAAAATGTATTTTAAACGAAAGTTGTAGTCAGCTTAGCAATAATTTATAAATGTAATAATAATAATGTAAAAATAATAATAATTAATAATTCATAACTGTAATGAAACAGAAAAATTTTTCTAAATTTTCATAAACTGTTTATTAATCTATCCTTTTTTCAAATTTAAACAGTAAAACTGTTATCTAATAGATAGATACTTTATGATATTTTTATAATCTTATATTATCACAATTTTCAACTAACATTCTTTATGTTGTTCTCGGGTTTATTCCACACGCGCTTAATATGCTACCAGTTACGTTATCATATACATGATTACAATCTTCTTAGAAATATGATGCATATATCAACGCGGAATAATTCATAAAGAGAAATCTATTATTTCTTCCTCTATTCTAAAAATATATAAATACGTTAGTAATCTTGAAACTTCGAATTGTGATAATATGAGATTATAAAAATATCATAAAGTATCTATCTATTAGATAACAGTTTTACTGTTTAAATTTGAAAAAAAGGATAGATTAATAAACAGTTTATGAAAATTTAGAAAAATTTTTCTGTTTCATTACAGTTATGAAAGAGTGCCTTGTTCTATAATTCATCCCCGTCATCTATATCAACAACGTAGTTCGTGCAATGCCGATGGCCATCTGTACAATTTTAATTTACGTAAAACTGCGATTGATATTCCACAGTTCAAAAAAATTTTGTCTTTAAATTATACTAGCATTTACGTTACTAAAAATTGTAGTATTCAAATTCTTAAAAATTCTTACAAAGAATACCGCACAACAAAATTCGTACAGCATCCGCGACGCTAATTCATTCTACGATGGTTAGAATTGTGGCATTCTCGCATAACAGTGTTCGTAGGTATCTATGTTTTTATAAAGAAAAATCTTAGGAAACATGTTTCGTTAAATTTAATTTTTCAACGCGCTTCTGTTCCTCTTTTGTGAATATCCTTTGGTTTTTTAATCCCAACTTGTTAAAATATAGTTTCACATTATGGTACATAGGAACTTAATATATTACGACAGTTATCTGTATTGAAATGGTGAATTAAAGACTTTCTTTTTGTAATGAGTCATTCAAGAAATAAACTCCGAATTTCGTTAAACATAGAAAAATACATAATAGGTACGAAATATTTAATGTAATAAAATAAAAGACAAATAGATTATTTGTCTTTTATTAATGCATCACAAGTTAATTATTAATAAATGGATAATATATCACAATACCGTTGTCCAAATTACTTGATCTTTTATTCATATATGCATATAACAATTTGAAACTATTCAGAAAGTTGCATCTTGATAGGCAATCGTAAAACTTAAGTCACGATATAAGATTTATTTTTATCCAAGTACAATGTAGGATTTATTCTTACCCAAATTATTACCTAAATAAAAATGAGCAATTCCATAATTAAATAATTTATAAGTCTAATATAAAATTCTCATAAAAAATTCTCCTACAGTGACCATGAACCGCAAGCTTATGTCAATAACCTTAGATTACTATAAACGTGACACTCATCTTGATCCTTCATTTATGAAGACACAGATGTTACCGCGGATAATCGCGGCTCGTGGATGCGTAAAACTATGTAAAACTATCCGTGCTTCTCCGCGCATGCAGTCCTTGGTAACGCGTAAGTGCGTTGGTAAACTGGTACTCGTGACTCTCCGGATGCAACTGTAAATTGAGGAAATGTTCTTTTTTATGTCGTATATTTGACCCGGGTAAACTTCTAGTAAGCGTGACGGGTTTAAAAAAAACTAAAGTTTTATTTATGCTTACATCATAATTTTATGTATATGTTAGTTTGATTTGTTATACGGATTTACGTATATGCTGAATGCGAACAATTGACTCTTTTTCAAAAATATATTTTCTCTTAATCTTGAATTTTATTCATCCCATGTAAAGATAGTCTTTAATTTAATCATAATATTTTAAATATTACATACAATTCATAAATAGTACCTTAGATTTTAAAATAAAATTTTACTTATAAAATTTTAAACCGGATATTTTGTAAATGTATTCATGTATTTTTTTTTTAATATATTTATTTTTATATGTGTGCTGTATTTTTTCAAATATTGCATATATTGTGCGATATTCCACATAAAAATATAAATAGAATTCTATTCTGAATTCTGACAAATTACATTTAGATTTTTTAACGCAGACTCAACATTGATTGCTATTCTATGTTCGGCTTTAATGTAAACCAATATTAGTGTATCTCATGTCTTAAGAAGAAAATAACATAAATCAAACGCAAAGAAAAGAAGAAACGCATTCAGTAATGTATAAAGTAAAATGAAAAAATCTCATTTTTATTTAAGTCACACATATCATTGAGCACATTTGATTTTTAGCACCGCTCTGCGTTTTGATGCGCTGAAAAAGGGATAACATTTACGAAAGATTCGATAAAGACGATTTTACAGCCTGCGCGTCGTTTCTCCGCATTTTCGGAGAGATTTACGTTACGAGAACGAGGCGAACAGTAAATCCTAATTGTTAGACCGACTGTACGTCTGCATCGAACGTTTCTTCGTTATTTTTGTTGTAACCTTATACTAGGGGTAAGTATCGTGGCCGTGGACTTTGAACATGTATAAAGTGTAACGTGTGCAAAACCTGCGCACGGTGTGTGTAGCATACACCACGGGTTTGCAAATGTGGTAGAGAATAGTCATAACTCTGAAGGCTCAAAGCAAGAATCGTAAATTTGTAGAACTAAAACTTTTTATAGGTTTACAATACATGTACGTGTATATATGTGAGTGTATTTTGTATGTGTGGGATCGAAAATTGATTTCATTGTGTTCATCTATGCGCTTGAGCCTCGCGTTGAACCATGTTCAAACAAGTTCTTGTCGCACATCGAGTGTTAAAATTAGGCACAAAGCATTGTCAATGAACTGTATTCTCTCTATTTGTCTTAATATTTTTCATTGTTGAATTTGAATGTTTAATGAATTATGATATTAAAAAAAAATGAATTTATATTATTTAATCTGATTAATAAATCCCTCCATAAAGAATATATGATAGGTATATTTTTTTCTTTATTAATGCCAAAAGTTAAGGTATGACATTTTATTCTCAATATTTCATAATACTTATGAAACTTTAAGATTTAATATAGATATTATATATATATATAAATTGGCTTTTTTTAATTACAATGATTTACATGATACTTGACATATATTATGTAAAACAGTGAAACAGAAAAATATAAACTACATATTAAGTGTCGATTTGAAGTGAAACAATCGTGACTCTCCAGAATTAATATGGGTGTATGGTATATGTATATATTGACGTACTTATTTAATGATGAGCAATCTTCTAAGCGCGAAAATGCTTTCGCAAGATAACAATATGCATGTCACAATTTTGCTAGATCGGATAATAATTGTTGTCGTTACACACACCACGCTGTTCGATTAACCTCCGAGTAACCCGACCGTGTCCATCGCGAGATCGCGATAAATACGATCTCTTTCTCTCGCATTATCTATCGTCAATTCGTGGTGGTATACGTTCGCGGCGTTACCCTCCCTCTTACTCAACGAACTTGGTCAATGATTCACGATTCGTTACGATTTCAACGCGATACACAAACATAGATACACATACATGATACTATAAGATACGTCTTTCTTGTGATATACATTTCAATTCACTTTCTAATTACTCTCATTTTTCTTCCGACAAAGCGTGATAAAGATCATCATATTTCTTCACGTATAACCATAGAAATAAAGATTTCTAGTTTATATGCACTTTTTTGTAAAGGGACATTTGCAACTCGCGAAAAGATACGAAGACATCTTGAAATTCTTAATGTGGAGTAGAATGCGAAGTATTTTATGGTTCGTAGGACTGCCAGAGGCGTAACGTTCATTGGACAGTAATTACGACTTGCGAGGATCGGTCGACTGACCGAGGCGTTGCTATAAGGAAAGGCAGCGCACAGCGTTGCGAAATGACAGACGTCTGTGTTTTCTTTTATAAGTATCTATCCCGGGCACGAAAATGGCCGCCGGACGAGACACGGACACGTGGGAACGCATTGACATCTACTTAATTCTGTCAGAGTGTACCTCATGCGCGCATGCTGTGTCCGACAGAAAGATCGATTAATGCAGCGCAGCGATCTCGGGCAGCAATTGCGCGCCGTGCGTGATCACGCTCGCCACGAAAGCGGAAAGTAAAATAATTGCCGCGCCACATCGTGGATCCAGCTTGTCGCTATCGAAATAAATTGACGATTAAGTAATTGCCCGATTACAGATTCTCGATCATAAAAAGGAGGGCAAAAAACGATTGTTCAGCTATTAAGAATGCACGATCGCATCGCCCGATATCGTAATCTTAAGAACATTCTGAATCGTGTGTCTCGTGAGATGGGATAAGATTGTAACGATATAAGTAACAACGTTGCGCCATGATAAAGAGAGATTTTATGAGACTTTGATTAAAGAAAACAGGAAAATAAATATACAGACGAGATAGGCACGATCATTTATATTTATGAAGATTTATTTAAACAAAATTTATAGTAGACAAAAATAAATGGAAAAAAAATTATATTTATTATATTTAAAAAAAAAAAGATAAATATTCTTTTTTATTTGATGTGAGAAAGTATAGATATCTTTATTGAGATTTTGTTGAGCTTGTATTTATATTTGAGACATCTTTTATGTTTTTAAATAGAAAGTTTCTCTCTCTCGCAAATGTTCCCTCATTACATTTTTACCTTTACGCGGAAGACATGTATGTATATTTACGAGAAATAATTAGATCCGCAATCTTGGATACTATCTCGTCGGACAAATTTGGAAATGGCACAAAATGATGAGGCAATCTCTTTTAATTCCGTTGAACGGTACATCAAGCTGATTGTACGTTTTCTCTGCCCTTTTTTCGTAACCAGTCTCGGTTCTTTTCGGTTTTTGGTCGGAGAAGTTTAGGGTCATCACCGCCGCCCACGACACAGGCCGACCTGCTGAATGAATGAACGTCCGGAGAACGGGAAAGCCCTTTTCGAGGGTGCTCACGTGGCCGTCACGTGAAGCAGACACACCCATTGTCTCCCGTGGGGGTGAAGGTGTGTACTTGTATATAACAAGCATTTTAGTCTCTTCGTAATGCACGTATGAATTAGCGACGTAACGCAGGTTGCAATAATGGCGGCTAATATTAAAAAAAAAAAAAACGAGCAAATGAAAGATAACATACGATTACACATAGTACGCGGTGAAGCGAAAGCGTGGAATAGCATTGATGCTAATTGCGAAGTACGAGAAACATTTTGTCACGTTGTCACTTCGTTTCTGTTTTGTCGGAACCAAACGTTATACAAATGTGTTGCGTGACGAAAATCGATCCTTGGCAGCAGTTTTTATTTCGTTCTCAGGAGTTCATGTTTTATGTGCAGGCAATGTGCTATTATCTTTCCGACAGTCCATAAAATTTAATGGTATAATTTGATTAACAAAAGGCAGTATTCGATTCCTTTCTCGAGTATATGAACATGTTACAAGTCAAAATGAATATCGTTACATCGAATACGTCCACAGAAAATAAACATACGCATATACACAGCAATTAAATACTTCATGTGATCCAAACAAAGTTTTAAAAAAATGTTGACGTTATAAGACGTTTCGAAAAACAGGAGAATCTTCATGTCTCACTGAAATCCGTTCTTTTCTGTATTAATATTTTTATATTCGATAATAATTAATTATCAGATCGTGATGTACAGATTCATAAATACTTGCCAATATTTCAGATGACGAATCCACACTAAAATAAACAACGTCATTGTAAGTCGCGTCACTTTAAGCGGCGGTTACAATGAAATTTTAAGGTATATTTATCAGGGTTGGGTAGTGCTAAGTTAAAAAGTTAATTAATTTTAACTTAACTTAGTTACATTTTAGACTCTTAACTTTTTAACTTAATTTAGTTACATTTTATCGGTAACTATTAACTTTTAATTTGATTTTTTGAAGTTAATCCTCAGACACAATGCGAGAGGATAATGAGTATATAATTTAGTAATTATATATTGTATAATCATTATTTGTGAACAAACCAGATTCTTTAATAAATATGCTGTGAGAAAGGAAAAATACGAAAAATTATGTAAAATAGTCAAACTTTTTCTTTCTTCTTTTTTTTTTTGGTTGTTCGTTCGGACCAAATCGAGAATAAATTTAACTTTTAACTTTTCAATTACTTTTTTTATTAACTTAACTTTTAATTCAATTAATTTCATTATGGATTAACTTGTATTTTAAATAAGTTAAATTTTCAAGGCTGTTAACTTTAACTTAACTTAGTTAAGAAAAAATGTTAACTTACCCAACCCTGGTATTTATGTCTAAATTCTAAATAGAATCATAAGGCTCGATCGTAACATATTCTTGTAAGACTTGTAAGCATTTTTAAGTGCTTATACCTTTATGCATTATTTTTACAGACAGCTTCTTACTAGCCATATAATTTACAAAAAACCGTAAATATTTATGAATAATCGTACGTCTTGCGGTACATAAAATTAGAATATACATAAAATTAGAATACTAGTCATAAGTTCTTACAAGTTTTACGAGAACATGTTACGAGTCTTACGATTCTGTTTAGAATTGATCCATTAAGCCTCAAGCTGTATAATAAGAAATTGACTAATCATAATCAATTATTCTCCTCACATTCGATTGTGATTGGTCAATATTTTACGGTTCAGGGTTTAAAGCTTAAGTTTTACATTAAAAAATTTCATTGTAGACGCCGCTTTACGTACATTCATTAAACATTGCCCTATATTCATACGAATAATTGTACATCATGTGTGTGCGTGTAATATTTACCAATATTGGCGTACATCGGCCATGTCGGAAGCCGTGAATCTTGAATCAGGCGCAGAAAGTAGTGCGCTCCGCGTTAATTTCTCCATACAATAGAGAAACAATAAGAGCCAGTAATATTTATACCAGGTAGTCTGAAAGATTTTAACCGATAAAACGGGATGCGCGGCGCTCCGCCGACGCGTTTCATTCAAGATATTCTGTTTCGTCGCGTTCCACGAAAGCAAGCGGCGTTCGCCGGCGGCTCGTGGCAACTCCGGTCGCGAGAGCGCGCGCCGACGGTTGCGTGTGTCGCGTCGCGTGTCAGTTACATCGCGGCAGCGGACGCCGGCGGGCGTATGGCGTGTACTTTCGATCTATGCGATCCGTGATAACCGCTCTATCGTGCCGACGACGCTACGCCGGTCCGGACGATTTTTCGCGCCAGTATGAACGGCGAGAGGTGGTTGCCGAGAAGCGCGTCTGGACGCGAGCGACTCGTGAGTTGCAGGAGCGAGGTGTTGTTCGCCGTGATTATCACGTGCGCCTTTGACTAACGTAGGTATAACGCGTTTAATTCGCGCTGTGGCATTTTGTACGTGTGTGTTTCTTTTTTTGTGAATAATTGTGAGAGACGCGCGTCGGATTACGCGAGACACGACTGTTCGGCAACGCCGCGAGTACGAAACTTCTTTGGACATCGATCAACGCGAGTGACGTGATCGCTTTGAGCTACCGCGATCGCGGAATCGAATGACGTAATCCATCGAATAGAAGGAATAGCCTGTTTTTTTGTTCTTTTGAAGAATAGTCTCGACTTCGTATTCGGAGATGACATATCCAGTCGCAAATCTTTTCCGACTCCGACTTTCCACAAGTATAAATCGAATGGACGGTTCAAGTGAATACAGATATTTGTGAAGTGATTACTAAAGGCGGTTAGTTCCGCCAGAAACTTTATAAATCTATTGTCCGCACTCGGTGACTCTTCTTTTACTGCAAGTTGCAAGAATCTTGTTTATAAAGGAGTAAGCATTACTTACTCATAGATAATATTCGTGCAAACAGCGGTGGTTGACCTTCGTTCGTGATTTCCGTTTGAATTTTTTCCGTTGCGCATCGTTCGTATCGCGAGGCACGTGACCGGCGTGAAGTTGCCCGCGAGCGCGACCGACGCGCAGCGAAGGACGCGAAGGTT
The DNA here is from genome assembly GCF_001594055.1 of Mycetomoellerius zeteki. Taxonomy (NCBI): domain Eukaryota; kingdom Metazoa; phylum Arthropoda; class Insecta; order Hymenoptera; family Formicidae; genus Mycetomoellerius; species Mycetomoellerius zeteki. The sequence goes on from NW_017256147.1 coordinate 1,348,530, forward strand.
GACACGAGCGGAGCGAATTTCGCGATGTCGGCGCGCAACTGTTTCGTAACCGTTCCGCTTTCGGTCGGCCGTGTGAAGTTCGTCGCCGATTCAAAAGACCGAGCTGGCGACGCGTGACGTGAACGGAGGTCATCGCGCGTAACTTGTGATTCGTAACGACGATCTCGTGTGGTGAGTTCGAAGCGCGGCGGGACGAGATTATCACCGAACTAACCGTTCGTCCTGCCGTTCAAATTTGGTACGTTTTTCGCCGTCTTCCAAGTCCAAATTGAATCGGACTTCCGATTCAAGAATTCGCAGAAGTACGCTTTAAAAGCTATCAAATACTAGAATTCTCTTTCTCGCTTTTCGCCAAATATCAAACACTAACTCACTTTAAGTTCCAAAAGTGCATTCTGCCACAGAAAGCAGACTTTTAGAAGTTCGGTGCTTCGGATCGCGCATCCGCCATCTTGTCGGCGTCCGCAAATCGTGCGATGTAATTGTGTGACGTAATCTCAAAGTCCGCAGGACGCGTTCGCGACGATTCGTGCCAACGTTCGCGCGGAAGTTGGCGCCCTTCGTGACAATCGTGACTCCGGTTCGCGAATTCGTGTCGCGTGTAATCGTATCGCGAATCGTCCGCGATGTCGCGAATTCCTGACGATCGAACGACTCGCGTGTGGTGCGACGGACGTTGTCTTTGACGACGATTTCATCGAGGGAGAAGCATCACCGGCCTCGAAAACGGCGCCGATCCTCGTCATCGTCGCCGTCGCCATGGCCTACGTGCTCTGGCGAGTGTTTATGAAGAAGTACTCCAAGGTGCGGCTGGGCATCAGAAATCTGCCGGTGAGTCCAATTTCGTATTACATGCATCTATTACGTACATCGTGTCTCCACGAATGCTTTCCATTTTCACGCTCACATGCTGTTAGCATCATATTATCTTTGTTTTATCAAATATTAAACAAGAGTAAACGAGAGTAGTTTAAAATGGATTGAAATTTTTTCTATCCGAATGCATATTTTAAATAGCGAATACTTTTTTTTTTGGATTCAATTGGATGTAAATGGATTGACAAACTTTCCTATTCAAAATTTTGAATTGAACAGTATTCACAATGCACAGAAAAATCTGATATTATTTTTGGATTGAAAGGCATAAAGATATGCTCCATGCAATTCCTATAAACGAATAAAAATGCATTCAGGATTGAAAAGCATTCATTTTAACATTCGTGAATTCATATTTCTGAAAATCTGAATTCATTTCGATCCATTCTCGTTTACTGGGAAGGACAAATGACGTTTACAAGCATTCTGGACGCACTCCGCACTTTCGTCCATAGTGGAATTAGATAAGGTGGACTGCGAATGATATAGGAGGAAGACTAATAAAAAATTGGTAAAAATCGGTCCTGGATGTAAACGTTATTCCCAAGTAGAACATAGAAGTCACAATAATATCGTGAGAACATCATAACTTCATTCGTTCCTTACAAGTTAATTTTTAAGTATCAAATGACGTCATGATGACGTTCTGTGATATCATTATGACTTAATTAAGACTCCGTTCTACCTGGGTTATTCTGCTGCTACACATCTTCAGGAACACAACACTTTAGATTTATTCGCGTGGCATGCTCCAGTAGAGTATATTGGAGCATGATGGAACATGTTGGAGTATGTTGCAGCCTGCGACGCGAACAAACGTCTTGTCTATTTCCACAATAGTTTTGTCTCTTCCTCTTCCCCCCTTCCTGTTCTTACAGTAAATTACGTTTGCTTCACTTCGAATGCAAAAAAATGTAGAAAGTGACGAAAGCGGGCACCTATTGTGCGTATATACGCAGCATCGTACTGACTTTCTTTCGAGCCCACGGCGCTGAATTTTCAAGAGCTCGACATCGTAGATTATAACCCTTTAATTGCAGGGGGGAGCGTAATAAGTACTCTCTGCAAACCTGAAATAAATGGGCTTAAAAGAATGAATAATAATAATAATGCTACGAGCGCGGTTTGAAATAGGCACGCACGAGGCACAGATTTGTTGGAGATCGTAGAGAGGATGAACGGTCTTCGCGTTTATTAGCTTTCTTCGTTTCAGCTATAACTATTATTTTTCATGGGATAGATATAAATGGATGTACATCAGAGAGAAGGCCGTGATTAAGTTCTCATACACAGAAGCTCGAAGAAAAAGAATGTTATTCACAAGCTGTATTTTATTTGGAAAATGATACACTTGAAAATTTGCAATATCTAACGTTTTATCATAAAAGTTATTTATTTTTCAATATAATGGTCTTATAATATTCAATATAATATTCTTATATAGAAAATTACATATAGTAATTAGTTATTAATATTAATCAGAATATTATCATTAATATCATATTATTAAGATAACTATTATCTTTTATAGCGTTTATTATTTAATCGCGAAATAAATAATATAACATATAATTTATTCAAAAATGAATATAATAGTTTTATTTACATTAATATCATGATTAATAACTTCATTAAAAATAGTGAATTTAAACGGAAATATTAGTCCATTTAAGCAATTAATAAATGAATAAAGTGATTAATAAGTGAATTTTTTATTTTTCTCTATTTTTTGATGCTCAGTTTGTTTGATCTTTTTATTTTTCCTTCCTTTATTACATCGAAAAAGGATCTTGTAAATGTATAATTTTTTTAGTTTATTCAGTTGGTGATCCGGTCAGCTCGATATCGCGCAAATACAAATGCGAACGGCCGGAGATGAACGCGAGATGCTGTGTATGCAAGTGTGCATCCTCGTCAAGGTTGGCATTTTATGGCCAGACTCTCATGCCGGATAACCGCAGTATACAGATTATGCAATTAGGCATCGCTCCTGCCCGGCGGAAACTCGCTTTCAATTGATAATTACCGTCGTTAGCAGTATTTTCCGCAGTTGGGATATATGTATACATTTATCATACTTGGATTTCATTTATTTCTCACGTACATGTTTGATTCTCTCACCAATAAACTAAAAAAGAATATCAGAAAATTGCTCTGCCAATTACTTTTCATGAATGATTTTTAAAAATCTTTTATGGCGTTTTGATTATTTATTAATTAAAATTAAATGTGTGTGAATAACTTTACTTATTCACGAATGAATATAATTGTTTCGTTGTATAATTTCAGTAAGCAGTAATACTACATTCTATAAAAATTATATTCGAAAACTTGAGACATCAATACATTTAATTAATTATTAATACTTTTTATTATAATTAATAATATTAAAATAACATAATGCTTGCCGTATTATTGTTTCATTTTTCTCTTAATTTATCGTATTTGCTTTACATCTTGTTATAATACGGATTATGATTGAGAAAAAAAGCAGCAGATCTAAAGGCCAAAGATGAGATTATTTTGTGTAGTACATAAATGTATAAAACATTTTTGTTGCGAGCTTTATGCTTTCGAAGTGATTGAGAAATGCGTTACCATTTGGTCGCATGATAAATTGAATTACGATAATGGTATAAAAGTTGGAAAAGATACAGCGACGCGGTTGCTTACCCATAATTATCCAATTATTATTATCACATTGGTATTAACTGTAGTTGCATTCCAATAATTGTGTATCACGCCACGATATACTGAATTTCGTAAAACAACCGCACGATGCATATTGTACGACCGATAATCGCTCCAGATAAATAGATATTTGAAAACGTTTACATAATTTATATATATTTGACATAACAAAGTGGAAAGCATTCGTGAGAAATGTATAAGAATTGTAGTGGTTAATTTATAAGATTTCTAAGTAATCGAAATAATAACGGTGTTTAAAACATGTATAGCTTTCTTGAATGTTCTTATTTATTATTTTTGTACAAATTTTGAGAAAGTTATTACTACTGTTTTTTTTTAATCTTCTATTTTATATACATCATATTGATAATTATTTTCCATTAATCATGTTCTTTCTTTATCTTAAAAATCTTTGTCTCTTTTGAATTTTTTTATAGAACGCTTATGTCTGGTTACGTTTTACCCATAATTTTTTAAATATTTATATGTTATATTACTAGAATCACTAAAAACGTATAATCAGAAAAAGAACTGATTGCTTCATTAGATAGCTAGTCGTTCCAGTAACAATTAAAAATTAATCAAACATAATTGGATGATCAATCAAATTAAAACACTACAATAACAATTGATAAAAGTGTCAGTTGTCATAAAGAAAGTATATGTATTGACGTTTCTATTTGTACTATGTAATTAACATACTGTTTTAAATTATAATATTAGATACATATATTTACATTTATCTTTGCGATTTATATTCTGTTGTTTTTTTTACATCGATAACGATAGTATTTTTATCGTTTGTGTATTCTAGCTGCTTTTTCTTTGTTCTGTTGTTTTAACACACGGTTCTACGTTGACTTTCGTATGCGTTTGATCGATCGACGAATAGTATTTCATTTCGGTCAACGTTTAATGAGACACACCCGGCCAATAAATTTCACGGAAGGAAAGACTCAGACCAATAGATAGGGGAGAAATGTTAGACTTCAATTTACGATGCGTTCACTTACTCAGATTAGGTGATTATGACGTTTTCGTCGTAATAAATGAGGTTTCGCAGAAATGAAATATTAAATAAACATCGAGCAGTCACGTTTTGCACACCGGACACCTGGTATTATTTCTCGCTTCTGTTACTTATCTTTTGTGTGTTTCTCAATATGCTATTACAGCCCGTTACTATTGCAATAGCACAGTAAAAGATACATATGTTTTATCTTTCGTTCCTGTCAATATATCATTGAATAGTCAACGAATTTCAATTTGCATAAACGCGAAAATATTTTAGAATGCATTATCAAATCTTTAGTAATAAAAAAAAATCGTCTTCTTTAGACCAAACATGACGGCAACAATAATATGTGTTAATTTTTTAATTGTTGTATATTTGTACAAAATTAAATGGAAAGATAAATTTAATTGTATCCAGTTACATTTTAACATATTAACAATAGGTAGATATTATTTTGTACTATTTTATTTTATGTACGCCATCGTTATGTGAGCATACCAACGGAAAGGTATATGAGGTGTTAGATAATTGAAAGTAAGAGAAGCGAGTGTAATCCCCTATTTGCAATCGGCGGATGACTTCATCATCGTGTCGCAACGGGCTCGCGACAAACACGCCTTCGCACAGTCTGTAATTGCCGACTGTTTAGATTGTATCTCTTGAACGTTGACAGTATCTTTGTTGAATCTCCTGACAAGATAGTGCTAACAGAGCGATGGTATAAGCAGTTACTGTGATTATAAATATGCAGAGCAGATGGCTGTACAGAGCAAAACTGTTTGGTACTAGAAACTAATGACTTTTAAAGATTCCGAATGTTTAATGAAGGAAGTGACAAATATAGTAATCGTCAAAAGATACGCGATCTTAAGTTCCTCTAACTTAATATAAGGAATTGTTGTTTCTATGCTTTTTTCTATAAAAATATTTTACAGTTGTATTATATATGTAACTATTAGTTACATATGTAATTATAGTGCTGTATATCCTCGAAATATATGAAAAATCGCGAATTTGCACAGGCTATTGCCTAATTAATTGACGTGGAAGATAAAGTTACTGTACGATCGTCAGCCAGCAGGCGTTTTGTCAGAGCAGCTTAATAAATTTTAATGCTGCGTGTTCGCGTGACGTCGGAGTCCACCGGGGTTCCGTCAGCGGTAGCAAGAGGAAAGGAGGTATGAACAGTGGGGGAGTTTAGGAAAAGAATGAAAGAAGGGAGATGCGAGGGTGCAATTTAGTTTGCGGTTGCTCGAGTCGGGTTACGTTAGGCTAGTCCGGTCGCCGATCGGTCCCCGTGACCGTGAACCGTGCGGCTGACCTGCGACACAAACACGGTCTCTCTTCTCGACTGGACCCCTTTGCCTCCTCCGCGGTTCCATCCCCCTTTCCGTCTTGTCCCCTTCGCCGTTGCTACCCATAAATCTACCTGCACCACATCGCGTCTCGTTTCTACGGATCGCTCGCTTGGCTCTCTCTCGTGTTTCGCATTGTGCAGTCTACGGGATCTCCGAGTGATAAATACAACCGTGGCCACCCTCTCCTCCTCTTCCGCTCTATCCTTATCCTTTAAATTTCATTTTTCACGCTCTCCCTCTCTTTGGTCCAGCGTGAAACTGGCGATGTAAACCGTATCCCGCTTTTATCGGTTCTCTTCTCTTGAAAGAGCACAATTGTGCTCCGTGATTTTACATCGACGATTTACATCGACACGTAGGAGGCTGATCTATTCCGATATCCAATTTACTGAAACCGGAATTTATCTTATGATTCATATAACACATGCAATGGTATTTCGTTTTTTCTTTTTCTTGTCATTTTCACTTAACGTGTGATGACAAAAAATTAAAATTATCTAAATTGAAATTGTACTTTTTGAATAAATTTGATAGATATAAAATATTTTTAATAAATTTGATAGATATAAAATATTTTTAAGAGACATGAATGAATGCATATATTATTATTTTAAATTCTCAGTTTTTAATAGATCTTCTAATAGATCATTATTTTATTAAAATAATATGATTTATATTATATTGTATTGAATATTTATTTGTGCAAAGTTTATAAATTTTTTATTTGACGGATTTTAAATGATTATTTATATATTTTTATGTATCATAAATATGGATATTTGCCGTATTATTTCATAGCTTGATGATTCCTATCTTATATTATAATGCGCCGCGCGGAATTTCATTCACTTTCGCCGTTGATAGAACGAGCGCATTTTCAGACGACCGAGTTTGCGTGACGAGAGCAACATGCAAATTTAATCGAAAAACGACGTCCTAGAATTAAGGCCTGCCAAATTAAAAATGAGTCGTTCCCGAGTTTCCTTTAAGCTGCCACTCATTGCGTTACGGTTCGTTGCCTCGATTAAATATCATTATTGTGTCGTTACACGAGTCGGCCGAGGTCGCAAGAAAGAAATTATTTTGTAAAAGGGGAACACGGATGTTCTGATTTGTTTTTTTGATGTACTTAATGCGTTCTTATGTAATCGTAATTTTTCTCTTCCTTTTTAAAAATAATTATTGATTTTAACTTATCCGAAGTAATAACATACCTACGTTAATAAAAGTGATACCTATGTTAATAAAATCTAGTTTTATGATGGCTGATTGTCATTTGGAAAAATAATTCGTAATTCTTTGTTTAGAATTTTTTTCTTATATATATATGTATATAATACATATATATTTAAAAAATGATCATATCATAAGAAAAAGCAATACTGCAAATGTGAGATAATTGAAATTTTTTTGTATAGTTTTTTGCACAACGGTACAATGATTTAATATAATTTAAATTTTTTGCACGCTCATTTTAGAATATCGACGTTCTGAATCTTAATTTTTTTCAATGATGCACTTTGGATTAACGTTATGTTTTGATTTCAATAAGGAAGAAATCCTCATCAGATTTCGTGATGTGACACGTGAATCGACGATACAGACGAGTGTCTTCGTGAATTTAATGCCATTACGGTCGTCACGCTCATGTCGAAGCGTCACGCATTTCTAACCATGGAGATTTATATGACTTTTTCTAAGTTTCTGAATGCTGTTCAGTTTGAGCAAAAACGTGAAAGTGCCTCTATCTAGACAGATCTGGCGTGCTTCAAGTAAAACGATTCAGAATTCCGTGCCCTAATTACGGTGGAAACCATTTTCTAAGTACACCGCAAATGCGCTCGCTTGTTTCGCATCGCTTTAACACACGTATGACAACCTTCCGAGAGAAATCCTTCTCAACGGAAATTCCGGCGTGCCAATTCTAGAATAGGATGTAAAAACCTTAATCACAACGAGGGTAATTTTATGACAGGAATGGCTATTGTTTTAAATCCATAGCATTATAGAAAGAGAAATATAGTTTACAAAAAAAGAAAAGCTATATGAAGTAGCAAATAAATGGAGTAAATATGTGTATGCTTGTAAGATATGGTAATAAATGGATTTAAATTTCTATTTTCCTTATTTGGTAAAATTTTAGTTTTGATGTATTTAATATTTCTATTATTATCACAAAACTTTTGATCTATTTTTGGTTAGTATACTTTATTAAATTTTGATGAGATATATATTATAAAATTAATTTACGAGCAACATATTACAATATAATGATTAATGAATAGCTTAGTAGTCACACATATTTATCAATTTAACGTTTTAAAGAATAATTAACAATTTCGCGTAGAAAGACGTGTAATTAGAATTTAATTATGCGTGATTAATAATTAATAATTATGAATCAATAAGTGTGATGAACAGTGCACGGTTAATGTTTATTTATAAGATCGTTGTTTTTGGCATCTGATACATGACTCGATAATGATTGTACGCATTCACACGATTCATTATACCATCAAACAAAATAAACACACACATACTCATACACACGCACTCTCGCATTTCTCACATTAAAATTGATTATCGTGGTATGTGAAATTGTTGGAAATAAATTTCTTAAACATAACGAACACATAAATTGGTATAACTGTTACACTTTCTGATCTTAATAATAGTTAGAGATTAAAAGATAACGAGGCAAACATGATAAATTTACGAATTGAAGTCGTGCATTCCAAAATAGTGCATGTCTGCCTCATGCTGACAAATGCGGCATTAGAATAAAAATCGGTAATTCGACATTCCAACGGCAAGTACGTATTATAGAATTCTGTGAACATTTCTGAGGAACGCAAGAATGAGGAAGTAACTATATTCTTTCGTATTCTTTAAGACAGCTCGCACATTTTTTATCAAAACTGTGCGACCGCGCCGATGTTTTATCCCGCGCTGTACCACCATCGCATGTATACTTTTGTCTGTATGTATTCCAGAGCGTCGGTTCTGGTAACGCGATAACTATCTTTTCCCGAATATCCTTGTGGATCGCACCAGCGGCGTGCGAAGATGCGCGCTTCTTGATTTAATTTCACGTTTGCAGCAGATATGAAAAGCGATACATGCGGTTCTTCATTCAATTTCATTTACGGTATTCCGCTTACCGTTAACGATGTCAGGTTGACTTCTCGCCATCGAAAAATCATATACCACATGAGGTGACGTACTACGAGCGAGACACTTATCGCGACCTCGCATGCATGTCTCGTTTGCAACCGGTGTGAACCTGGCGCCCAACTTTATCAAAATTAAAAATTAATACCGTAGGGCGTTTGTACTTCGTTTGTACCCGTTTGTACCTACCTTATTTTCGTTTGTACCTCAAACAGTTAAACAAAAAATGAAATACAAAAAATGGCCAGCGCCCAAGTTTAATATTTTTTAATTTCATTTATGCCATTCGAAAGAGAATCGTTTGTACCCGTTTGTACCTCCCTTACTTTCGTTTGTACCTCAAAGGGTTCGGAGATACAGCGCTTTTCAA
>NW_017256147.1:1359547-1375451 GCF_001594055.1 Mycetomoellerius zeteki
CGGTATCTCCGAACCCTTCGAGGTACAAACGAAAGTGAGGGAGGTACAAACGGGTACAAACGATTCTCTTTCGAATGCCGTTGGTCCCGTTTCGATATCTTGAAAATTGGCAAAGTTAGCTATATAGGGCTTGTGCAAAAATTGAAAAGCGCGGTATCTCCGAACCCTTCGAGGTACAAACGAAAGTGAGGGAGGTACAAACGGGTACAAACGATTCTCTTTCGAATGCCGTTGGTCCCGTTTCGATATGTTGAAAATTGGCAAAGTTAGCTATATAGGGCTTGTGCAAGAATTGAAAAGCGCGGTATCTCCGAACCCTTCGAGGTACAAACGAAAGTGAAGGAGGTACAAACGGGTACAAACGATTCTCTTTCGAATGCCGTTGGTCCCGTTTCGATATCTTGAAAATTGGCAAAGTTAGCTATATAGGGCTTGTGCAAAAATTGAAAAGCGCTGTATCTCCGAACCCTTTGAGGTACAAACGAAAGTAAGGGAGGTACAAACGGGTACAAACGATTCTCTTTCGAATGGCATAAATGAAATTAAAAAATATTAAACTTGGGCGCTGGCCATTTTTTGTATTTCATTTTTTGTTTAACTGTTTGAGGTACAAACGAAAATAAGGGAGGTACAAACGGGTACAAACGAAGTACAAACGCCCTACGGTATTAATTTTTAATTTTGATAAAGTTGGGCGCCAGGTTCACACCGGTTCGTTTGCAGAGGAGATACGCGCGTTAGCGCCGCCGTCTCAATGATACGTATGCATTAATTTCCTCACAATAGATTTTGTCGCGACGAGAACGTGAGACTCTTTGTGCTGAAACGATACGACATTCGATAAGCGTACGGAAAATTCATCAATCGACCTCGAACTTGCGAACGAAAAAGTGTTTCTTTATGTAGAACTTTCTTTTTTCGCTTGGCTGTGAACTCGACTTAATTCGATAATATACACGATTTTTAGAAATACCCCTTGTTTTATTTACAGAAAATATAACATAAATAAAAAAATGTTCATCTTTTCTTTAATTGCGTTTAAAAGAATTATATAAAATAGTTAAAAAGTTAAATAATTTGATAAATTATTAAAAAATTCGAGTTTTTTCTTTCATTCTTTGTTTATCAAATACGAGAGTTGCATTGCAAGAGTTGAACATTGCAGGATTAAAACAGATCCGAGGCCGTAATTCTCATACCGTTTTTTCAACGGTACGGCTTTGATTAGATTCAGGATAATCCAGTGGACCGCTTTGTAATTATCATCGGTGGGCATCGGCCCACGATGTGCAACAAGTTTAGCAAGCAACGAATTTAGTAGCGATCAATCATCACACGCACAACCGACCTCGCCCAGCTGTGACTCGAAGTTCGAGTGAAAGCGATACATGCGGGGCAAGCAAGCTTGGTCTGGGATGTAATAATTATTCAAAAGTACGGAGCCCCATTCTCGTTTCCTGATAAATGATAGCGCCGTGCCGGAAGGAGCCGCTTGCATGAACAATATCAGCCGTTGGGAAATGATCGATTGAACTCGAAGATTTTCTGGCGGCTGAAAGTGCATATGTGCGGCTCGTGACCACTATGCCCGCGTCTATGGTGCTTGTTGCGGACATTTTTTTTTTCTTTTCTCTTTTTCACAGAGCAGAAGCTCCTCGGCTAGAAATTCAGGTTTCTCTCTTTCTCTCTCGCGAATGTAATGCTTTATAACTCCACCTAACAACTTCCTGAGCAATGGCGATAAATAATTCATGGTTACGCGCGTGCTTCCTCGTTGCCTCGCACAGTTTCTTATTTTTTATGGTAAGACGCCGTCGCTGGAGAACGACAAATGTTTCTCACCTCCTAAGCAACCGATTACGATATTGCGGAATATGTGAAAGAAATTCTTTCCCATGAGCAGTCGACACACTGCGAGACCCTAGCGATAACGCGCTAATTTATTAAATGATGCAATCGGAGTACCTTACAACGCTTAAAGTGAAGGATTAACGCAACTTACAGCGTGTCGGATTATTCATTACATAATATACTTGCATTGTATGTATGATCTTTTTGCTTTGTCTTATGACTATTTTTACTTCCCCCTGATTGTTCACATCTCTTGAGATATTTTTTATAGAAGAAAAATTGACTCTAAGTTGAATCTATCATTTATTATTTCTGTAAACATACTTTATTTTTTGTGATTTTACTCATCTTTTATGACATTCTATCTGTATATTTTTATTATTTTACTTTTATGGAATGTTAGTATATCTGTTTCTAATACTGTTATTTATCGAATCGATATCATCATCTTTGATCAGAAAAATATCATTCGATGCCTTTTCTTTTTTTTTTTTACGTTTATGATACGTTTTCTGAAATTACATTTTAATAACATTTTCATATTGATTAATAACTGTTACGTATATTATTTTATTAATTAAAAATCTCACTTGAAAATTCAAGGTCTGTGAAAATTTCATATGGAATGAGTAAAATTAACTATCGGTTAAACATGAAAGTTGTTCTTTTTTTCAATAAGTGATAAAAACATAGTAAATGTAATAAAAAATAAAACAAGTAATAAAATTAATTTTTTTATTCTAGTTTTTATATTTGAATTTTCTTATTAATCTTAATAAATATACAATGAAATTAGCACGGTTGTAATTTTTGTATGCAATTGTGCAATTGGGTATTTGCCTGCATATATGAGGGCATTGATCCTCCAGTTTTTTACGTAATAAAATTTGCAACGTCTCAAATGAGACGTGAGAATATGATTCATAGTTCTGTTAAAAATACATGGATATTACAGGTATTGATGCTTAATATGAACAATTTATACATATTATGAAAAATTAATATAATTGAAAATGAAAATGTATATTTGTTTGGAAAAAAAAGGATAAAATTTTTGTATCTGTCACAAATTTATTATAAAAAAAAATATCTTTCACTTATTAACTACTTAAAATATTTATTTGAATATTTTATGTTGTATAATACGTATATAAAAAAATATTAAATAAATTTTTTTCTTAATATTTATTTATGCACGTGCATCTTGTTAGCTCTACGTTGTTGATCAAACGTGAGAAGATGCGCTAGTGCAAGCATCGACTAACAGGTGGCACTAGTTGCTCATGAATGCAGTTGCATTGCAATTTCCTCAAGGATGACTAATCCGTACAGTTATTTATGCTTAACAAACTCACGGATTCGAGCTCATTATGATACTCTCTTACATATATTTAAACATCATATAGATATACGTTTTTATGAACAATAGTACTTTGGAAGAAAAGTAGAAAGATGCAAGGTAATTTAAAAATAATAGGAATGAGAAAATAGGAATTAGATTCATGTACGTATTTGCTATAAATTTAGTAGAACAGCGTAAACTAAAGTTTTTTTTATTTATATGTGATTAAAAAATCGAAATTGCGTTTACAACTATAGAGATTTGGTCATATATATTAATATATAAATTAAATATAAATTTAAAAAATTGATCTCTCCTTCCGCAACGTACTGTAAATCTAGATAAAGAAATTTTTATATTAAATTTTATCTTTTATTAAATATACATGGAAACAAATCGAGAGAAAAATGCTTGTGACATAATATTTCTAGAGATTTTAACAAAAATATTCTTGTTTTATTTTCATTGCTTGGTTTTGCTTTATTGGAACATTTCTATAATGGTAATCGAATGTTTTATGTAGAAATAATTAAATCATGAAGTATTATAAATCCAAATACGCGTCTAATTAATCGAATAATTTTGTTGTTTATTATAGCTATGAAAAAATATATCTACGTCACGAATGAACATAATAATTTCTTATTTTTTTAAACATTGAAATTATACTAATTACGATTTCTATGTATGTGCATACGCGCACGTAAATTGTCTGATGGAGTAACGGAAGTGCCAATAAGTATCACTTTTACTCGCGAATTTGTTGCGGTGCTTATTTCTAGTACTTTCCTTCCGTGCACGGCCTAATTCTCGCACGATCTACGTTAAGCGAATACAACCTGAGCCCATCAATTTTCACCTATGTGTCTATATGATACTCTATTTAATAATGCATTCGGGTAACAGATTTCATTCGTTCTATCATCCGTGCAACGCGATTAGACACGCAAATCTGTCTTACTGCTTTTAAAGTAGCGTAAGTGGCTCGTTAAAACATTCTTGATACTTATTGGCACTTTTGTCAACATTTTTATTTTTTTTGGTTTTCATTTTTCTTTTACTTACTTGCGCAGATATCATGATTACACCTAGAAATCTGCTTTCAGTCATTGTATATTTCAGATAAAATGCGCCTGTTGATCGGTCAGTTTGACTTTAACAGCTGTCGATCGACGCGCTAGAAGACCGTCAGTCAACTTGCGTTCGCTTAGAGCTCGTAATCGTTAACACGATCCTGAAAACGCAGGACGAGGGCATGACACGGCAATGGGACCGATGTCCGATCGGTGACACGGCAATTCGAGCGAACGGATGAAAGAGGCATTCAATTACCGCCGACGAACTGGCGATGACAAGTCGCGAAGTCTCGAATCCGAACAAGGATTCGACTAATGAAACCAGCCTCATTGCTCTATGTGGTGGCTGGGTCTTTATCCATACGTTTGCGATTTATTCACGGTATTAAGGACTTCACCATCTCCATGATGGATCAAAAGTTCCGTCGGCTTTGTCGCTCGCCGATGTCAGTCGAATCGAATCGTCGTGTTCAGATCACATGAACATTTGTTTGTTACTGCATTACTGCATAAATCTCAGTACATAAATCTCGAAACGAAGACTATTCTAACTATTACCGCGCACATACGTTGCAATGTTATAAACTCTTTGTTCTTTCCCGTTGCATTCGTCACAGCTTTGTTGCCGTAGGCAATTGTATCAGCACGCTGGACCGGAGCGATCCACTCGTGATTCTGTCATTTTTACGTTCGCATGTTCAGCCGTACGAGAGAATATAATGCTTTCGTCTCCGGTTAGATCGTTGCATATACGCCGCGTTATTTTCACTCGGGGAAGGAGTCAACGCCGGGGGAGTTCGATTATCCCCGTGTCGACGTCGGTGGCGACGACGACGACGACGGCGAGAGGGAAACGTTATCACGCATGCCCGTGTTCCGCGGCGTTCTCGTCCTCGTCCGCGGAATCGCCTGACGGGTATTTTGACAGTACGCCACCCTGCATCCTCCGCGTCAAGATGCATCTCGATTCTTGTTGTTCACAACGTCAATCACTCTCATTTTTGCCTATTCATGTGTCACTCCGTGCGACCGATGTACTTGATGCATTACGAGAAAGATGCGTCGGACGCGCCGCTTAAACGTGCGCGTTTAACAGCGCCGCTCGCGGAACCGGGTCAGTCGATAGAATCTGAGCGAGTGTTTGTGCGCGTCCAGAGTGTTCCTTCACTGGGGTAGGATTGGGGGATAGAAAACGATCTAGGATGAAACAGCTTTGAGACCCGAAATTGGACAAATCATTTCTTGACCTCGCGGAAGAGTCCTTAATTCGAGAGTTTTCCGCACCGCCATAAGCGACGAGAGGTGATTACAGGTAGTAAACTCATCGAGTCGCTCTGAGAGGAACTTGCATGATTCGCGTAGACAGTACCGTTTTTCAGTTACGCTCTCGGGGTGGCCGGGAAAGGAATGGCAGCGTGGCGGGTCCGAATCTTCGCAACGTCTTGGAGTAAGGCGTTGACTCGTTTTTGAGCCAAGTGGTGGGCGGGTGTAGTCGTGAAAGAGTGAAGTGTTTGAATGACTTGCGCGGGAAGGCGGTTGTGTTAACTCGAGTATGTGGATTTCACGGACATGAATACCTCCTCGGTGAGGTGGGGCCCGGCTCTCACGGCGTCGCCGGATTACCACCGGCGCGGGCGTCCCGAAGTGCCGTGTAAATCTTCCTGAAAATTACGAAGTAATTTTGCGACGGTTCCAGAATCAGGTTTCGTCGTGTGCGCTTGTGTGTGTGTGTGTGTGTGTGTGCGTGCGCGCGCGCGCGCGTGCGCTTGTGTGTGTGTAAGTGTATGTGTGTACGGGTGTGTGTATTGTGTGTCATATGTAAAGTGCTATTCGGCAGGATGATGTCTCCTCTATTTGAGCCGCTTTATGTCAAACACTCCAAAAATTTTCGCAATCAATGTGATTCTGTGAGGTATCGTGCGATGCGAGACCGTCGTTAAATTGTTAATGTATATAGTTCTCGTAACGCGACTGTGTTTTGTGATTCTTCGTGAGAAGGGCAGGGGCCTTTTTTCCCTTGGGCGATCCTGGATACGAACCTGCTCTGCTCCTTACGAACGTGGAACCGTCCATCTGTCAGAAGCGTCTCTCAGAACGTGAAATCCCGTTTGGAACCTTGACGGGCTCTCGTCCGCGAGCGGATTCCCGCACTCTCGGTTGGATTCGAGCTATCCCGGTGCATGTGTTCGAAGGTGGGCGGATGCCGCTGTCCACGCCAAGGACATGTATCCTCGAGCTCGTATTCAAGAACAATGAGGAGCTCAGAACGGCCGTTTCGCTGCGATGCCGGAATGCCGTGCTGGGAATACAAAGTCCGAGCCCTGTCGTTCTGCCCTTCGTCTACATCGTCATCCGCGTTGTCGTTGTCATCATCGTCATCGCCGTCGTCGTCGCCGCCGTCGTTTGCTCCGTTGAAATCTATGATTGAAACTTAGTTATGTCGCGAATGCATATGCCGTGGGAATAAATTGACCGAAGAGTGTTAAGCGAAACTCGTTCTCATCTCTTTGTGACGGTTAAAAAAGGCTAAGGAACGGAATCAACGGCGAAGAAAGAGAAGAAGGGGCTAACGAGCCGAACAGGATGAGTCATTTTGATTGGAAGCTGCTGCGCCGGAAGAAGGTATAGTTTGTTAGGTGGAGTTTCTTTTCGATTCTTTTAGGCGATTCGTTTTGAGCCTTCGGTTCTTTGCGAGTTAAATGATATAGTCATTTATCAATTCGTTTCACAAAGTATTATAATTTTCAAGATATAGAATGCATGAATTTTTTTATTGACATAGGAATTAGATTTTTTAACATTCTAATACATGGGAAAAAACAAATTTTATGATCCTGTGTATTTTCCATCGTTGAATTGTTAAAAAAAATTATAAATTTAGAATTTATTCTTGTGTTAAAAAATTTGCAAGTTTATTATATGTATTAAAAATAGCTTATTATTTTTTGTTTAAACGTATATTGAATATTTCACTGCAAGACAATATACGTTTACTTATCCTTTTACTGTGTGTAATTACGTTGAAGAACAACTGTTCGCGTACCTATGGGTTAAAAGCGCTATTAGTCAAATTCCGAAACATAACGAATGTAAGTAAGTCGCGATTATAAATTACCGCTCATATAAAAAGCGACTTATTGACCCGCGGAAAGATTAGTATGGTGGAACAGCATAGCGAGCAGCGAGCTGCTCATTTTCGCATGTAGATGGATATATAGTTGGGAATAATAGAGACATTGAGTGCTGCCATAATGACGATCCATTAGTCACTGAGAGAGCGAGATAGTCGGAAACATGGAGAATAGCCTTTTTGAGAGTTATTAAGAATCTGCTGTGCGCTTCACGCAAATACTCGAAGTTTCATTTCCGCCGTTTTTATTCCCATTAACGTGGAAGGCACAACTATTGTCTTTCGAATTTTAGCCAATCTCGCATTCTTGACAGACACGTGCGAAGCTAGATATCCTTGACCTCGTAATATTCCGTTAACTTCCTGTAATATGGTATACTATTCATCGTTTAACTTACCTAAAGTTATAAAAATGATAAGGAAATAGAGGGAGTTATTTTGATGCCCCAATTGCATTAGAAGATTAATGACTCTAGTTTCCCCTAGCTGGCATTTTGATTCGTTTCTAAATCGATATATAGGCTATAGTGGATAAACGAATCTTCTCGATCCACTGATCTTCTCGATGGATCGTACAACAATAAAGATGTAGAAAATGCTTTGCAAGAGTTGTCTATTTGTTATGAGGCGGGGTGACGCGCGTAGGAAATTACGCTCACTTACGTAAATGCACACCGTCATTTCCGCGCCCGAAACGCTTCGATGCAACATCATCGTATGCCCACGATGATGTTGCATCGACGTATCTGATATACTTTAATTGTTAATGCCATGATAAGAATTAAAATTGAAACTCATGTAAGAACAGTTCTCTCGAGTTAAGAATTATCATTAAAAGTCTTTAGAATATTCTGAAAAATTGAGATTTCTGAAAACTTTTTGTTATTATTTTGTTATTATTTTTGTATTTAATTTTTGTCGAAATTATTTTTGAAACATATCAGAAATTCCAAAATTTATTAAGGCTATTTGTTACAGTCAGACTTTTCTGTCAATTGTATCGCAATTTTGGGTTATTAATTTTACGCAGATTCTAATTAGTCTTTTCTCATTATTATCTAAATTTGTTATCTAAATTATTCTTTTGATACGTATCGTATATCAAACCGATTTCCATTTAATGATCATTTAGAAGTTGCGTAACCACGCTGAATTGCATAATCGGTAGGATCGCGAATGGAATCGACGTTATACGCGTCGTCATCTAACCCTGCTTCGTTCGAATTAAGCTGGTTTCCAGTGTATTTACTTGGTGTGTTAGCACGAGATACGTTTTTTGTCCGACGGCGATCTTACCTGCGCGAGTTGAGCGTGTGCGGGATTTGCATAACAGAAAGAAGGCGTTACCACGGTCGGCGTTAAATTTCAGGCATCAGTGCGCTCGGCTTTCTGTCCCCGCAGACTTTTCTCGCGTCTCCGGTAATTACCGTATACCCGATCGAGGCATTTCGAGGCATACAGTGTAATAATGCTCGCTCGGCTCGCGTCGCCAGATTGTCTGTCGCCACGTTTGCGCTATCCGAGCGTTTTATCGCCGTCGATACCCACTTTCGCCCTCGGCGGTGAGACTTTAACCCGGTTGAGTTATGCGCGATCCGAAGTGACATTCATACGTGCATTAATGGATTATCTACACGTCCCGCGGCTCAAGCGGGCCCGGCGATTTGCATTGAATGCGTCAAGTGTACCATGATTTGCTCGCCGATTTTAATTTAACCGTGTAATTGACTCCGCGACGAAATCACGTAACAACGAACAGCGAAATATCGCCAGTCCTATTAGCATAAGCGATTTTCCCGCGAAAATCCTAATCGTGACATTTACTGCGTGCGTTATCTGTTCATCGCTGGTAGAAGTTGGTCGATTATGCTCGCGCAGATTATTAACGCAATGTCGTAAATTTGAAGCCATATATCAATCGCTCGGAAAATACAGGCTCACCAAATCCAACGGACAATCGATGTAAAAATTCTCGCGCAATTGCTTAAGTAGAGCAATTTTCCGCGTGGACGAGTATTCACCGCCGAGAGACGCAATTAAAATGATAGTTTCCATCATAATCGATTTCCAGCCGGATTTATCTAACGATCTGACATTTAGTGCACCATGCTGATTAGGTAATCGTCACATTTGCCCGAACATTTTTATTTTTACTCTTCCTCTTTCTCGCGTATATTGACAAGGCGTATAATGACGCATTCAAAAAAATGTTTAAAGGATACTAGCCGAGCGAGGACACGTGAAGTGGAGACGGGAAAGCAAACTTGGATATTGCGACGACATTTTGCAGAGACGTGCCGGCCCGTTACTACTGGCAATAAATCGATCTCGCGTCTCTCCACAAGTCTCTTTCGCGAGTCACATCTGTCTTCAATGTTGCGTCTGATTCGACAAGCGTGACGATTTTGTGCACTTTTAAATGTTGTCATGTAAAATATTTTTGCTCGTTTAACTCACTTGTATAATATTCGTGCGGCTAAACAGGCTTGAATTCTACATTCTGTCGCTCAGTTCACAGTAGGTTTATGTGGCGTCCGCACATTGAACAATACAATAGCGAATAAGGCTTTCTTCGCTTGTGTTTGCCACGAGCAGGTCTCTCGTTATTCCGTTTAATGGTGCTCCGATATTCAAATCGCGACCGAAGTCTGGAAACTCGAGCCGCGCACTCGAATAGTGCTCGTGATGAAGACGGCCTTTTACGTGAAACTTGAGAAACGCGATACAGTCGACCATCAGTCCGGACTGCGGCGGCAATTCCCGCGCGCGAATTCTCGGTGCGCGAGATAATGGAAAACTTATCATGCCCGCGATCTACCACAAATTGGAATTGGCTCGCTCACCTTGGCCTACGTCCATTCGCATCGGTCAAGTCGGGGTATAACTATGCACATGCGAAAATTCCAGATCGCAATTTTGCGATAGCGCTTCGAGGTACGCGAAATTGATGGAAATGGACGTTAGTACGCGCTGTTGTAACGATATTGATTCACACCGTACGCGTCAACGTGTGTGTAAACGCAATTGAATTTTTTTATCGGTTGTGTAAATTACGAGACCGTCACAATTGTAAAAATGCTATGACGTGACGTTTAAAGTAGGCCAACGGAACCTTCTATTGCCCGGCACTGGGGTGAGGGCGAAAGGAGGGTCGATAAAGTTTGAAATCAATAATCTTGTCTGCAGTTAGCTATTTAAGTTTGGAATTGGAATGAATTCACTTATTCTTCTATTGCGCAAGAAAACAAAATTAGAATTTATTAATCAATTTAATTCCGTCTATACATTATTAATAGCAAACTTTGAAGCAAATTTTAAGTTTATTTCATCATTATTTAAATTATTTTAAACAAAAAACTTTGATGATATATTTTACGTTAATAGCATGTTATTTGTTTAGTTTCTTTCTAATGTGTGAGGGCATAAATCCTCGCGTATTAAAGAAGGATAAATAAGTAGTGTGAGTTCGAAAGCTGACTTGCAAGATAAAAGATTTTATTTTTTAAGACCGTTTTAATACCGCCATTAACGGAATTGCTGACCCATTGGTAATTGCGACGCGTCTTGCAGCACGCAAATATGTTGATCTAAAGCAATGAAAGAGGTAATTTTAGAAACGTCGCAATTATAGGAGTCACGCGGTAGTCGCAGAAGGATATTATGCGAATATAACGACTTTCAAACCGAGGAAGGTAAACGTTCCTTATTTTTATTTAACTTCCCGGGGTTCGATGGAATTCGATGGTTTTATGAGGCTTGGTAAATACATGGAGCAACCAAGTGGCATGCCAGTCTGATGGTACTGTCAATATATTTTTTACGGTGTACGCCCACGCTCGCATTTATGAGTACAAATAGCAGTACTTGGACTCGGAGAAGGTATAGATTAAGATAAAATATTACTTGCAATATAATATTTCGAATCCGTATAATAGAGCTTCCAGTCATTATTGTCTATAATTTTATATTTTAGAGAGCGATATTGGTATGGCGGTATTATAAATAAATGTGAACAGATAGAATTGCTAATAATTACTATCTATATACATCTATTGAAAAATATTACTAATATTTACTTTGCCAATATATCTTTGTATGCGTTACTATAATTTTGTATAATATATATTATTACAATCTAACATATATCAATTAGACGTAGTAGGCTATAGTTAGATCGTGTGCTGATATTTGAAAACGCGTACTCTTTCGTTTTCAACTTTAAACATATATCCGCCTGCAAGCCGGGTGCAAGCGGATCAGCAACACTGCTTCCGTTTCCCGTGAGATTGCATCGGGGTGGGGCTAACATCGATCGCAACTCTCGCGTGCGCCCCACAGTTTCCACCCTTGCTCTCAGATGCGCAGCAGCCATGGGGACTCCAACCACGTAACAAAACACTTTTTCTCCCTCAAATAACAACGTTCTGTGGACCTTGTCCTTGGGTCACACATTACATTAAATTAAATCACAAGCCACGTGCGACCTGTAACAGTCCTCTTAATGCTATGGCTCCGACAAAAAATAGCAAATATTTAAAAAAATCTTTTTTACGTGATTTATATCACAAAGAATTAAACAATATTGCTATCTTTTTAAATGCTGTGTAATTAAAGTAGAGCTATATTTATGTAACGCCAAATGGGAATAAGTTAGAAAAGATAAGAAATACTTTTTTTATATTACTTTTTATTGTACATTTATTTATACTTAATGTAATTACTCGAAACGATTTAATTAGCCTGTGGTAGAATATTCCGAGACAACTACACATAATTTTCTTAATAACATCCATTTTTTATTTCTTTCGTTATTGTGGATTCTGTAGATCGTTAATCTATCATTAATCGTTCACAACAACTGTATAGAAATTATACTTGCAAAAAGACGATAAGGACTGCGGCAGATTGGTGGAGGGGGTTACTCAGCGAGTTGTCAACGTCTCTCTTGCTGCACGCTACGCTGCAGTAAATGGTATCATTTATTGCAACGTGGCACGACAAGAATAGTCAGCTTAAAAGTAAGGCACAACAAGTAATGTAGCTAAAGCAGGTCGCGATTGTCAATGTGCTGATCTTTGTGCGAAATTTGATTCTGATTGACACTGATTGGCTTAGCTGTCGTATTCAGTGAAAATAGTGTCGAAACAATGTAAATGATACAGCCGGTTCTCATTAACATACTGGCTAGTTGCCAGGCTGCGAGCAAAGTCACACATCGTATTTTAATATCCGAGAAAGGTTATGATATCTTTTGCTTCATTTAAGCGAATGGAAACTGCGGAAGATGAAGCTTTGAAACATAATAAATAATTGCGTCTTGTCGAGTAGTTATCAAGATAATCAACATGTTACTTCGATACACACACACATTCCTTGCTCGTAGGTCCAGATTAGGCTCGTAATTTTCATCATGAGAGCTTAGTTATAGTAGGTAAGTGGTGCGAATTACTAGCCGATAAATACGTTATCCATGCTTATGGTCGCCGTAATAAAGTGGATGCTATCGCCGTGGTATGCTTCGTTGACCGGTAACATCGTCCAGGAGGCCAAGACAGTGTAACATGCCGGTCGTGCCCTGTATACATACGTACATACATACACATACATCTACTTACACGTACACGTGTGCGTGGACGGGATCTTCATTCAATATTTAACCGGCGATGCTCTCGAGCAAGACGAGAAGAGCCAGGTTTTCTCCTACGTCGCATCTCGCCCGTGATTTACGTCCGCGTTCGGAGCGCTTTTCTGCCCTTCTCTATAGCAATCCGCTCCTGGACGACGATGGAGTGCCGGGGGTATAAATTATCCCGCGGACTAATTAACATTGTTGCCGATATCGCGCGAACGTCTTCGCGGTAACGCGAGAGGATACGAAGATTAATCGCGCGCCTTTGCGATTCGGCGCACCGTGTCAAAGACGTTCCTTCGCAGAGGCGCGTCCCGGATCGCTCGGGGATGTATTCGCGCGGCAGAATGCACCCGGAATCGCATATCACACGTCAGTCTAGATAGGCATTGATTTATTGTACGCGCGTGTAATAGAGATTATTTATTATTTTATGCGCTTCTCTTTCATAGCAGCACGGTCGGTCTCGTATCGCGGTTCCCGGTTCCGTAATTGATGACTATATTGCAATGGAATGTGCCTTCTAGTTTCGCGTATCTTAGGTTGCATGATGACGACGGCACATTGTTTTTATAATGTCAAATTATGGGTATTCAGTTCGAGTTATGTGTAGGTAATCATTTCTATAGGTCTCATCACTGTTTCTACTCAATATAAATGTTATTTTAATTAAAACAATGGAGTCAAAGAATTTAATTTAAGAAAATGTATTAAATTTGATTTAAATTTAGTTTATTATTTACTTATTCTTAGTGTATACTTCAATATGGATGTTGTTTATATTGTGAAATTAACCACCATTGAAATTGATTGATTTACATTTGACATATATGGACGTTAAAAACAATAAAATGTTATTTTTAACTTGAAAGTTTGGGTTATTGTTCCTTTGATATTTAACAATATAACAAGTTTGAATAAACTGAAACACGAATTTCGATGAAAAAATACGAACGGATTGTTTATCTAATAAGGTCTATTTGAAAGTTTCGAAAGATCCAACGGCAGACATTTGATTTCTTTTCTAACTTTTCTCTAAATTTTCCGAATTTCTTTTCTCTTTGTGTTTTTTCCACGTGACGTTAATAAATCGCAATTGCGATGGATGCAATATCATCAATTGCGGGTTAAGTGCTTCTCACAGGAGCGCATTTCGTAATACGATGACATGATATTTCATTGTGCGCTTGAGTACTCGTTGTGTAATTATCCACGTTCATATCTCTCTTTGACGTTGCACAATGATCGTAGGTACTCGCTATCGCGGCCATTTATATGCCCGTGTATTGACGATTGGCGACTTCTCGTTACCGAGACTACCGTAGGCTACGATCGTTTCTTCAGCGGTTTCCGTGCAAATACATGCGCGATACACGTATCATACAATTACATATGCACATCTCTTATCCATGTTTCAACCGTTATGGCAATTCAGTCCGACAGTGGAGCACGACGCAACGCGAAATACACGCCGATTTCACATATCAAGAAAGAAAATGAGTTATGGCGTACATGACATATGCGCGTATGAGTATGTATATAGTCGAGGCGCAGAGAAAAGAGTAATTATTATTGGTTGCCGAGGCAGTTAGCACGGGCCATCGATCGACTCATTTAACCACCTAGCTAGTCAGCGTCCGGTTGTTCCGAGTTTCTCTAATAGGTTTGGATCTCATTGTAATAAAGTACCTAACGGTCGTGCTACGGGAAACGAGAGTAAAATTTACGAGGGAGGGGAAAGCACCGATTTCGCCGTCGGTTAATAATTTGATTAAAGCACTAAACATGTTTTCAATCGCGCTTCGAGAAAAGGAGAGAAAGAGAGGGAGAGAAGGAGTAACCGGCCGTCGCTTATCGTTTTGGCTGTTTTGCTCCGCACAATAAACAGTTTCGCTCTGTTCTATTACGCTCTTGATTTATTCTTCGCGTGCACTTTTCCGGTCGCGACGCGCGAGGAAAGGCACATGATCAGACACTCGAGGGAACTTTCCCTCTTGATGGCACAAGAGCAGTCGAAGTCGGCAGACGAAGGAGACACGCGCTCCGAATGAGAGCTGCTCATGCTGCTCGAAAGATTAGCTCGACTCCGCTCCCACGCCTCATCTCGCTATCGCATCATCGCAGAGATTCGATCTCCAGCCGGGTTCTCGCAGGCCCTCCTCTCGCAAAGAACGATATAAAACCAGCTCTGGCCGCTGTCGATCCGCTCGCACAGCTATTTTTGCTCGTCGCAGAAACATGCTAACTTCGCTAGGCCAAGATTTACTCGGGAACGGATATTCGTCTGCAACTTTCGCGCGTTTACGTGGAAGCCTGAAGATAGGATCGCGGAACCTTGACAGTGACGTGATCATCTATTTCGCAGATTCAGCGAAACAGATGATCACATTGTCAAGGCTGTGCTGAATCATACATAAAAATAGTTAATTAAACGTTTCTCGAAAACAGTTTGTAGTAGAAATGGAAACCGCCAGATGATCACTTAGGAATGTATTAATCATTTTATATTTGTATTTATTATCAATAATTTTTAAGATATTAGAAATTTTAAATGGGTATCTTTAAAGATTAAATATCTTATTTAAATTATTAAGAAGGATATTTGAAATACATATATTGAAACGTTATTGACATTTTAATGATGCAACTGTTGAAAATATTACCCCCATTAACCTGGAGCCCCCACCATCGAAAATCAAATTCGCGATAGGTCAAAAATTTAGTGCTCTTTTGTTGCTAATTAGTTGCTCTAGAGCGAATTTTGTTGCTCCAACCGTTTAGCAGCAATAAAAAAAAATGGGGGGGGGGTCCAGGTTAATATAAAGCTGGACCCTCCCATAATGAAAAAATATATATAGAGCTGCGATATCAAAAAA
>NW_017256147.1:1379531-1397199 GCF_001594055.1 Mycetomoellerius zeteki
CATTTTGGTACCAAAAACTTGCGAGTAACAAATTCTATACATGTAAGTTTTGGTCATAACGTTGTGACGCGCGACAATGTAGTTTTGATTATTTATCGGAATTTGTTTAACAATGTGATTTTTTCGATATTTTTTTGCACTGTCCTAGAGCAACAAAAAAGCAACAAAATCTGGTGCATTTGTTTTTTTGATATCGCAGCTCTATATAAATTTTTTCATTTCGGGGGGGGTCCAGCTTTATATTAACCTGGACCCCCCCCCATTTTTTTTTATTGCTGCTAAACGGTTGGAGCAACAAAATTCGCTCTAGAGCAACTAATTAGCAACAAAAGAGCACTAAATTTTTGACCTATCGCGAATTTGATTTTCGATGGTGGGTCCAGGTTAATGGGGGTCAAATATTTTACCGTAAATACTTAGAAATTTTGAATAGATATTTTTAAAAAACTGAGCATTTTGTTTGAGTCATTAAAAAGAGAATTTGAAATAGAAATATAACATTGAAACGTTTGTTATCAATATATACATTTTTATCGATACAATCGTTATAAATATTTACAGCTGCGCATTAGACCTTGACTATTTCTTCTCTTCTTATTGCTTGCGAGGAATTGATCTCATCTTCTGGTTATTCTCATACTTGACCAATACGAGTAGGGGAGGTAGCTGGAGCACTTTATGCACATTTGTGTTTCACGCGCGCGATGACTCATGTCCTCGGAAGCGGCGCATCGTCGTATTTCAAAGAGCAGGAAACTAAGAGGTTGGCGCATTATGAAATCGAAGATATTACGGGAGGAAGTTGTATTCCCTTTGGTATTATGGGCGCATGCTTCGCGTAGCCGCGGCGTAAAATGTCATCGTTTATGCATTGCTTAGGGTTGATATTAGCTAACTGCGACATCATCGTTGTCGTCATTTCTCGTCGATGTTTATTATACCTAAACTTATTATTTTACGTGTCGCATTGCAACTAGTCGAACGATTGTTGCCGATAAAGTTGTGCCTAACCATATTGTACTATCTAATCGATCTAACAGATTATTATGAAAGCGATCGAGTGACCGGTCGCGCCATATCGTTCAACTTATGTTCGAGCTGACGCAATTCTTATCGCGCACAATCGAGTTTTTTTTTTCTATATTGATTATGTAAATTAATCAGTCGCGAAACGTGAATGTATCGTGGGAAAATTTCTGCCACCGATTTGCTAGATAATGATGTAAAAATACAACAGATTAGCGATAGACTTAACGACAATGGAGAATGCGAGCAATTAATGAATCATTTATATGAACTTAATTGATTTTATGATAATATTTGTGTATTTCTTGAGAATAACATACATTTATTGTTATAACAGGTGATACCGGCAGATCGCCGGCCGCCGGAGAAAGAAGAGACATGGACTCTGGCTGCTGATCAGCAGGATTCGTGCGTCTGTTTTGACGGTGCCGTCGATTCTAAGGTGAAAGATGCGCACAATTCCGAGAAAACACAATTGAAACCGCCTACGGAAGTAATATCAGTGGATGCGAGCGATAACGTGGACAACACCTTGCCACGCAGCCAGGAGACCAGGAAAAGTAAGACTAAGAAAGTGAAGAGCTACCTGAAGAAGTGCAAAGGCGCGCTGTCGAAAGGTGATGAGAACGTCACAGACAAGAGACGCCAGGAGAACTGCACTTCGTGGTACTTGGACGACGTTCCAACTTGCGCGAGTCAGCAGGAGGATCATGACGAACCTCCGGAGAAGTACACGGAATTCCCCGAAGAGAGACTCGAGGAGGCGGTGGAGCCTGCCGAAGATCCCGTGCCTGAAACGCTCGAGGAGAATTTCTTGAGGGACGAGAACCTTGAGGAGACTCCGCATGAAGCTCTCACCAGACTATTGGAAGAGGATCGTAGAGCCGATCTTAGCAGAAGCAAAACGTCTTTGTACGAGGACGTCAAAGACGCAAATTCGGAACAGCCCGTCTCGGACGAGAAAACTCCAACGAAGGAATCAGAGCTTTTTCGTGATGAAGAAAAAAAAGACGCGGCGATCTCACTCGAGACATTAACGACGGAAGACACAAATCTGAATAAGTGCGATTCGAGCGATACATTGATAGCAGAAGTTCCGGAAGCAACCGAGACCGCGACAGATCTCAACTCGGAATTGACGATTATTGTGAAGGAAGAGGAGGACGCACCGAAAGATCCTGCGGACGAGGAGATACTAGTTCCTGCATGCTGTGGGGTAAGTCCGTTCAAGCATTTTGAATCGATTAATGAAATTTATTATAAAATAATATCTCAGAATGGAATAAAACTTAAAGATTTTAGTCTTTGTTTCTGATAACCAAAAAATTCGATTCTTTAAACAACATAAGCTGAGTTTCTAAGAAATCGTTCGTACGTGTATAAACTGTTAGATTTTATTCGATAAAGTGTGGAATAAATCGGACGTCGTGTTTCGCGAGAGCGTTTACGGGAGAACGATCGTCGGTATAAATCATGACGAAGAAAAATAAAGCGCCGTAAATCAAAGCGAAGGAAAACGCAAGTACGCCGTATTTCTTCCTATCCGTGGAAATTACGTTTTAATCATTACTAGTAGCGCATTAAGAGCAAGAACATAAATTACGAACAGGGAAGCCTTCCTTTGCCCATACGCGGTATATGTGTTGCAATTCGCTTTACTGCTTTGCGCGCGGTAACCATAGTTGTGGTTTGTATTCAAATGGATGGACATTGTGCGCTTCTTTTAACATACATGTGTACGTTCTTTGACGGAACCGCTAGTGTCGACGCGAGATTACGGTCATCGAACGTATACGGCTTATCGAATATCAGAAAGATTTAATATTTGCAGTTATGAAGTGTTTTGTCGTTTATCTTTATAAATATTCATGTTGACAACGATTATGAAGCAACAACTATACAACAAAATTTATTAGTGAGAGATATTTATTACGCAGATGTTTGTCACAAGATGATTTGCATTATTTACTTTACATTTAGGCTTTCTCGTGTTAATTTCAGATATTTTTTATAATTCTTTTTTCTTTATTATTTTTGGCTCTGTTTTATCATTCTTGTAAAAGTGTTTCTTTTTGTATCGAATTCTTTTTTCTCCAATATCCTACTAGGACTTCAGACTTTTAGCTATCAATAAACATTGATTATATTGCTCAGTGATATCGATTTTATTCAATCAATCGTTGTGTATCATGTAGAATTTGATGTATCATGTAGGCACAAAGATCAGAATATGTCTCCTTTTATCACGTCTTGCTGGTGACAATTTGCGCGAAGAAATATGACAGCGAATATATCTGATACAGAACGTTATTTCGCCTAACGCTTATGACATCCTGATTGAAAGTTTAAGCATCTCAACTTTCTCTGCACGACCTCGTCCAGAGACATGCCCCTCGCGCCACTTGACTTATTCGCATCCATGTACATCGCATGGAACTAAAGTCACTTGTTTAATTCGCATTAATGCAATATGCATAAAATACTTATTTATTTATTAACATTTTTATTAATTTTTGCTAAAATTTAACATGACATATTAATACATTTTAATATTGGATATTAGATTACTCAGTGTTTGTATTTACACTTTCTTTCTACAGACAATTGTCATATCCATGATGTAGAAAAAAAAGAACAAAACAGTAGTAGTAGGAATACTTTACTATTGATTTTTTATGTGCCTATCTCTTTAACATTGAGATAATATCATCGTTTCATTAAAATTAATGTTATTAAGTCTTAGTATACAGATTGGGTCATTCGTATCCTAAGCGTTTCTTTTTTTTAAATACCACAAATACTTTACTAATTAATGGTTTAAGTATCGTACATACACTTTATAAAGTACGTATATGTTGGAATTATTTAATAATTTTTGTATACTTGTAAGAGTGATAAAAATTAATCGGGAACACGAACGACTCATTGTGCAGTAAAGGAAAATCATCTATTAAGAATCAATAAGCGTTATTAGACGCTCTAAAAAATTCTCAAATGTTATATTTATAAATTTACACGATAAATATATATATATGTATATATAGTGTAAATAAAATATATGTTATGAAATATATGTTATTAAAAAAGTCTAATGAAGTGAGACATTTTTAAGTATTAAAAATTGTATTAAATATAAGCAGAAATGTACAATGCTTTCCAGTACAAAAATCAATCATGTACATTATGGATATGATTATTAGTTCCATAGTACAATACATTGTTGTTTTAAAACAAACGTACCGTTTGTATAATTGGCGACTGTATCGGTCGAATCGTAATCGGCAATTTTTACTGGAAAGATCGCGAGCAGGGAAGCGCGGACTCTCTTACCCAGATACCTACATAATGTCGCTTCGTCGCGAACGGAACAAGTTCGACTTCTCGGTTGCACGGGTTAGCTTAGGTTCGCCGAGGTGCTTGTTAGGGCGGACCGGGCGAGCCGGAGGTGTGTATGGGAATTGCGGGTCGTGCTCATTAATTATATCAGACGTGATCTATCTGGACCACGGCTGTGGTTGCGCGGTCGCTGGAGAGTCACCACGTGCACTCCAATACGGGCGTCGTGCATCGGCGGCCACGCTGTTTTGCTGGAGTCTCTCAAGAGGCAGAATTGTAACAAGTCCAACTAGTACCTCTGGTTAATTTACCTTTTACATTGCCCGATCCGGTAATGTTCTCCTTTGTTTTGTACTCTTTCTTATACCGTGCCTTCATTATCAAAAATCAAATTATATATTTGAGAAATCAAACCGTATCGTACTCTCTAAATCCTTTGGAATGGAATCTTACTGTAAAGAATGAAAATTGGGTCAGTCTTGAAAAAGAGTAGTTTAATTTTCAATCTTTAAGAATGAGAGAGATTTCACACTTCAGAGTGAGATTCACTCTAAAACTTTTCGAGAGTATATGATATTTATTTAAAATGAAAAAATGACTGCTGTAACATTTTAATTTTACCGCGTATAACTGTAAGTAACAGTTAGATTTCCAGACACACACGATTCTATACGTTCGAAATCGATCATCTGACGTTTGGCTACAATTCAAAGTAATCAGTAATCATCTACATATAGCGGGACCCGGTTTTACTGGCGGGCGAGCTGACGCGCCTCGCGGAAGTCCCATGGGTGCGTGCGAGTTTATTCCACTTGTCTCTAGACGAGCGACAGAGAAGTCTCGAGGCGGTGTATAGCGGAGCTCCGTGAGTGAGCACCAAGTGGTATCCGCGCAGTGGTTGCGTTTACACCAACATTAGCTCGGGCGCGAGTTGACGTTCGTCGTGTCCACGAATACGCGGCGTACGCATACACGCCATGCAAGTACATACGCTCGCAAGCGGCGTGTGTACGCACACGTACATTACAGGGAGGAGTGAATCTGGCCGGTCGACCGGTGTCGATCGCCGCTGAAACGCTACCCGATCATCAGTCGAGAAAGTGTAGCTGCGGAAAATGATTACCCGCGCGCCGCGCCAGTTGTGCTCGCTGCGCACACCCGCTTTCCTCCGTCTTTTTGTCGAGTCCTCACTCTGTTACTCTCCTTTCGCTCCTCCTTTCGCTCTATTCCTTCTTGCGAGAGAGCCTCTCCTTTAAAACACGCATCTATACGGAGTGTCTTGACATTTGCGATATATATCCTGATGATGGCTCTTCAAGTTTATTGGGGAAACGAAGATTTCTTTTTAAAACTTGATGAGAGACTGCAACTTTTTTTTGTATTAAATATCTTGAAAAGTAAGTTGCTCGAGAATAATTTTTGTAATCCATTGGTACTTGTTTACCCTTGAAGTTTGATCACTAGTATTCTTTAAATTTCTTTAAGAGTTTTCAAGAAGTTTGAAAATTATGCTTTTATGTTAAAGAAACTATTTTTTTCATTTGATATTTGGTATTCACTATTAATCTATTCAATACTAAGTTCGCAACACCCCGTATATCTACGTTCCATTACCTTCACATCGGATTATAGATTAAACCGCACCTCCAGCGTAGACGCACAGAAAACGATAAGCGGAGAATACGGCGCGGGATTTATTGTAATTGGCGGTAATGACGGTTTTACGCCGCCGCCGCCGCCGCCGCCGCCACCAACAACCACTATACTCTTCTCTTAGCTATGCTCTTCGTCAATATGTACGGTCGTAAGTCAGGAAAACCGATTGCGAACGCACGCGCTCGCACTCATACTTGATAGGCTTTAAAGTTAGAAAGGGTAGATACCGTTGCTCTTTGCGCATTCTAGCGAATCTAACAAAGCTACATAACACTTGAAGGATAAGTAGAGTTAACGTGGATTATTTAAATAGTATATATTTTCTGAAACGATTCCTTCGTGGATTGACGGATGAGAGATGGATCTTTTTGTAAAATTATTTTGCCATGAAGAAAAAAAGGATGCTTCTATTGCTACAGGAAAGTCAAGGATCACTTAAAGTGTCGTTTATGAGACATTTAAAACATTTTAATCTATAGCTTTAATATCTCAATAGTTTCCGAACAAGTATTTATTAAAAATCGATTCTATTTTAATTAATTTATTTATTTATTAACTTATAATAGAAAAGATATAATTTAGCATTTTTGAAATATTTTGATAAACTCTCCTTTAACTCTTTTCGTTAAAATCTGTTCGCTGTTAAAATTTCGTGAAACAAAGTGCGATATCGAAATCTTTCATACTTGGCAACATCACTTGCAGAAAATTATAGTAATATTTTTTTTGTCATCCAAATCACAAGGTATATTTTTACAAGGGTTCTACGTCTCGAAAACAAGGAAGGTGAAGATCGTGACAACTTTTTTACGTGATATTTCGTTCGCCAAGGCAAAGGTAATGTACCACAAACCGATATAGGTTTACTGAGTCTCTTCTCGTGCTCTCCAAGTCTCCATCGTTGTTGTTGTTGTTGTGTTTTTTTCCCTCCCCCTCCCTCTCCCTGATAATTTAGCACGGCGTTTATGTTCATCTGTGAAAGATGGATTGTCCTCTCGCAGAAAAATAAGGATGAGAGTGAGGGGAAGAAGGAGAAACAGGTTACAGGAGGAAAAAAATAACATGTAGTGCATCCTTCTTTGTCATCCAAAATCCTTTTTATGCTGTCTTTTTTTATTAACCCTCAACCTCATAAATCTCGTCTTCTAACCACACCAGAATTAATATCTTATTTTTTTCTCACCTTGTAATATGCTTATATCTCGCAATATCCAATTTCACAATTTTCGATGTTGGATTTTATTACGAATTGCATATGCTATTTATACTAAACTGTGCGTGTGTAATATTTAAAAGATAAATTTATATCTAAATAATATACGATATATGTATTTAGATCAGTACAAATTGTTAAGCACAAATAAATTTATATATATCCCTCCGTCTGCAATCTGGGTTTTTTGGCATAAGCGAAATTTCATTTTTGCTTTAATTTCAATTTTTATTAAATAAAGATTTTAACATTTAAGTTAAAAAATTATTTGATAAAATAATAAAGGTTGAAAATTCGGTTTTTTAAAAATACCTAGAATAGTAAAAATAATTAGACTGGACAAAAATCCATGTTGCAGATGAAAGGATGTTTATAAAAAGTACATCCGATACTTTTGTAGACTATTCATTCTAATATTAACAG
Organism: Mycetomoellerius zeteki; assembly: GCF_001594055.1. Classification (NCBI taxonomy): domain Eukaryota; kingdom Metazoa; phylum Arthropoda; class Insecta; order Hymenoptera; family Formicidae; genus Mycetomoellerius; species Mycetomoellerius zeteki. Next base: position 1,387,186 of record NW_017256147.1, read on the forward strand.
CAAGTGTTTGTTCATTGCTTACTCAAAACAGATTAGAGTCTATGATTTCCAAAGAAGTCGGACGAGGTTTGACCGAGTTTCTCTTTAGCTTCTTTTATTTCGACGTTCCGACGACGAGGTGTAAGGGTCAAATAAAGAGTCATTCTCTTATTGAACCGTGGCTCGGTTCTCGCCGGGGCTGCGATCGAATCGCATGGTGCGCGAGTCTCTCGAGAGCGACAGGCCGAACCGGGATTATTCCGCGTGACTTCCGATCGGTATATAGTTTAGCGGGCCATTCTTTCCTCCCAGTGACTTTCGCTGCAGCGCGGTGAGGAACGGAGATCGCAGAGAGTGCCGATGTCTTCCTGACGATCGCAGCCCGGGGCGCGACGATAATAAGGTGTCAACGTTCGCGCACTCTGGTGCATATCGGGCCCCTGATGTCGGATGATTTCCGGGTTATGTTCGTGCGTACCCAAAGGGGCTCGCTTGTTCTCTTTGTAATTGCAGAATCATGCCGCGACAGGCGCGGACACGGGGCGAACAAATAATTGATAAACTCGCTAGAATCGAAAGTCATAACAATTGGACTAACATTATTTCTTGCATCGTAAAGTAATGGATTTTTTAAATATAAGCTATTACCTAAATCTTAAGTTGTAAGAAATTGACCAATCATGGTCAATTATTATAGTTCTCACATTCGACTGTGATTGGTCAATTTCTTACGGCTTAAGATTCAAAGCTTAGGTAATGGCTTATTGTAGAAAGCCTATAAAGGATATGTATCCATTTCTACTAATGTAGATTAATTTTAATCTCGATTTAACTTACTTTTTATCTTCTTGTCTTGTCTAGTTCTAAGAATTAGAAAAAAATGAAAAGTAATTTAAACTGAGATTAAAATTAATCTACATTGGAAAAAATAATAAGCTACAATATTACAGTATCACTAATTGTAAGTTTTTTCTCCAATTAATAGAAGACTACTATAATCGAAAAGTATTTTTCCTGTAACTCATAAAATATGGGATTTGTTGTTTTAGAAATAAATACGAATCGTCTATCGCAAGATCGAAGCACATGATTAGCGACCGGTGGGACGCGTTTACTTCTTTCCACTTGGCGATTAGTTGCATAAGACATCCTTGCAATTACGTTTATGCGCGATTTGCGCGGCGGTGCGAAAACAACGAAAGCCAATGAACTTTCTCGAAACGGCTGCGTGCTCTCGTCATTAATATTGTCCGACTGCGGAACAGCAACATTCGATACCTACCACTTTAAACGTATACGATTACAATCCTCGCTACGGTACCCGACTACCGTTAAATATATGTTTTACATCGTGTTTGTGCCTCGGCTCGAGTCGAATCAGGGAGGCAGCGAGTGTTACGTGTTTCACATCGTGTTCAACGTGCTGCGCCGGTTAGAGCGGCTGGTTCGGGATCGACTTTCAAGGTCGCGAGCTTTTCCTGTTTTGACGGCAAGCTAGAAGAGGAGTAATAACCAATTAAAATTTCGCGGTTTGTCGTTTTCGTATTCATGATACGTATTATAGCGACTTTGCGGCTTACCGCACGCGGCCATATTACAATTGATTCCGCTTGACCGACCGCGTCTTTTCTTTCCGATTAACCGAGAGCGCGCTGCGAATGTAACCTTATCCATTGATGTATGTCTTTTATCTTGCATCTTTATCGGAGTTGTGCGCTCATTAAATATACCAATGCATTGTTCAATTTTTATCTTATCTAAAAGGTAACGTGTGCTGTACATATATTTTGCTAATAGAGATAAGAATCAAGATGATAAAAAAATTTTTATTTATATATATATCAGCGATATTTCCTTACTTTTGAGACTTAAAAATTCAATCGATTCAAATTTAAATAAATATTTTTGTTACTTTTTTGTGTCACATACTGATCGAATTATTCGCGCGAATCAATTCATTTGTTATAAGTATTCGTCGCACGGCTCTAAAAGGAGGACGTGTCGCTCGCGCCAGTCTGGACGTTTCTCTCAGGCTAAGCGACAGCACGATCCATCGATTTCCCGGCGTTGCAGTCCCAGGCGGGGATCGAAAACTGATCGGTTCGCCCGTTAGCGCCCCTGCTCTGACAGATGAGAATCGTCTGGGACGTGTTCAGCGGGAGAAAGTGATTTGACAGCGGACGTCTCTCGTCGTAGCGCGGATCTCTCGTGATGGTCGTGATACGACGATATCTTCCAAGCAACATCCGATCTCGTATACGCCGTGCCGCCGCCGCGTGTCACTGCCGCGCGTCGAGCGGGTCACGTTTCCGGTAATTAATGGCTCGCGTCATCGTCGAGGTCGGGGCAAACGGTTACATCTGTCGGATGGATTGTTCGTTGCATGCGAATGCGGACCTCCGATGTGAGCGAATTGCAAGGGAATGGCCCGTGCGATACATGAGTTCCATTCGGTCTCTCGAAGATTTCCCTCGTGAGAAACTCCGAATGGAGATCGTAAAATCAAACTCGAAGCAAGATAGTATTTTAAAATGCATGGAAATCACTTGTGTGTGCATAGACAAGCAATATTTTCTTTGCTTCCTTCCTCTGGATAATCAAAGTAATATATTTTCGACATGTTCTTGTGTAAACTTTAAATGTGAAAACAAGATATTTGTCTGATTGATGCTGAGTTCGCTTTGGGCGCTAGCACGTTATAAGCTTCTTTCTATCTTTATCGCTCATTGTATGCGGAAGGAAGATAAAATGAAATTTACAGCGCGTGAGCGCCCAAAGCTTAAGTTGATTATACAAGATATTGTCATAATAATTGATTTAAAGAGGAGAAAGCTATGATTATGATGAAGTTTAGAGAATAATCAATTCCAATCTTTTCTTTATATTGGTATAATTTATTAATTAATCAGTCTTTACATAACAGCATGTGTTGCATAGTGTATATACATTTAGGTATAAGAACATAAGAAGGATATACTATATAGAGCCTTGGTTTTGTTACCATCTCTAATACAAGTTGGTGAGTCTTTATGGTATGTGGTATTACTTACACATTCCGAAAGACTGCAGTATACGATCGATTAATGTCCGGTAGCAAGACTTCATTTCTTCAAGATCGCGCGTGTATCACAATGAAGAATAGCTCCGCATTTGGGGCAAACCTTGCATGATTCTATTTTCATGTTCCGTACGCGTGCAACGTGCTTGGCCTATATTCTAGCGTTACGATGCATGTATTACGAGTGATCGATCGCTAGTACCTTGCGCGGTGTTTCACAACGTAAACTACGTCACCTTTATAATTCTTCAGCGTAATTACAATCGAGTTACGTTTGATTTGTGCTTACTAATTGAATTAATCATTTCTAACCTTCTGTGAGAGAAACTTAATGAATCGCGTCATGAAACATGTGTTATTAACCTAAGGTAAGGAATTTCAAATATATGTACCTTAAAATATACAGTTAAAATAATAAGTTTAAGTTTGTATTTTTTATTTTAATTGAAACTATATTACAAATTTTATTACGCTACATTCGCTATTTTCATGTCTTTTATTCCAATCTTTTCGGGAATTTCGTTCTCCTATTGTTATTTTTTAAGTAAGTTTTATAATATTTTATTCATTTTTGTTTTTTTTTTTTCTAAAGAGAGGCAAATAGTTAATTGACATCAAAATTTATGAAAATAATTTCTCATGGAATATTCTGTATATAAGTATGCAGATGACGAATTGAAAAGAATAGGAAAGAGTTTTATAGGAATTATTTTTTTATCTGCGCATAGTGCTCATAGTGATTCTGTGACAGATTAAATTGAGAGAAATGAATAACTATAATTTTTACAAAAACTGTTTTATTTTTTAATTAAAAAATTGTGTTATTCCAAGTTTTGTAATTCACATATTAATTAAATTATGATTTTCATACAAAATATTTCTCTTAATACACGAACCTCTCGAAACACATTGAGTCTACATCATAGAAGTCTCAATCAACTGGCGATCGTGAGTGCAATGTCAACGCCGGTATCATATCAATGGTAACTTGTTCGTATAGCATTGAAAATCACAGGCTCGGCCCTTGCACGGGTATTAGGTAATAGCCGGTCATTATTGGCGTGACGTGAGTGTCCCCGAGGGTCGCGCCTTCCAACGTCGGCTGTACAGACGCCGCAACCGTGTGCGCCTCGTTCCTCTCCTTTCTTTTTTTTTTTTTGCCGATGTTGATCACACCCAGACCTCGCGACCCACATCCCACGCTTGGAGCACACGTCGAGGCTCCTCTTCCGCCACGAAGATGACATTTTCCACATCGTAGCCACGTCCTAGACCCCCTCGCCCGCGACTCTATCGCTCGACACGGGCACGACAGGATCGTGCGCCGTCCGCGTGCTCTCGCGTGTACCGTACGTACCGTGTACGGTCTCGCGCACTATCTCCGTACGTTGTGACAAATTTATGGCGCTGACTCCGCCGTTATGATTGAAGTTCACGGGATGTAACCCGATGGAGAAGGGCCTGGTAACGCGGAAAGACGCGCCGTTATTGCGCCGCGAGGAAAGTGGAACAGTGTATTTATCTTCATGATACAAAGGGTTGCCGATACCGCTCAACGATGATCAGCGGATAGGATTAAACTTTAATTTTGCTGAAGAATTTCGCAAGATAATGAACGTGCGACGTTTTCTCGGAATCGAAATATTTTTTATCGAGCAAAATTATTTTAATTTGTAAATTCTTCCAAAAGAATTTTTAATTTTGAAATCGATTTAAAAAATTTTTTATATCTTAAGGTAAATAAGGATAATGAAAAAAGATTCACTTGATTTTTTTCCCGATCTAAGATACCTTTGTAAGATATGCCTGCCTTTTTTTGCGTTCGTGACCGGTAGAAAGTACCTGGCAGCAAGTTGATCGCACCTTAGCGGTTTCTTTGGCAAAGAAAGCCGAACGTGCGGTCGAGACGCGAAGGGTCGCTCGAAAGTCCGCGGAGGTGGTGGACGAAGAAGAAGATGAGCAACGGGAAGATGGGAAAGGAATAAGACGACGAGAAAGAGGGATCGTTGCCGCGTTAGCAACGCTTGTAGTCCGTCAAGCATCGCGACGCTGGATGTCTCTCTTCATTAAAGTCCGCTCTGGCATCCTGGTGTGTCGGAACGTTCACCTGGACGGCTCAATCGGGTCCTGGAACGACGGGAGGATATCACATCCTCCTCCCGCATCATCTCCTCCTTCTTCATCCAGCTACTAGCGGGTCCTCTCTTCTAGACGCGAAAGCTCCCGATAGTTGGCGTTCTTCGAGGTCATGTCGGTATCTGGCACCGCAATTAAAGGTCATCTCTCAAGTCGCGGAGAAACGCTATGCTAGCAACAAGACTCAAGCTTGATTCTTAAAATTCTCGAGCATTGCGTTAAGTTTTCCTCTATGATTTGACCTTTATCTCGTCTACAATTCATCGATCATCAAGTTAGAATATTAACCCTCCACCGGTAATGTTGGACTTTAAAGGTACAGTCAATTTTTTTAAAATTGTGTATATTTTGGTAAAAAAATTTAAGTCTGTAAAAAGTAAGTAAAATATAATCTACTTCTATGACAGAAAAAACTCGCGCGCGCGCGTTGTTAACATTTTCATAAATATGTAAGAATTTTTTTAAATTTTTATACAGTCCGGAACAATATAAAAATCTATACTGATATTTGAAGACCCAAATTATGAATAGAAGTTTTACATTTACGACGGAGGGTTAAAAAAATATTAATATCAATATCAATGACATGCAAATTTTATTGATAATTAATAATATTTTATGATAAAAATCCTGTAACTTTGTAAAATTTTCGAATTAAAACAAATATTTTAGAAACGTATTAAGACCTCAAACTTTAAGAAAACGATAGAAAACAAGTAAAAAATTGATTTTGCAAAAAAATTTTTAGGTATTTAAAAAGATACTTGTTATACATTTTTTACTATTAGAATATAGTGTATTTTATTGATTTGATTATTGACGTGATCAATGTATAAAAAACTGTTTTCTTTGATTTCCTCTGCTGTTAAAATTCCGGATAAATATTTTCGCGTTGTTAAAAGCTTTGGATAGATTTTCGCGCTGATATACGCTATGTAGCAGTCTGATGAATCAAGTCTTATGATGAAATAGGAACTAAGCCACAGTGCGACATGTAAGTAGATACACGATACCATTCGGATCATCAGATGAATAGCAAGAAAAGATAATTGCTAGCAGAGAACCTACACGTTCCTGTCTCTTGCCGACTCCGCGCATGCCACTCGTTGCTCAATATTTACTTACTATAATCAGATAGCACTTGTGATGTGTAATTACAAGTACAAGCAATTTTAATTGATGGTTTTTTTTTTACAGAAAGTTGAATATGTCATATTATTATATTTCAAAAATATTTTTAATATATCAAGCGATATTTAGTCATTGACAAAATTTTCTTTCTATCTATTCTATTGATGTATTTTACAATTCTACGTTATGTAAAATGGTTTTGACCATTTAAAACCGAGGACCTATATATGCAATTAATATTTTATTCTTTACAATTTTTAACTCATTTACTCGATACCACAATTTGTTTTTACACTTTCCTGAGAATCGATACATTTTACATAAATCTCTTTAAACTATAATATTAAAGTCCTATTTAAATTGTTTACTTGACTAATTTAATCGAGATATTATATAGAATGATTAATGAAATATATAATTTGTAATAATTTAGCATTAAATTCTAAAAGATTTTTATGTGAAATTGGATTAAAAGCCATCACATAAAAAGTAATATCTTATTTTAAAAATAGGAATGAAATTTAATCACTATTATGAACTTCATGTAAGGTTGTCTCGTGATATTAGTTCCAGCCGGACCGTGGTCGTTCATAGCGTGCGTAATAATATGTCAGTCGGATGTGGTTGTCTTTTTAGAATGAAAGAGTTAAACGAGATACGACAGGAGCGCGACCGCGTTGTAATTTCATGATTCATCGGCAGTAGTCGACCGGTAGATGCGCGGTTGGATTCCGCATAGATGATTACTTTGTGAGGTATGATATCGCTTCGACTGCAAATGTCTTCAAGGAGCTATACTTTATCGTAAAGGCACGTGGGCGCTAATATGCTGAGAAATGCATCGAATATATTCGCAAGGCGAAAGGCGAATATAATTATACTTGACATTCTTAACTCTATTCCGCAATTAATTTCCTTTTATATTGATAAAAATATATCGTTTACGTATAAAATTATATAGTAATACTGTATGTGTTAATTTCATAGTATTTGCAATCCAAATATGCAAAGTCTAGAATTTTTAGTTTAATTTTAATGACAGGTTTTTGTAGTTAATGTAAAATTGATTTTTATTGTAAGTAGAACTTTGAACAGAACACAAAAAAATTTTATTATTGCTTATCCTCTTTTCTTTCGCCAGTATTCACTTTCTAAGGTTGGTCCAGTCTCATTCTAGAAATGGCAATGAAAACGCAACTATTCACACCGACCTATTTAAATTCGCAAACTAATATGTTAAAGGCCGTTCTCGCCTTTCGTTTCTGTTGTGTCTATTCTCATTTGCATGGCATTAGCCCCTTAAGGGAGTATACTACGACGAGGGAGAAAACGAGTACGCGTACCCACCCACGCTGTTGGCTATATCGACCATTCGGTCGGGTTTTGTTGCAAAAGGCACCGCGTCGTCAATCTCTCGAAAAAGCATATGACTGAACACGCTCACTATGCTGTCCGATGGAGCAACACGCGCGACAGTCCGTGTACGTTTAACGTTAAATGCGGCTGTCTGATTCTCGTTGCCGTAAGCAATCCCCCGTATTAGTCAAGCGAATGTCAGACTCGGACAGCAACGTTTAACGCGGTGAAAACATGGATCTATATGCTCGGCGCACTTTTAATGTTTTATCAGTTATTACATTAATCTGTAGTTAAAATGCTCAGTATATGAAATCATGCAACAAATTTCTATAACGACGTGCTCGTATTTGCTTTTTTCTTCTCGATTAGTCTCAGGATTGATTTCACTGATCTCGATTAACGATGTAGCCCAACGTGATGCTGACCGCCAACGCGCCGCGAGCGAAAAGCTCTCTGGAACGATCGCCGACATTGACGAAATCAATCGCATCTAGGCGTTTAACGGCCGCCATAAATCAGGACTTAATCGCATACTAATCGCAGCGTCCGCAGGGGTGAGAGTAGATTCTCGCTTTCATGCGAGGCGAGATCTCGCGCTTTTTTCCTCAAAGTCGATTGGCCGTTTGCACAGCCGAAGTCATTAGCGACGACAGGTTCATATAACGCCGTCGTGTTGGGGATTATAAATTCCAGAGTGAAACTACAGTTAGCACCGATTAAAGAGACAGGAGGGAGGCGCATTCCTCTTCGCGAGATGTTTCTATTCTCACGCGTCCCCGACGTTCTTCGTTCATTTCGCTCTTCAATGTACAATGTAATACCATCGGAGTCGCTCGCTAACGTAATGTGCTCCATTACTCAGTTTTACAAAGATCGACGCGCGATTGTCGTGCCGATCCTTAACGTGTACGTATGCGCTGCTACTGGTTACTGTGATACGAAATATTGCCGTCACGAGGAGACCAGCTCGCAGCCTTAAAACATGACGCGCGAGAATGATTGCTTCGCTTTGTTATTAAGGGTTGTAACAGTAACAAGAAATCGCGTTGTTGCGTGTCACTTACAAAGAAACGACAACCTTCGTCTTTAATAACTGGTTAAATAGCGTAATATTGAATTAGACTTTCTTCATTTTCTAATCTTCACATTGAAAGAAAAAAATAGTTCTGGTAACTATAAATTGACAACTCTAAAATTTAAGTACCTGCAACTAGTTTTGTAAAGTAATAAGAACTAAAGTAATTGAATATTATAAAAAATGTAATAGTGCTATAAAAGTATTTCGTACTACTTTAGTTTTTATTATTTTGTAAAATTAATTGCAGGTACTTAAATTTATCAATTTACAGTTGCCAAAACTATTTTCTTTCTCTCAGTGCCATATATATAATAGAACTGTTTATTTTAAAGCATTCTTCCTGAAATAGTAAACCTTTGCTTCTTTGATTTTAAGGGTGTTGATTAATTATCTTTCACAAGATAATTATACGCGTTGATAGGCACGCTCAGAACTCGAGACATACCGCATGGATGGTGGTCTCGCTTAATTATTCGCGCGAATGAGCTCTCTTGAGCTACCCGTTCCTTTTTCATGATGTGTTCGCGTTCGTTACCAGGTGTAATATGTCGTAAATGGGCGTGCCGACAGAGAAAGAGAGACGAAAAGAAAGAGAGAAAGGACGAGTCGGCAAATGAATTGAAATTCCGATTGAGCGATCGTCATCCTTCTGTTTCTGTCGCAAGGCATAACGAACGTGGAGTGACGTTATTTTTTTCGTACAACACTTTGTATGTCTTCGTGGAGACTTGCTTTGTTTAGAAATGACTGATGTCATCGACTGTAAATGCGTCAAAGAAAGATATGCCGGGAAGAAAGAAATCCCTCTGACTTTCTACCGTGCGTGCAATTGTTTGTTGAGAAAAGGGAGGGACAAGGCAATACTTATAGAATATTTTGCAGAGTAACAATCGAAATATAATTCGTGTCATAATAATGTTATCTATCAGGGAAGCTAATAACATCTCAATCTCAATACAAGGATGTGAGATAAATGCAGTAGTACAAAATATTTTTAATATGTTTTCGTTTAGTAAAAATATAATATTGAAAAGATATCGCGATTAGAATCATCGATGGTGTTAACTTTCTCGTCGATGCGGAAGCGTTTGGACAGGGAAAGTTGTAATATGCTGTTGATGAATTTCTTGTGTTAAATTTTGATCGAGACGATCGAGATTGTCAGGCAATATTTCGATTTCATCAAAGGTATCTTGCCACACACAAAAGTGGTTGTTGCTCTTATGACAAAGCAATCCTAATGAAAGATGATCTTTCTGTCGCAATTGAGCGT
>NW_017256147.1:1397996-1415672 GCF_001594055.1 Mycetomoellerius zeteki
GAGAGAGAGAGAGAGAGAAACGGAGAAAGAGAGCGAGAGCGGACGAGCGAACACTCGCCTCTCATGCCACTCAAGAGGTGGTTGCTCCTGTGGTCGATCGGTACGAGCACAAGACTCGAGTTTCCACCTACGAGTCGCCAGGAGGGACGTTTCCGTGCACCGCGCCGAGCCGGTCCGCGCCGGTAGAAGAGGGATTTCATTCCGCGTGCTGTTCCGTTTGAAGAGCTGCCCGCCGCTCGCGCGCGCCGAGGGATTCATCCTCTCCTTCATGTACGAGAGTATAGATCCTTCGTGATCGTCGTGCCAAGCGCGCGCGAGGCCGTGGCCGAGGTGAAAGTCTCTCCCTTTTCTCTTCTTTTAAGCGGAGAAGTTTACTTTGCCTTCGCACGGATGAGGTAGCCGGAGTAATCTGCTCGCGGAAAATAGCGATACTTGAACGGAACCCTCAGTTCTTCCTATCCTTATCTTCCTTCATATAGACTTTTCGCGTTCTTTATATGTACCTGTATGCATATACTCCAGTTTTTATCTGCAGGGTACAAGAATACGAAGTGATAATCTGCTATCTAGCTATGTGATAACTGTTACGTTTATCTATATCACAGGCTCGTTGTTAGATGAAATGAATATTCTACGAGATGAAAGAGTGCCGCGCGATAAAAGCGAAGCCTTTACGTTGACGATTCGTACGTACGTACGTACGTGTTTTAATATACGAGTACATGGTTGCACGATTTCGTCGGGTCATTTCTCCCGATTAGATTCATTTTGCGACACGGCCTGTCATTGTCGCGGTAGAATTTTCTGTTATGTAACTATTGCGCTTGATTTCTGGTTAATCGACGCTGTTTCGAAAATGACGCGATTTAAGGGAATTGGGAGATTATCGTGGCGTTGGTGTAACGAAATCGACTTTCCGCAGGCGTGGACGGCGGCAAGCTCGTTCGCATGCAAAGTGCCGTTCGCCTTACAGTTGGATAACACGAACGGCAATTATTCGTGACTCACTCGATTAGTATTTATTAGGACTAATTAGTATACTGCGAGCACACTCTCCTTGTCGGCGGCGAGCTTTCTTTCAACGTTCTTCATGTAGTTATAGCATTCTTTGTCGCCTATTTTCACATGAATCATACTAGAAACAAATGAAACGGTGTAAGTATCCTCGTCAACATCGCGAAACGCACGCGGTCAAATAACTGTCATTAAGCGCCTCGCAAGATACTTCTTTCAGTAAAGAACGGGTTTCCAGGAGAGAATGTCAATCCAATTCGCGCGGAATAACTTCCGGAATTTTTCGAACAGTCGGAGAGAGTTAAACGACAGGGGTTTATAAATGAGCGTCTCGTGCGATCTGTCACATCTCCATTATTATCGTCGTCCGTTATTCGACATTATTTGACTTTCCCCAATTTATTTTGAAGTACATATACGAGTACGTATACGAGTATGTGTGAATATTTATTACTGGAATTACTTCTTTGTCGTGGAATTACTTTCCAACAAATAAAGGTAGAAATGCGATCATGAGATTAAGTTTTTGATACTTTTTAAGTCTACGGGTGAAAAATGCCATTCTCATTTGCCGTTCTTTTTGCTTATGTCGTTTGCATTCTGATGTCTGACTTCGCTAACGAGAACACATTATTATTGACGTAATAGATTATATTGTCGACCGTTGTCGAATGTTAATTAACAAACAGCGAATTTAGTGAGAAAAAAGAGAGAGGTGTCTTAGTAAGTGTTTAAATTACTATTTCTGTAAGTGCGTCTGTGGGCAAAAACTTATCGAAAGTAATTTTAATTCGAGAGTAAATTTCTCTTACGCAGACACATACGATGGACGCGGGCCCCGAAGAACCGATCTTCAGGAAGTTGTTGCGCGGTGCTGACGCGCGATCCGAGATCGTTTCCTCTATCTTCTAGCGTCACGCGATTTAGCGTGTAACGCAAATTAAGCGTGCAGTTATGGGAATTAAAGCGCTTACTCCGCTCACGATTAGTTCTTTGGGTCTCATTCCTTTCTTCCTTCGCTCGTATGAATATATCGTGTGTGCATGTGAAACTAATGTATCATTTCATGGAAATAATATAAATTATTTTGAATTCTGATTTTATTTTTAATAACTTTGTAGTACCTTGTTATAGTAAAACGAATAATTTCGACTATGTTAAATCAAAGAAATTGCCTCAGGCTAAACTGACAGACACGTGAACCTGACATTTTAGTGCATCTCGCGAGAATTTCCCCATGTCTTTTTTTTGTTAGATTTTAATAAAGTTATAGAGACGAGAGACTGGATTTGTGCCTTGAAGATAAGATTGCGATATTGATCCCAGGTAGGTTCAGAATTTAAAGCTGACAAAATAGGATACGGTCGCGCGCGGCAATGCGCGCACGATTACCTTCCCTTTCGTGCGGCGGTTAAACGGCGGCGTTTGTAATAGCGGCCTCGTCGCTCCTAGCGCCAGTCGGAGTCACAAAGGGTATGGGAGCGACACACCCACCGGATGCATTTTATACACACTTCGTTCTCGTAGGTAACCCACGATGACGTCATCGTCCTATATACAGGGTGCCGTGGCAGCCGTGACCCGTCGCTGCGACCCGTGGCAGCGACTAATCTTTCGTCGCGCGAACGCTATTACGAGAAGGTAACTCACGGATTTCTCGGTTTCGCTAATAACGGTGCTTCCGCACGATGACATTTCCCCGTAATTTATGTGAAGATTAATAAATTGATTTCTTCCTCGAATTACGGATTCCCTGTTTATAAAAAAAAAAATTACGCTTCTTTTGTAAAAGGAGACGAAAAAATATATTGATATCTTTTCTTCACAGTTAGCTATCTTTTAGAGTGTTCTTGTTTTTAGAAGTTATCTCTCTGAGAGATGATTAAATAATATGCAATGTGCAATTTAACTTCTGGTATAACCTTTCAGAGGAAGATGCATCTTCTATAATTATAGAACTTTTACGGACGTTTTGTTTCCGCGTGATTATGATTTTCTGTCCTGCTTGACAATGATTAATGTACGTGTCAGATTATCAACTTCGATGCGGTTGATGCACTCTGGATAATGTCCTCGAGCAGTTCAATTGCAGCGAGTATATGTCAGGTCATGAAAGCGCTTGATATGCTACTTTGTCCTTCACTCTTGTACGAAACAAAACTCAGAAATTAGGATAAAATTTCAAATCGTAAAAATCAGTAAATAAAAATATAAAAATTTTGTTGAATACGATAACATGTGAAGTACATAGAAACTAGAAATATATAAAAAGAAAGTTATAAAGTCAATAAACGGAAATATCTCTAATAAGTTTAATCCTTATAAGAGTAATGAGTTGCATTTGTTTGATATTTTATATATGATAAATACTAATGTTCAACCATAGTTTATAATTTAAATGGTTTACTCATAAATTTTTCGTTTATCACGCAATTTCCGGTAATCTAAAGTGGCATAATTTGTGCATAATTGTGCAACGATGATTTAATTTAATGTATTTTTTTGAGAAATCGACAATTTCCCAAGAAGTACATTAAATCAAATCAGATTGCTGGATATCGTGATACATAAAAAAATTGTGAGTGAACTGACTGTTCGATTAAATTCTGATCCGAGAAACGATCATATCAAACTTCTTATCTGTTTCTATAACGCGCAGTAGGCCGATTTTTTAATTGGTGGACATTTAAAAAATTTCAAGAGGCGTTCACGTATCATGGTTCGCTCGTACGACGGAGAGAATGTTGCTACGATGGAGAACGTGACGGACAGACACGTGGTGCTTTTTAAACGGGCGTAAACGGTCTTCTTATAGATATGCACGCGGATAGCGTAACGCGTGTCACGCGTCTAATCACGACGTGTACATGCGCAGAAACGATTTGCAACTTTATTAAGCCAAGTGAGGCACCACCGCTTCGTCCCGCTAAACCGCCGCTGCTTTCCACGTGCGCGGATTGATTAATGCCCGTTTCCATGCTGCGTACCTCTCCCGGCTTCTTCTCTTTCTCTCTTTTTTTCTCTGTCTCTCTCGCGCGACTCAGCCTCCCTTTCGCGAATCTCTCTCTAACGGCTCGCAACGGTGGTCCGTTGCATTATCGTGGCTCCGAACAGAGCGTAGCATTGATGGATATTGCGGTTGCTTCTGGTGTATTGTGTAACGGCGTGCGGCCGCTTCGCTTCCGATAGGTTTCCCCCGTATTTGTACGGCTATTTAATTAATGACGGCCGACCCCTTGCGCATTTTTCGATAATTATTGGAACGTCGCGTCGCGGCGCGTATCGCGCTCGCGGGAATACTTGGCTGGCTAGCTGGCTGTATAGGCGGTCGACAGATACGCTCGAGAAAATATCGTCGAGAGTTGCCCCATGCCAGGCGGTTCTTAATATTTCGTAACATACATGTACTACTTTCTTAATCCTCGTCGAATCTTTGGATACGTAAAGTACGCAGTGGTTTTGCGTTGCGAATTATTAATTTAGTATGTTTGAATATAGCAATTTTCGATTTGTAACATTCTAACCAAAGAGATTTTAATGTCAAGCAATATTTAAATATTTACTGTCAAATCTATAGTGTCAAATTTAACCTAATTTAAGTTGCCACTGCGTCTACTCAACATATAGTTATTTTATACTAAAATAATGGTTAAATTTGATACTATATAGTTTCAAATTTAATCATTGTTTTAGCGTAAAATAACAATATATCGAGTAGGAGCAATGGTGACTTAAATTATAGGTTAAATTTGGTACTATAGATAGTGTTATCCTCTACAGTACGTCTTATGAGAAAATGTTGAATAACTTTTTTTCTAAGGCATGTGTGTTTGAGCAATAAATCCTCTGTAATAGATAAGAGGGGGTGAGTACGCAAAACGGTGGGAAATTCGGAAGCTGACTAAACAAGTAAACGCGTTGTAAGCGACGCGTTGTGCATGAGACGAATTTGACATGCGTCTGGGTTAATTTGAAATTCGACACGCGTAATGTAATGGGGAACTGAGAGACTTGATCAATATTCTAGGGAGTCACGGACCCTTTCACGGACTAAATACGCTTAACTGCGTCAAAATTTAATCCACTGTCGCATTAGCCATTCATTTTACCATTATTCCCAGGAATCGCTTCACAATATACATATGTATACCTATATAAAATTAAAGTATTGATATCTTGGTCTCAATTTTTTATTATTATTGTTATATTTTTTATATTTTCAAAGTTATTTTTTATGATTTTGAATTTCATGCCAAATATTATGTGAGGAATGCAAATTTAATTATATATAGTTTCAAAATCTTTATTTTCTGTTTTTATTAAATTCAACATAAATTTTCAGAAAATTTAATCAAGTAATTTTTATTTACATTACCTACTTTGGTTTAATTCACTATTATTCACTATTCTGAAATTCCACAAGATTCTTCCTTAATTCATTGGTGCATGTTATTTCGTCCTCTTCGCATTGTTCCGGACATCTACATTAAAAAATATTTTTGTCTAAAGTTCCATATAGCTTTGCGGCTGTGTGAAATGAGATTCCGTCGATCAAAATGCAAATTACCGTCCGCGATGAGCTCACGAGCAGTGGCGCTATTATACAAGGCGGACTACTAAACAAAGGGACTAATCAAGACCCTACCTCGATGTAAAAGCATGATTCTAATTTCACGGGCGGAATGTTTTGCCTTCATCACGTTAGCTCAAGTGCATACAAAAAATGGGGAACGAATATCTCGGCATTTTCTGACACAGTGTTCGACATAGTACCATAAGATGCATTTTAGTTAGCGAGTTCATTAATTCTTGGTCTCTTTTTTCTCATTTGCATTAATCGATTTGCATTAAAATTAAAAGTTTGCATCGCTTGTGCGATACATGTACCACATCAGAAATAAAATGCACATAAGAAGAATTTGTTGCTTTCGAATTTATTATGGATATTGATCTATTTATTTATTAGTGAATTATAGAAGTTATAATAAAAATAATTAAAAATTATATTTTTAAACAGTTACTTTCATTATCTATTACGTAAAAATACTATTTTTAATATTTTCATGCCATTGATAACGCATATCTATAAATGTTTTGAAACAGCTTTTTACGTTTTGTTTCTAAATGTATTTCTCAATGGTTTCGAAAAGGTTCTATTAAATTTTTTGGTTTTAACAAAAAAGTAAAATGATTTATTGAAAATAACAATTATTTTCATAATGTAATCTTGTAACATAATTTTTGAACAATTTGTAGATTCATGGGAGCAGATATTTCATAAAGTTTTATTGTAGCAGTCTCTTGCGTTTTGTGGATTCTCTTCTCTAAGAAAAGAACGTTAAACTCTTCCCCCATTGTAGACCACTTCGCATTAGTACTTGAGCACGTGAATAGGCCATAGTAAATCACGGTTTGCCTATTCACACGAGTAAACACATTAATAAACAACGTATTCCCATAAGGTAGACGATTAAAACCACCGCCACGTGAATCGCGGTTAATTTATATGCGGATCCAGACGGTGTGTCCGTTTTCATCCCTACGAATCCCCTGCGGGAGATGCGTGCCTCCCCTAACGAGTCCTTTATGCACAGTGCCGCCTTACCCTTTCCCATAAATTTTGGGTGGTCAAATATTGGTACTGACTCGTGTCGGTCTGTTATTATGATCGGCACACCCCGTGGGATGGCACTACGTGACAGAATAAGAATTATCGATAGTACTTCCCGAAATAATTATAAGTTTGTTCGCGTCGCATGCTCCAACATGTTCCAATATACTCCTACCATAGCTCCTACTCATTCCAACGCGCTTGGTAGAGTTAGAAGGAGCTATGGTAGGAGCATGTTGGAGCATGTTGGAGCTTGCGACGTGAACAAACCTTTAATCTCAGATAGTATTTTTTTAAATTTATGACATACCAACGCGAATAATCGTGTATCATATCTAATTTTTATTATTACTGAATTAGTTTTTATTTTTAAAACATCTTTCACTCAAAGATATTCCTTGTTATTATCTGATTTAAATTTCATGATGTCTAAATTTTGTATATAGATTATTATATTTATGATAAATTTTTCATGTTAAAAATAATATACAAATTATTGTACAGAATATCTCAGAAAATCCATTATTCATTTATAGATTGTTCAACAAAATTTTATGCTTTTTGAAACTTCACTTTTTTGACAATTTTTTAATTTTTAATATTAATTATCTAAATAAATGAGCTTTAGCAATTTAAAATTTTTTTCCAAAGTAAATTCTACTTGAATTTAAATAAAGAACATTATTGAGAGCACGCAGTCATAATCTGTATATTGTAGTCACACTTTTTGTACTACTCACATATACTTGCCACATCCGGTTTCGCTCTCGATCACCCAGATCCCACGTGAAACCCTTGGCGGCGGTGTGCATTTCTTCGAAAAGACAAGTCTCGTGCGCTTTCAACACTGCCGATCGCGTTGTGGTCGACCATCCGCACTATGAGGGCGGAAATACGTGGGCGATCAGGCACACGTATAATGGTTACACTGCGCGTTCTCCTTCCGTTTCTCGCGTACCCTCGCTAAACTTCAATGTTTATGCACTTCGAGGCGGTGATGCGGCTCGATATAATGCACCCACATCGTACGCGAGACGACACAGCCACTTGTCCACGTTGGTATTCGAATCTCGGTGGGAAAGCGATGTCGGGGAGATTACGCAAATGGCGCAACGTTTCGCAAAAGAGACTGCTTTTATCGGAGGTATGCGGAGAACTGGTCGCTTAAATTGGAATTTTGTTGGAAATGTGTATCTATTTATGGAGATCTAGGTTGAGGCGATATTTTGTGTCGATCTTATCGAATTATCGGGGATTTAGGACACTTGGAAAGTTAAGAAATTGTTTTACACTTTTAGTAATTGAAATTTGAGTAATTATATATGTAAACGTATTGCTTTACATATGATATTAGATACATACCGTTAGAAGATAACTATTAGAAGAAGATAACTATTTTTAGGAAATTTATAGAAGAAAAGATATTTTACTCTCTACTTAATAAAATAATTAATTTAAAAATTAATTTAATGTCGAAATAAATTGTAAAATAATTTTTTGAAAAAAAAAGATGAAAGAGGGGAATTTTTTAAAAATAAAGCATAATCAAAGCGTCCATTCAGACATTGCCAGTTCTTGTAATAAATTATTACTATGTTGTAGAACCACGATAATGTTTAAAAGCCATTGGTTTATTTCATGCTTCTGTTTGCATTGGCAAGTTAAGGATATCAATGTAAGCACTGTATGCAGCTGATACGATTTTGCACAGATGCGCTTCAGGAATAATGTTCTAAACCGGTATTGGTTTAAGGGACGTGCTCGGGAGGAATATTGACGTTTCTCTCCCGTGGGTGTTGCTGCACCCCTGGCCAGAGATTCTGCCAGCTTTTGTCACAGAATCCAAATCACGTTCCCCTTGTTTACCCTCACGTCCAGGGGGATAACTGCCAGTAACAGATTTTGCGTGTAGCCGCCGTAATTCCGTAGCGATGTGAATGGATCCACGAAACTGATCGATTCCTTCCGTCTCGATTGCTTCCGGTATCCGGATATGTGTTGAAAACGTGTGATCAATGTTGCGATGCGTAGTCCACAAAATGAGCTGTGGCGATTTTTGCATTGCATTTATGAAAGATTCTTGATTAAAAGAAATTGTTCATTATTATTTCTTATATTATTATAATTGTTTCACGCGCAATATGTGTTACTTTTCGTAGATGTTTCGCTGTGTCTTGTATATGCAACAAAAATTAACTATTAAACGCGCAATAATTTGAAATTAGAGCTTTCATATAAAAATCATCAAATCGTTTTATTACGTTACAGAATCGTGGGGACTTCGCTTCTCTGGTCCGGAATTTGCTCGGTCCAATTTATGGCGACAGTGTTATGAATTTACTGATAAGACAAGCACGGGATATCCTAGTTTGCGCTTATCACGGCAATTTGGAGAACTTCGTCCGGACTTATCTCTCACCTGCTGCAGTCCTTCTAGCGGAAGTCAAGAATGTCGCCTCCGAAACGGTAAGTTTCTTTACAACGTGATGATTGTGCCATTAGCGTATTATCCTGAAATGATACGATAAAAGTGCAATTAAAGAAAACTGCTTACAGATAGGTAATTCCGCGAAGCAATTAAAGTAATCAGGCGTATGCTCTCCATGTACGGTTAGATACGTGGGATCCTGTTTACGGGTATGATTACAAAATTCCAGTTCTCTCTGCTTTTTAAAATGCCACGAGTATCGAAAGTCATAAAATTACATCGAGTAGCCTACCAGTTGTACAATTTTGCTTACAGTGTATTTTATCTAGTTGAATTGTAGTTATTCAAACATTTAGTTGTAACGTTGACAATTAACGATTTTAGTTGTAACGTTTTTATAATTAAATTGACACATAAATTTGAGTGGGCTATTTGGGACACGTGAAATGTTAAATTTCACACAAATTTTCCAACGGTGTAGATAATTATTTAAATTCAAAGAATAGAGTATATTGTTAAAATTTTTAATCAAATTGTTTAATAGATTTTGTACTGTGGCTATGAAATTTAAATTATTTGAAAGATTACCTTTTTAATTGCCTTAACCCTTTTCGAGGGGTCTTAATTAATGCACTCGTGTGCCTCTCACGGTTTTGAGATATCGGTTGGGTGCGTCCGCGAATGCTCCCTCGAGACATCATGTACCCTCACAATTCGCAATTAAACACGTGTAGGCCACGTGCTCCGACCTAGTTTCTTTCACTCTCTTGTGGATAAAGGGTTGCTGGTAACTCGCGAGAACAGATATTAAAGGCGGGGTTGTTTCTTCGTTATGTCGCTTTGAGGGTTGGCCCACCGACAGTCGCTTCAGCCGTTTATGACAGTTTAATTGAACTCGTCGTCATTAGCACGGGATTGCTACTCAAAATGTGTGGTTCGTTCTATTGCGATAAGATAATGTCACAAGAACGACGCTATGGCAATTTGCATAACAATACGGCTAGTACATACAATGTCCAAATTGATTCAAGGAGTAGGTATTCAAGAAGTATATGGTAAATACGTATATTTCCGATAATGATTTATTTCCTCTTTTTTCTAATATGTATAAAAGTTTCTCTAATATATATTAAAAAATGTGATTTTGAAATATTTTATAGTTTCGCTGAAGAGCATAAATAGATTACAGTCTCTTTTTATCTTTCGTTTACATTAAACAAATTTACGAAATTTATCGATGAAACGTAGTCTATAGTGAGCGCGCAAGAGATAAGAAAGTAATGTAAGAGTGGATTATACAAGATTTAAAATTTGCAAGCCGCTCGATCGGTTACTCTTCTATTACTTGCACTGCTGAGGGACAATAAGTATCGA
This sequence comes from Mycetomoellerius zeteki, assembly GCF_001594055.1. Lineage (NCBI taxonomy): Eukaryota > Metazoa > Arthropoda > Insecta > Hymenoptera > Formicidae > Mycetomoellerius > Mycetomoellerius zeteki. Next base: position 1,408,424 of record NW_017256147.1, read on the forward strand.
TAAGTATCGTTGGATTATATTACGATAGAGCACGTGCACAGAGAACGATTTTGTTGAAGTATCTCAAAACTTAGTTAAGATATAGATCTGAAAATAATTTTATTACACCATCAAAATAATTACATAGGAATCTTAAGCATGATGGGCAATATTGCAAAAAGTTTCGATATTCTAGCCACAAATTTGAGCGTTCCTGATAATTATTTTGGTAGTCCAACACAATTATTTTCAGATCTACAGCTAGGTAAATTTTTAGGTACTTCAGCAAAATAAAAAGACCTTTCTGTGCTCTTGCAGGTAGTTGCTTCTTAAATAAGAAGGTTCTTGCTCGGGATGCGCACCTGCATTGTCGATCTAGTATCTTTACTACGGAGCCCGGCAGCCACGTACGCTTCACGAATATTTACACCTCGTATCTCGCTTGGCTGTTTCTCCCCTTCTCCTCGTCATTTTTTTTCCTTATCCGTCGTTTGCGCTTTATCGTCCTGCGCTAAGAGAAAATGTGCCATGGAGAGGCACTTCGCCCGAGTTAACTGTTACGTACGCGAACGGTCGGGCTCATAAAATCTATTTGCTTGGATCAAACATCCTTTGCGTTCTCGTACCCCAGTCTCCGATTTTACTTATCCTACTTATCAATGTCTCTGGTTACGAGCGGAGCAATCTTAGCGAGCGACACTATTGTGTGTCGTACGTCTTTTTCGCCGTCGGTATATCTACGTTTATAAGTGACGACAAACATCGTCTAGTCTCGTAAAACGATACTTGAAATATTTCTATCTCCTACAATATATCTTCCGTATCTAACAACATATATCTCTTATATTTTACAATATATCTTCTGTATCTACTATTATTTGACGACTGTATCCGTACAAAGATTTCGCTGGATTAATATGACGAAGAATTGTGTGTTGAACTTGTAATTAGAAGTTAATATTCTTATACGTTATAAGTGACAGTTTTAATTATAGGAAGCATTTATAATAATTTTTTTAAAATAGCAAAAAGCAATTTCTTTTTTTGGCGAATTAAACAGTGTACACAATGACACTAATGATGTCAACGATGTGCCCTCGCAAATATTCGCGAAGAACGGGACTGCGACGTAGGAATGTTGTCAAAGAATGGTATAGGTGTATCCCATGGGACGACGATAGCATGAAGACACCATAACGGTGCTCTGTCCGAACCGATTGACAATGATTGAAGGCTGCGGGCCTCGACTTACAACCGTTCGGACCAGGGTCTCAACCTTCGTGTAAACCACCAATATATATCTTCGCCATGTTATCCGTTGATCTCCTTCTGCCTTAATCTCGCGAATACATGAGCTCGGCGCCGCCAACAGAAACGGGAAACGCCGGCCCACGCGTACGCTATCGCGCGGCAACACGATTTCACGATCGTTTTGAACGCGATGATGCTACCTCCCATGGTGCTTCCACTTCTCTACATTGAATTTTTCGAACGTATTTCAAGCGTAGGTACCTATTGCGCCGCAATACTATACCGCGTGAATTTCGCCTTCGCTTTTTATCGAGATGCTTTTAGTTTCTACTGAATTCAGTAGAACTATACTTTTGCTTCACGAGTTGAGTAAAAAGTTTGAGTCCTCAATACATAAGTGTCACATTTCGATTTGACAAAAATCATAGCAATTTTCAGAAGTTTACACAAGTATTGTTTATTTCGTAATTTCCTGCGTCGATTTTTTGTTATAAAATCTCTGACATTTAGGCTAATATTATTATTGCTGAGCTTATTCCAAGATTCATGAAAAAGATATATATCTTTCATCATTTATCATTTGTTCTCTCTCTATTTCTCTTTTTTTTTTCATTTTATACTAAATAATATAAGTAAATCATTAATTTTTTCTTTTAAATTTTATATTAAAAATTATTAAATTACATAATTTTAACGATTAAAGGAAAAAGCTATCATACATTTTATAAAACGTTAATGCGCAAAAATATTATATAATACACTTCTTTCTTTGAATATTAGAACGCGTATTATTCCTTCAAACAGTTGGTTATTACTTGTTGTGCAAAATTACATAAAATTACATAGAAATATCGATATAATTTTCCGAAGAAAAAGATAATGAATTAAAACGAAAAAATAATAGCTGATCAATAATGCTATCTCGTTTTTTATCTGGCTATCGAGACGTGTATCATTCGTTCAGGTTGACGATTAAAAGCTGCATAATTATTCGGTAATTTACGTAATAATTATGAGAGTAATGAAATACCCACTTACACAGGGTGGACACTCTTTTGCATAAGCCAGGAAGGCAACGGATTGCATAATTGTTTGCTGCCTCCGGCGTTGATCCGTACAAAAAGTGAGACGAATTTCTAATGATACCCTTGGTCACATCGTCGAATTGCCGAGCGGATCCGGCGAACGGCGGCAGTGCTGCGCATATCCTACTATGTGTGCACGCACGAAACAGTAACGGGCTATAAAACACGTAACTACGCGTCGCTTCGATTGCAGATTGCGATAAGATAGCCTCTGCTGGTTGTCATCGCTTCGCGAAGGTAGCGGCAAAGATAGTAACGACAACGCAGTGGTAGCATTCGGGAAGCGGAAGATACATCGCTCGACAACTTGTTTCCGTCAATCGCATTCTACACTTCGTATTAATTTTATATACGCCGCTTCGCGTATGACTTAAAAGCGTATCTCTATAGATTTGATCTTTAAGCCATCCATTTTATGAATTTCGTAAGTGTAATTATAAAAATTGACCAATCACAGTCGAATATGAGAAGAATATCGATTGTGACTAGTCAATTTTCTTACAACTTCAACCTGCACTTACAATTTACGCTTAATTATAGAATAGGTTTAGAATGCTGTATCGTCAACTCAAGACATTTCTAACGATCTGATAATAAAGATAATACAAATAATACAATTGTATGACTAATGTAATTTCATTGACTTGCGATGACAACTGCAGATATATGTTTAGAAATTGAAATGACATAAAGATATACATTTCTCAAGAATTAAAAAAAGTGTATACAATAATTTATGATCATATTTTGTGACATTGGCTGTTCTGCCTTCAAGATATCGACGTCGCCGTTGTATTCGGCTTTCCTCGGCAAGAAAGCGACGCGGAGAAATCTCAGGGATCGAAGCACTTGTACTTTAGGAAGATTGGAACGAAGATTGAGCGGTTTCTTGCGCTTCCCGGGGAGCGCGCGCGCTCGCGTAGGATAGAACCGCCCGAGGAACGGTTCCGTGATGTTCCATGTCCGGGCGGCTAATAAATTAGCCTCATAAAACTACGGGCGCCGCAAAAACCATGCGGCTACTTCGTAAGCTCATAGAGCCGCGTCGAGAAATCCGCCTTGGACAAGCCGCACGCGAGTTATCCGTAGTCTCTCGGCGGTCCTCTTGAAGGTACGATTTAATTGGTAGTCGGCCTCGTCGTGCCTTTCACCTCCAGCGCATCCTTCAGCTGTGAATTGCGCTTCTTAAGCAGGAAGAATACTGTATCCGTTCAATTCGGTATAGCTCCGTTTGTAGGGAATTTATCTGTACCAATAGAACTGTTAATTGCACCATCATTTCCAATTTAATCAACTTGAAAGGGAGGTAGAGTAATCGTTGCGAGAAAGACGCGCGTTCAGGTTCAGAGATAATAGTCTCCGATTAGAATGCACACGCAATCACGAGACTGTAATTATTGAAGCGGGCAACTGAAACAGAATGTCGCCGCATGATTGTGGTCAACGAAATTCAATTAAACCTCCCTCGAAACGAGAACTCGATTTACGTGATCTCGCGAGATCCATTACGAGCGGAAAATCCGTGCGCACGCGATGCATCATATCTCGCTGTCGCGCTACAATGCGAGGGATCAAATTGGAAATCGGAGAAAGTAGCTACCGTAAATCCGTGAATCGATTGGCAGCCGTTAGATCCGAGAAAGCGGGTGCGGAAACTGCGATTCCGGCTCTCGAGCTTTTCCGTTTGTTCCTCCTACTAAGAAACCGCTTCTGCTCTCCGCGAATGCACATGTGTACAACTCTCCGGACTCTTTGCACGCATGCACGCATGCACGCAGGTAGGCACGTAGGTACGTACGCACATGTGACTTCCTGTTCTCTCGGTCGTTAAGCAGCCACCGCCGTCGCCGCTGTCATTGGATGGTATCTGTGTACTGGCGAGTACCGACACATAAAAGCTCGTCCGATCGTAAGTCGTGTGGGCGTAAAAGTGCCTACCGGCCCTCACGGCTGTATACGCATGTTACAAGTGTGCGCGTCGGAAATACCTCGTGTGGATTGCGGTGTCTGGTCTTTTCTCGTAAAAACTTACGGTCACTTCTTCGGGATATTATGAAACGCAAGATTTTATTCGTCGAAATATATACGAAATGGGAATTTTTTTTAAATATACTATTGAAATTACGCGCGTGAATATTTACTGTTATACGATATTGATCGCGTAATCACTTCCCATCGGACTTTCATTTATATCTCAATTCATTGCTACACGGAGAAAATTTTATATTAAGTTTTAATACAATTTTAAATTACATTTTACTATATGTCTTGTATTTTCGGATGGACCCTCACAACGATGTTCCGACATAACTTTTACTATGGTAATACTAATTTTATCACATAAATGAAGTAATTTTTGTTAAACCAGTGCTTAAGCTATGGAAAGAGTTAATTTTTACTGTGGTTCGTAAACAAAATTTGCTAGGTATATATTATCTTTACAATACTAACTTTTATTCAACAAGTTTTGATTTTGTAATAAAAAATTTTTTCTATGAAAAAGTGTAAAAATTAGTTTTATTGTTTTTAAAAAAATGGCTGTAGCATTTATAATTACATGATGGTCCGCAGCTTCTACCACATTATAGTAATTTTAAATATAAAATTTTCTCCGTGTATGTAAGTTAAATATCAACAAGTGCATCTGTCCAATATATTGAAGTTATCTTGTAATTATTCACAATAGTATTATTTACACAGTTGTTTATAATAACTATTTATAATTAATACCAAGTATTAATATTTGTTTCATAAGGTATAAATCACGAATTTTCACTCGTAATTTTAAAGATTGTTTATGCGAACTGACTCATAATATCAGTTAATATCGAAATTTATAATCTATGTATAGCTTTATATTGGGGTGTATTTCATTTATCGGTCATCGAAATATTATAAATATGGATGAACTATTCTTATCGATAGATTTCAATCAATTCTCATTTGAATACTTTTATGCATATCACTACAAAATATATTGAATATGATAAAGGAACGATTTTAAATTGAGATCTCTACAATGTAACATAATCATACAATAATTATTTAATGGTTATTTGGTATTTTGAATAATTCTTTAAACATCTAAATAATTTTTATAAAATAGCCCGATAATATAAAATAATGTTGCTCTATGATTATTAATATTATTAATTAAAAGGATGACTTTTGCTATAATATTTAGCGAAAAGTTTTAATAAGCATAATTCTAGTATTTTAAATACTTTAATCGTAATTGATTAAATAAATGTATGGAATAAAAATTCATAAATTTTTTTATTTAAAAAATAAAACTATTTGAACACTTTGTTCAAAATTCAAATAGTGATAACAAGAAATGATTAAGGAAGAAGTAATATCGCGTTGCATTTGCTGGTTATATATTCATAACATCTTTTGATGATCATAAAATATATAAGATTATACGTATATGATTCGTATATTTTCGTATTTTTCGAATAAGATACATTGTGATTCTGTCATTAATGCGTTTGCCAAGTTTTCTATCTCGAAACTAAAGTGAACTAAACGAATGCAATGTATTCTCTATTTAATCCGTCTCGGCATCTCTTCCGTTCTCCCTTTTACCCGTGCTCGTACTTCATAAGCTCGTAATCGTATCTCTTTACGTCGTTATCTCAGGCGGAACGTACCACATAATCCGCCTATGCGGTCGTTGTACCCCAAAAAAGACACGATCCCAGCGACGACGAGTCAGAGCGCGGCGGTAAATTCCACATCACACCGAAGAAGAAGGAAAAAGATTATCTCCGTGTCTCCGCAATAATGATTATCATTATTATCCAGCCTTTGCGCTCAGTCATTTGATGCATCGCAGCATCTAATGTGTCGCGTAAATGCGTAAAAGTGTCTCTACACGGTGTGTGACGATAATTTAGAATCGTTTAATCTCACGGTGCTGAGAATGCCGGCAGGAATTTGCCTTGTCTCCGTAACCATAACTCTTCGGTAAGAGTAGTTTCGAATTGGTCAGATTAGCCGCAAGAATAAACTTGTAGCTTTTAGTTCCTTCCTGATGTAATTAATCCCTGATGGGATTCGAGTATTCTTAATCACGTATATAATATATGTAATGTATTCAGAGAGAACCATTTTGCTGAAGTATCTAAAAATTTAATTAGATACAGATATGAAAATAATTTTATTGGATAAAAATACTTCGTGAGATGCTGATTGTTAATATTTTTTTGCAACATTATGCTCAACGTTTAAGTATTCTAATTATTTTGATGGTCCAATAAAATTATTTTTAGATCTGTATCTAACTAAATTTTTAAATACTTTAACGTTCTTTCCATGTATGTACAAACAATTCAAAGATTTTACGTATTTTATTAAATATAGTGACATCTCAAAGGAAAGATCGAAAATAAAATTTTAAAGATAAATTTCGAACAACTAGGAAATTACCCCCATTAACCTGGACCCCCCACCATCGAAAATCAAATTCGCGATAGGTCAAAAATTTAGTGCTCTTTTGTTGCTAATTCGTTGCTCTAGAGCGAATTTTGTTGCTCCAACCGTTTAGCAGCAATAAAAAAAATGGGGGGGGTCCAGGCTAATATAAAGCTGGACCCCCCATAATGAAAAAATGGATATAGAGCTGCGATATCGAAAAAACAAATGCACCAGATTTTGTTGCTTTTTTGTTGCTCTAAGATAGTGCAAAGAAATATCGAAAAAAATCACATTGTTAAACAAATTCCGATAAATAATCAAAACTGCATTGTCGCGCGTCGCAACGTTATGACCAAAATTTACATGTATAGAATTTGTTACTCGCAAGTTTTTGGTACCAAAATGTTCCTTGGAACGTATACTATCGAAATATACCCGTTTCCGATTTTGTTGCTAACCTTAACACATGAAAAATAATTAATTTATCAGCATCGGCGCTCGAGCCGAGCACTTTA
>NW_017256147.1:1416911-1479901 GCF_001594055.1 Mycetomoellerius zeteki
CCCCCCCCATTTTTTTTATTGCTGCTAAACGGTTGGAGCAACAAAATTCGCTCTAGAGCAACGAATTAGCAACAAAAGAGCACTAAATTTTTGACCTATCGCGAATTTGATTTTCGATGGTGGGGGGTCCAGGTTAATGGGGGTTAGGAAATTCCTTTTATTTCCGTTCGGGTATTAATAAAAATTAATAATTGGTACTGCTGAATTAAGTTTCGGCAGCTGAAATTAGATCTCTCTGCAATTAGGAGAAAGTGCACGACTTTTGATATACTTGGTACATACGTAAACACGTGCGGAGTTTTCTTACTGCTGAAATGATCGTTACAAGCGTATACGTATCAACTTTCCAGCCGGACATTCGCGCTCGGATATTAATTGAACGATTGCCACCCTTGGCTACTCATTATACGCGCTTTAATTCGCACGGAGCCGGCTCGGCAAGACGCCGCGTCGTATTCGTATTCCGGCCGAATGGTTGTCGTTCTCGTTTGCTTGCCGAGACTCGCGCACGAGCGCAGAACGGCGCGAGCCGAGCGGGAGACCCGCGCGGAAACCCATTACACGCCTTGTAATAAGCACTTTAATGTGCCGCCATGCCACGCGCACGTTCAGGAAGATTTTCATACGTCGAGAGATAAAACATAATGCGGTAGTAAAGCTGAGATCATCAGTGAAGTAATTAGATCGATATTGCGGCATCTTTTTACTGCAGAGTGATAAATCCTTCTTCCTAACATCTCTAGAAGCTCCGGGTAATTTATCGTCTATTATATCTTGCCATTTAACGTGAGCGTAAGAAGAAACAAAGGCGGCAGTCATAAAGCAGTCGGTATTGTGATCGAGCGTATATAGAAAAATTGCGGAAAATCAAATAAGTAGCGGTAATTGATCTGTCGTTTTTGTCAGAGCGATAGATGGGGAAGCTGCAAGTAGCGAGGAATACGCGAAGTGAATACCTAAGAACGGCGCTCACAGTGAAAGCGTAGCAGTAGTTCCCGTTCTGATTGATTGTCAAGGAGATTGAGTATCTCGGATTTATCTTGTGTATGCGCGAACGACGCCGCGTAATGACGCGGGCGCGTTGCAGCACGTGTACGAGCGAAATTATTCGCGCCGCGTATGTACATGATTATGCTTTATCGTGCGAAAATCAGCTTTATCGACGACCTGTCGGATTTCCCATTAATGTCTGTTTCCCGACGGAAGGCAGGTATACCATTACCGTGACGCCAGGGTGACAATGTCCGATAGAGTACCTTCCATGTACGACATTCATACATAAAATACATATATGTATTTTCCTTCTTATCTACCCCCCATTGGGTTTTACTTCCTGTATATGGAAATGTTTTGTCTACCTGACGGAGACAATCTATTATCTATGTTGCGCAATTCGGGGCTAATTGGTCGAGGATTTATGCGGTATCGTGAATCCAAGTTCTCATGAATCCGGAAAGCACAACGAAAGTTGTAATTGGAGAAATAATGACCCAGTTGTGGGCGTGTGGAATCTATGGCTGTTGGTGGAGAAAGTGTAACATATATGCGTTGCCGACGCTGCCGCGCGATCGCCGGATGATTTCCACACGCTGGGAGATTTTCTACGTGTTCTCGCACTTGCTCGCACTCCGTGAGCCTCGATCGCGTCGGAACCGCGCTTTTCTCAGTGTATTTCCTCGCGTCGGGAGATAAATCAGTCGAAAAGCGAAACACGCCGCGCATTAAATTTCATTCCTAGCCCGATTTGATTTATGAAAATTAGTACCGATTTTTTCCTACGTTGAACGAATACACGTTGCACTCGCTGCACGCAACTCGAATCAATCTGCGTCGCGAACCTATTATTCAACGCTGCCGCGGTCATTGGCGGCACAAACGCGCCGCGATGTTGTGGCAACGTGACGGTACAATCCCGATGTTGTTTGCTTAATAAGAGGAAAATTTGTATTTTCCTTTGTACGAGCTTGATTTGTACGAGATTGATGAGATTGATTGTTTAGTGAAATAATTGTAATGTTTAATTGATTGCGTCATGTTTATTTGTTGTCGTTTCAACGTATATTCAAAGAAGATTACGTTGTATAATGGGAGATTTATAATTAACAATTTAAACCATGTTTGTAAACTTTGTCCATCTTTTTTCGAAAATGATTTTGAATAGAGCTTTAATAACAGCTCATTTTCGTCAAACGTTTCTTTTCCTACGAATGAGTGGAGCGTTTTCAGTATCATGGGATATATCTTATATTGGCATCCAGGCTATCTTTCACGGCTGAAACCAGTTTGTAGTATTATGAGCATCATTGTTTGCCTAGACCGGTCAGGCACACGTCAAGCAATATCAATATAACTCCCGCGGTACTATATTACCACTTCAGAGCTTCTATTCCTGTGAAAGTATTAAATTGCATGTTTATTCTAACAACAATCCACTGGCATAGGGACGATTGTGGAAACCTGAAAAAATATCACAGACGTAAAATTTCATCTGTAACCAGTTATTAAAGATATATTATAGCAATTTTTCAAGATAATTATAATTTTGTAATATTACATAATTATAATTATTTTGAGAATTATATTATGTAATATTTTAAATTATGTTACATAATAATCTAGAAAATTTTTCTATGAAAAATAATATTCATAAAAATGTTATTTAATGCGATAATTATTATATTGTTAATTTTGAATTGCAGTGATTAAACGTTATTTATTCACGAACAACAAAATATTATCAAATTTAAATTAAGTACAATTATGTAAGACCTTCCACAGACATATGTGTAGTCAAAACAGGGAGTGTAAAACGAAGTTGATAGCTTTAATTGTAATTATCTTTGTGCATATTAGTGGAACATATGAATACGATATAATGATAATCTGGATGAAACTTACGAATGAAAATAGAACGAATTTTAATTATAAGACCTTCGAGTGAGATTTATTAGATGGCAAAAGTAATTAAAAACTTTTTCGTAATCAAAATTCCCGCAGGGATGACTGATCCGCACAGTCATTTGGGCTTAGCAAACCCACGAACCCGAGCTCAATACATTGTGGACACTCGCATACATCCACATGTACATCTAAACATTGTATACAACCATGTTTCTTGTAATAATGAATCAAATAGTTAAAAAAGAAATTGCAATAAAATTTTATATCGTACAATTTCAATCTATACCTCGTACAATGGTAAAAGTTTTTTTATTATCTTTGCGATTATGCAAATTTTTTCCAAAACTGTTGCGACGTAAAATATTTTAAATTTATGATATTTTTTTAAAAATAAAACATAAGAAAAGGGACGGAATATTTATATTAAAAATTTGAACATGTTATAAAGCAAAATTTTTATCTTCCAGGATTATGTTATTACATCGTAAACTTATAGTAAATGTGAAATTACAATATGAAAATTATTTGATTTAGTATCAGTTGATCACTTTTTTTTATTTTTGTGTAGTCTGAATTAGCAGGGTATTAAGTTTATCAAAACAAATTAACAAGCAAGAGATTAGACGTGAGCTATATGAAAAAATATATGAGAAATCATAATAATTGTAACTGAGCTAAAGCCATAAAATTCGCGATAACAATATAATTTATAATTATTACGTTCTAATAAAATAATATTTTTAAAACCGATAATTATAATATATGTCAAATAATTTATTAATAACAGATTTTAGATCCATATTTAGTTATAATACTACGTTACAATTATTCTCCCTAATTGATCCTATTTTATACAACCTATCGGCAAGTTAAAGAGATTACTGAGCATATGTTGAATTTCGAGTAGTCAATTGTCATTGAATGAATAGCCCGAGGATGCTTTTGTAACTTAACAAGCAAGCATTTAGTCCACCTCATTGACTCCCGATTTCTCCTCGCGAAGAAGACTCTTCTCATCGATCTTCACTCATCGTATTGCAACACCAACTGTGTCATTATAGACCGAGCGGCACTCGCAAAGGCCGAATGTATCTCTCGCATAGCGCGTGAGACGCGAAAGGTGCGTACACGTGTATGTGCGTGCCGCTGTCGTTCAGTAATGGGTCGGGGTCGACGTTTAGGGCCTATCGACCGTGCGATTTCCGTTAAATCGGCAACTTGAATAGGCCATTTGTGCAGTCGCACAACAGGCACACGGTATGTTGGAGACTGCACTTACGGAGGACGAACGATGACGCGATTAACCTATTTACGTATCGATTGGCGAGGCCTTTTATTTGCTTCGTTCCGGTTGCAGCGCGTGTCATGCACCCGTAATTGTGAGAAAGAGGTTTAATTATTCACAATATATTCTCTGCAGGCGAAATACATATTTTAGATACTCTAGAACACAAGGAGTCAGTAACGAGAAAATATGTTAATTATTTTTTACTTTAATCCTCCAGAGCTGACTATTGGTGAGTCTATTGGACCCATCCAATATTATATTCTCATGTTACATCTGATTTGAATTATTGTTGTTAAAATAAACATAATATTCACACCCACACTTACTTTTTTAGACGAGTTATGTCATTTTCTTGAAATTCGTGCCCTTTACTCAACATAAATTAAACGGATTTTACAAATCCATCAAGTCAACTGTGTTACAGATGTCAACTCTGGAGAGTTAACACATTACCCTTTTTATTTTAAAGATAAGTTGAAACTTTAGGACGCATTTATGCTCTTATCTAGTATGTACCGAATTATTAATTCATACGTTCGATTAAATGAGTCAAGGTTACTGATATAGGTAACTTTGGAAGTTGTCTTTCGTTTAATGTATATAGTGATATTGTAATCAGGAAAATAAACGTTCAAATAAACAAGAAATAATTTTTACTCTCAACGGCGGACTGTAAGCGCCATTGTTCATCAGATGTTACTACGCGGATCAATAGTGATTCATAGCAATCTTATGTGTACGGTATACAATTTAATTTGCCCTGCTCGCACAGTATACACATATCTCGCAATATACGTAATATCGCACCTTGATATAAATTGCACGAGATTAGTACGGTGCGAGTCATACAGCGTATCGAGACTCATATTTCATGAGCGATTCGAGAATTTGCCATATGTTCGTTAATATATGTATATATCGTTACATGCGGGAAGTGGTTGGACGTTTAGCGCCGTTTCAACATTTCTGTAATCATTTTGCGCAAAGTGTGATTTTCCATGAGACTTTCACCTTCATTGCTGTATAATAATTTTATCATATTCCTGATCGAATGATTTTCGTATCACGCTTGTGGCGCCTCTCATTCATGAGTTCTCCGTAATTAACAAGAATAAATAATTGACATTAGTTTCAATTTATGATCATGATGAATGCATATTGACTTTCATTGATAGAGAATTTCATGAAAATTTAACAAATAAATTTAAATAGAGATGCAGAGTCAAAAAAGATAAAGAAACTAAGAGAATATCTTAAAAAAACTTAAGTTTTTTGTTTTTTTTAATTTGCACTATGAATACATTTTACTTTTATAAATAATTGATATACAATCAACATAAAACGTTTTACGTTTCGTTCTCATACGAATATATGTTTTATACGACCGGAAGTAGTGCGTTATAATCTTCTCTTTGTTTTACACAGCGTACCCAATTTATTCTGGTATTCGTTGCGAATTAGTCGAAAAGAGTTTTTGTCGGCAACACGCATCCGCCGCAACCGTAGCCACGCAACGGAAGTCGTTAGTACGGAAGACGGGGCGCGCGAAAAGCGGGACCCACATCTGTCCGCAAGACTTTTAATTGCATAATTTGCGGCATAACTTACGCGCCGGAGCGCCGTTTGCCGCTCGCGTTCGTTTTATTTTTCGAACGAGGAAGCTTATCTTTCGCTTCCACGTGCCTCGGGACTTGCGGCGGAGTAATTAAAAGTCCGCCGTCGTCAATCAGAGCCTCTTCTGCCCCCCTCGCTGTCGCCTAAGGGTGAGATAGAAAGGCGCGCCTCGCCTCGCCTCGCATCGCGCCGCGAAAGTTCGAAGTTTCTGCGAGCTTTCGCGCTCGCGAAAGTTTCCAAATGAACACTTTGCTGGACGAAGCTTACGGGGTGAATACCATTTAAAACGGTGCGAGCTTTTTGCATGGAGCACTGTTCTTTCATCAGGTTAATGTTCGCTGGGGAACGATGGTTAGCTTTTAAATAACGATTCGAATGAATAATCTCTCGGCAGCGATAATTTGATGACAGATTACGAGTTGAAGTTAATTTCAATTTATTTCATCGTTTACTTATTCCTCTTTGTTTTCTATATCATTGAAATAAAATTGACTCCTTGAGATGCTTGTATAAAAATGCATTAAAATTAGCAAATTAATAATAAAACTATAAAACTCTCTGGAGACAAAAATTACACAAATATTACATTATTTCGTTGGATACAAATTTAAGTAAGCAAATCGGTTCTTAACTTTTTAGAACTAATTTGAAACCGAGAGGTATATTATTATAAATGTAACCTCTATATGAAAATGTGTAGAAAATGATGGGATAAGTAAGTATCAACGTAAATATCGTGAGATAATAAATAATATATCTCCTTCAAGATCCACGATAACTCGCGATTTCAAATTACGCGTTCATCTCGGCGATTATAATACGGTCCATTAATGTGAAAATTGCAAAATACGATAAAGCAGACGGTGCACTATTAGCGAGGCAACTCTCTCTTTCTCACATTATGTAGTATCGGTGAAACGTATTTCCCTTCATAAATCGGTCTCCTCTAAAATTAAGTTTTATATGCGAGAAAGGTGCGCTCGTGCGTTAATATCGACAATATATATCGCGCATCTTGGGAACTGCTTTTTTCCAGCCATCAAACGCTTGTCAATAGCTAAAAGATATCGTATATATGTATATAAAATATTGAAAATAGTATAAACGTAAGTCATATTTATATCCTGTCTATATTTCTTTATAATATAAATCTAAATAGTGAAATCGCATTTACGGTACAACTAACTAATGAAAATATATTTATTGATAAATTATAAAGGAAAGATATATAGAGCTTTACTGTGTTGAAATTTCATGAATAATGTTTATTTTTTTATCAACTTTATTAAAATTTTTCTTGAAACTCTTCTACCGAAAAGTTTAATATTGGAAATTGAAAAATTGCGAGAAGCTTCTTTCCGATAAAAAGTTGGCCATAAATTTCTCGACGTATCTACTTGAAGTTTAAAATATTTCTCAGTCGTTTTGGCACATCCTTTACACATTGGTACGGCCATCAGGGAGGGATTCCGTTGCGACTGCGGAAAATGGAGGTAATCTTCTCGCGTCTTCTCCAGTGCACGTAGATTTTCACGACGGAAATGGATCCGCGGTGAGCGCGTTTAAAGTGCCCCGGCGCGGCTATTTGTCTTCGTTTTGCCACGTTCACGCACTGATAGGCGGTGCCATTAATCATATCGTAGTGGAACATATACACATATTATACACTGCAGCACGACTCGCGCATCCACTCGCTCGCGTCGATACGCGTTATTATTATATGCGCCGCTGAACGCGAGTGCTGACGCGCGATGGATTAATTGCGTATCACGTCGTCACGGCGATTATAATATCTCGATGCTGGTCGGCTCGCGCAGAGTCGGCCCCGGGCGATATTCTGGCAGTGAACGCGCGCGTTAGGCGAATAATAAATTTAATTCGTCGGCATGTTGTGCGATGATAACTGCCAAGCTATCGAACCCACCCTCGCCGTTTTCACTACACCACGAAAAATTGCACTGCGATTAGTCAATTGACGCGGCGACATGCTTCTCTGTCGCGTGCAACGCGATCCTTCGGCCGGAAAATCGATTCACTTTCGAATTAAGGCGCGATAACGAAGGCGTGTTTTGACGCGTGCGATAAGACGGCGGATATCGATTGTGTGTACTGCATCCGCCCACTTCAATGTACTCCGCCTTCTCTCTCTCTTTGCGTCTTTCCTCTATGTATGTAGATACACTGTTGATTTTATAACGATTTCTTTCCTATTAGATGTTTGTTTTGCGATTTCAGCCAATTCCATATTAAGTTATACCGAATCATTTTTCATTACATAAGGTAAATATACCAGTGGCCAGTTAATGGACATGGCCTAATTATTGGACGAAATAACAGAAATTTTAAATATTAAGCTTTTAATGATATACGACTCTAAATAAAGTTTTTTTTTATAAAAACTTAAGACGAATTTATTTAGAGTCGTACATATCATTAAAAGTTTAATATTTAAAATTTTTATTATTTTGTCCAATAATTAGGTCGTGTCTACTAACTGATACATTTATCAATCAGTTTTGAATTGCTTACAATTAAAAAATATTAACTATATACATATATCAAACAAGGAACTGATACTTATATTAGTTAAATCTCTTTTAACATTTGATTTTATATAATTTATTATTACAATATGTAATATTTTTCATTTTTTCGTTATTTTATTTTTTGTATAAAAAAATTATTAGTGATAATTTCTTAATCGCATGTAACGTATTTCTGCATTAAGGAGAAGCATCTGCATTTTGAAGTGACCGAATTATTGATATTGCAGGTTAAAAGTTTTCCGATTTGCACTGAGAGAAAAATGTCGTATTGCGAAGCAAATGTTACTTACATTTAACATTTTTTTCGATATATATTAGTATTATGAAAAAGTTTGATTGTAAAGATGAAGTATACATTCCAGTGAAATATATGTCATTAATTGTAAAAAATAAAAAAATATAGATGGCTTATTTGCTAGGAATAAAATTTCCTTTTGTATGTAAATAAAGATTTATTTTAGTGAAATAAATATATTTCTCACAAATAAATTTTTGGGTGTCTTTCTCAGTGTGGCTGTATAGAGATTGCAAAATCCTTTTGCATAATTAAAATATGCACAGAAAAAGGTGTATAAGATGATTTATCGAGAAAATTGAAAAAGGTTAAAAAATTGCAGTGCTATTAAATTTTTCGGTTTCCTTGTTAAATCAATCACGTCTCACTTTTTTGCGCGTATTTGAATTGTAAGAAGATTTTGCACTACCGCCAAAATTCGGGAAACTTTTTAATTTGTAATGTCAATTCTTAAGAATTTATTAATTTATACTCTTGATTGGTCTCTTTGTGATTAGAGCGAACCAAATGTTTCTTACCGTGAAAGAGAATATAACTTTACGGGTGTTTGCTTTTGTTTACGAAAGGCTTAGCCGTGAGCCGGCTTATGCTCTAACGAGAACGTATCGCCCGTAAAGTCACGTAGTAAAGAAGTGGCAGCCGTTTAGCAATTGCTCGAAGTTCACGGTTCCATGGCAATCGATACTACGCGCGGCGTTGCTAAAACAACCGTGGCGCACGTTCGGGTCGTCGCACCTTCCGGTCTTAGGCCCTCTTCCTACTCTGGCTCCCTTCGTGTTGGATAATGGATGAGACCCGATATTTACATATTTTTCCATGTTCGTGCCGTAGAGACGGGTAGGTCAGGCGAGGCACAGCCTAGCACAAAGTTGCACCGAACTTACCTCTGTCTATTCATCTATTCCGGTTTACTCCATATCATTTGGTGCATCATAAAGGCAGGAAGTTTTGACGTGTGTCGCTATGCGTTTAAAATTAGGACAACTCGAAATCAGAGTTGTTTATAGCGACGTAAAAAATTTTATTCTTTATCTTTAGCGTTTGCATTAGCTAATTTTGCATATGGCACTATTCCATATTTATTTTTGGTAAATGTCTAAAATGTATTTTATTAGAGGCATTTTGAGTTATTTATGGAACCTAAGCTACGTCTTTTACGGCCGCTGTCTTAAATGACCTTGTAAATCTTTCGGTCTATAACCAAGATTCTTTCCCACAGTAAAGCGTTGTTATGTATGTTGTTACATACAAGACAAATTTATTATATTTTGATCAATAGGTTTAATTTATATAGTTTTATAGTTGAAAATTTTCTTAAATTTCTTTGCTTGCGAATAATTCTAGCTTGTCATATTTTTATAACTATATTTTTATCTTATATAAAATATCTAAATCTGTGTCTGTGGGATTTAATTAAAAAAAATTAATTATCAGACTTTCGAGCTGCTGTATTTAAATATTATTCTTTCCTTTTTTAAATAAAATCGTAATGTGATGTTATTAATGTTTTATTTTTATTGAAGAATTTTAAGCATAGATTTTTATTTCTTTAATTTGAAAAACGCCGGATAAATTCATGTTTTATTAGTCTTTTGGTCCGTCTATATATTCTCTGGGGTCTTTTATACTGCATTAAGTACCAAAAGCTTGTGCACGATAGGCTGGAATGTTGATTTCATTGTTCTTTCTCCTCTCTATCATGAAAGCGGAGGTAATCTACGTCAGACCGGAATAATGGAAAATTGTTCCGGCTACCCGAGCTCCGCCGGGGTGTTCCTAAAGCCTCCGGCATCCGTTATGTAGCAGAAGAACAAGGTTAGGCTGGGCGACCGTCTGCTGTCCTGGCGACGGGGTGAACGGAGGTTACTACCCTTGCAGACGCGGGCGTACTCCGAGGCTATTTTTCACGGTCGCCTCTCACCACTTTCTCCATTACTGGTTTTCCAACACTTCTTTTTGCTACTTGCCGCCGCATTTCCGGCGGCGACGTGTTCTCAAAGATGAAGGACGAAAGATACTCTGTTAACACTTACGCTATTCAGCGTCCATCTTATCTAAAGTAGTCTCTACACAATAAATCTTAGACTTTTTTTCGCAATATTATATTGTGTGAACTGGTAAAAGCACTCAATTAGCATTTTATTTTTCATCTTTATTAGTGGACATTTATCTTTTAAATTAAAATTACATTTATCTTTTTAATGTAATTAATCTTCAGTCTTTATGTCAAATTTTACATTAAATATGTACAATTTAAAGAATATATGCTTCGCTCCTATTTCTACTATGATTTATTTTTAAAAACGATTAGGGTTGTTGATAAGAGAAATATGATATGAAATTATCTTAATTAAAATAAAACAAACTTTTTTTATGTTATATGCATGTGAAAATACATTGATAGAATTATTGTGCTGAATTAGAACAATAATAATAAAAAAATAAGAAGATCAACTTAACTTGCCAATTGCATTTGAATGCTAAAATTACATAGAAAATTTGACTATATAAAAATCTTGTTTGTATCAATACTGAAATATCGATTGAAATATCGATTAACGATTGCTGATTGCTATTTAATGATTAATACTCGGCGCATAAATGCGGTGCCTCTATTCAAGCGGAAAGTTTCAAGTTTCCTCACGGATGGTGGCAGGGATGTCTTGGCCAATACGGAAGAGGGTATCAGTAAACACAGAGAGAAATACGGCATATTGCCATCGTTTGATAATTATTCCGGTATCGAGTGTCACGCTTTTATCTGCTTCCTCTCTGATATTTCGTCTTCGCCGGTATTTCGCCATAAAAATTCTGCGAGGGCCATCTTTCCAGTTCGTTCGCATTGGCGAGGGCAATGCTCGATAATGTATTCAATCAATATAAAATCTCCTTTTTTAGATTCCAGAAACGATGCGTTATTACAATTGTAATGAAAGCAATAATGGTTTGTGATAGATAAGTCTGACGGTTAGATTAGATTCATATTGAAAGTTTTTCTTTGATAGTCCTATCAATCGATATCGCTTTCATGCTATTTCTTTTCTGAGACCCCGAGAAGACGAAAAATATCGAGGACGAAAAATACCTTCCGATTACTTTGCCTCCGATATTTATTTCATGAAAGACGTCTGCTCCGATAATCGCACACATGGAAAGGAAAAAGTTAATACATGGATTTCACTTGTAATAAAAAATATGTTTCATAATATTGTTCCCATATTGGATACCTCCCTGATAATTATTCTGTCTGTACGATATTTCAAGATTGTATCTTTGGTAATAAGCGCAAGGAACAGAAACAAAATCATCCTTCCGATGTACTTGTAACGAAACCAATTTCGACTAATGCGTTGTTACCATATCCAGCATTGTGCTTTCCATCATTTCACGACTGATATTTTGAGACAGAGGTACATTTACAAATGTCCGAGTTCGAAAAAGAACGAAACAGCTCTAATTAAAACATTCCATTTAGCGAACTTTCATGAAATTCTTCATTGTTATTTAGTATAAAATATTTAATATAAAATACATATATATATTTTTTGTATCTAAACCGCGACAGGAAAAAATTTTTAATAAACTTTGAATATAATTAAATTTTTAACTGTTTAATTAGCAGTCTACAATATTTAAGGATTAAAAAAATTCCTCATTAATTTCATATCAACTAATGCACACAGAGTATTTAATATAAAATAACTTTTTGTATAATTCTCTCTTTAAATCACGACAGGAAAAAATTTTTAATGAATTTTATTTTACTCTTCGAATGTAACTAAATTTTTAATTTTTTAATTAATATATTCAATGTTATTATTTAACGATAAAAAACACATTTCTAATAATTTCATATTGATTTATAAATGCGTACAATATTAATTATATTTTAAGAAAAATTTTCGCATTTCTCAAATAATATAAATAAATTTACGAAAAATTTTAAATAGAAATTATAAGTAAAATTTGCACTGGGATTCAGAAAGCCATTGTGATTGCTTTCTGATTCTGTTTCTGTAAGAGAAAAATTCTGATGGATCCATGGACGTTTTCTTTTTTGATAAACTCGTGGCGAGACGAAAATTCATCTCAGTTTTGGGTCCATCCCGAGCGAAAGCTGTGTGCGCACCCCGGATCCATCGTCGGCTGGGTGCACGTCGATGCCAGGCCACGGGGAAACCGGTGTTGTGTATGTCACCGAAAGAGATGGTGGTGGGGGCCGGCCGGCCGGTGGTTCTTCATGGTGGGGGACCGCAGCCAGGGTTTCCGACCGCGTCGGCGGCGCTTAAGCCTCCGACGCGGGGGCATTGCCGTCGTGGCCGCGGTACGATCCGATCCGGCTGCTCTCTCAGTGCGCGCTGCTCTTTCTGCCGCACGTGTCGACGGTCTTCGTGCCGAAGGATTTTTTTTTTCATTTCTTTTTGCCTGCCCTTTCCTGCGCGAGAGATAACCGCGTGGCGATATTAGTCGCGCAGATCCCCGCGATCTTTGCAATTCTTCAGTGCTACGAGTGCGATGATAATGATGGACTCATGAGAGATAGTGTGCGCGTGTGGTGATCTGAGGAAAAACGCTTCTCTCATCGTTCGCGACCATCGCAATTATGCGCTGACGAATAAAGGGTGGTTCCCAAAAGGGAAAATCTTAAGGGGTTTACATCGTTATGACACGCGATCGCGCGTGAGGAGTCGATGTAGCGTGCGAGAGGAACGACGTAGAACTGAACATTCCCTTTTTTTCATTCGAGTTGCACGTAAGTCGCGCAAGGATTTTAATATGTATATCGAGGGTACGCCTAGCGCGTGGTAGTGCGTCGGTGTTTTCGGAGCACGGTGGTTCATTCACAACGGATAATGAATGAAGGACGATCGGCTTCGTGTTAGCGAAGGCAAAACAGTTTTGTCGTAGGTCAGTCCGCTGTAAACGAGCGCTGTCACTCCGCTTCATCGTTTGACGCACGGCCTTCGATTGATCGGGATGCCTCGTCCATTTCGCGCCGGATATTGAACGAAGTTAAATCGGAACGCGTGATAACAAGATCGCGAAAATTTGACGGGATCGTCAGATCCTTCCGTTTTGATTGAGTTTTAAAAAAAAAAACGGTTTAAAAAAACGTTTGTGTCTCCTCCGATTATCTGACCGGTGTCATTTTATCACTGCCGTTCTATTCAGTGCTAGTTACAAATCATCTGGCGTGTGAGACTGCATTATTTACGTCTTACGTGCACGATGTACACTATTCGAGATTGAACCTCGTGACTAGCATCCTCGTGACAAGTGTCAATTGTACGTTGTGAATGAGACTCGGCTTGCCTATAGTTTATTCCTAAGTGCTACGAGCAATGCGTAGCTTATAAGTTCTGTCGCTTATAAGTGCCACGTTGAGTACGCGGAGCTATTACTGGGATTATAAAAGCGTTTCTCACGTCTAGGTAAGAATTAACGAGTGTTTAATACTTATTATGCATGTAATATCAGTAACCTTAAATAACCAAAATAGCAAAAATATGTAACAGATGTATTGTACTTTTAAATGAACACGCATTAAGTAAATATCTACTTAAATACCGTTTTTTTATTATTTTATTAAAATCATATACTAAAGAATAAAAATTAGCTTATAAAGACACGATTTTTATTCGATTTTTTTTCGCAGATATCGTCTTATTATTATTTTACATGCACAATATATCTTATACAACACAATATATTTTATAATTTAAATGATAATTAATGTCTATATTAAAAGATGAGGATTAAATTTTAACGTTGTAAAGATTTAATGTTGTAAAGAGTTATAAAGAATAATTTCCTTGAGAAAACGTTTACTACACTGTTTATTTACTTCCAACATGAACATTCGTTTATGCGCAATGCCTCATACTGTTCTCACCTAATGAAAATTGTAAAGGAATAAGATACATTATTAAACCGAACAGATAGTATTGTCATTGAATTTTAAGGACTCGGCTGCACCGACAGGTTGAGTTAAATAAGCCCTGCTTTTCAATTTCCGTCCCTTTCATGATTAAAATATCACTGATAATGTATATAAAAGGGAAAATATAATTGTGCAAAATGGCGTGAATATTGCTGGTACAATCGTTAATTCAAATCAACTTTAATAGGATTTTCCAACTGATGTGTACCACAAAGGGTCCCCAAGTGTGCCGTGAAAATTGTAGAGAAGATAAAAACAAGCGAAAAAATTTAGAAATAAGTTAGAAAGCGAAAATTATCTAAATTATATTGTGTTTAATATAACACTACTCTAACTTAACCAAAGCGATATCATCACTGCAGTAGAATCATTATTAAAACGATAAAATAAAAAATAAAAATGTTAGAATTTTACTGTTTATTTCTGAATCTCATGTTAGCGGCGTGTACATCTATTGGTGTACCTCGAGAAATTTAACTTATTTAATGTGCTGCGAAAATGGTTAAAAAATGCTGACTTAAATAAATACTGTATGTAGTACAATCAAGTGATAAATTTCTTTTTGCTGCATTAGTTCTGTATATATCTTTATCCACATGAAATTATTTTATTATTTTGACAAATATATAAGCAAATGCGTTCTTTAGATCCACCCTCAATGAATATCACTCATTTCTATCGCAAAGTAGCGGTTGTGCGAGAAAGTCGATCATCGTTCTTGCAGTTTGAGCACACGCACGATCCGCGGAGAGTATACCTCCCGCGGCATCTCGCCAACCTCTTTCAACACGGTTAAATATTAGCGGGAAAGACCGGTGCGCTACTATAAATTCTAGCCACACGACACGCCAGCGCGCGCCGGCTCGTAAATCGGCCCCGCGCGACATGTATACTTCCAGGCATCATTAATTAAAAGCCACGCTCGTTGCCTAGCATCCTCTTGTCTCTTTCTTGAAGATCGGCAGTTCCGTGGCATTTTTGTGAGATATTTAAACTTAGATTTGCTAGTATTTATCCATGTAATGTAAGATTCTTGAGATTGGTCATGTAATATTTTCAGAAGCGAGAGAGCTACTGGCGATTAACCAGCGACAATTTTTTTCCTTTTTACGTAATATTTATCTTTTGTAAATGTTAGTGGCTGTCTTCGAGTTTTGTTTGACATATACTGCGAGATTAACATTAAAGTTATTATATATATATTACTAAATTATATATTACTAATTAGTTGTTAGCGGTGGTTACGGTTTTTTATTTACATATTTTACTTACTGATTAACATGTTTTTCATAATCGTTTACCTTCAATAGTTAATCTTTATAAATAACAGAATGTATATATTTTTTTTATTAATATGTTAACGTGTTTAATTATTTCGACAACATTAAACAAACATAGATTTTTGCCTGGTTATATTGATTTCACAATCAATTAAATTAAATTGATTATATTTTAAATAGATTAACGCAAATTCGATCAATACTGCTATAATAAATAAGAACTTAATAATATATTTGCAATTTTTTTCTATGATAAATTATGCAAAGTGCGAATTAGTGAGTATTTAATTATTAATATGACATTTGTCGCTGCATCAAACGTCATATATTACAGTTATTGTTTTTAAATGCAATCTGTATTTGGAAATTAAAAAAAATATCTTTTTTCTAATATTATATGGGCAAGAGCAAAAGGCGGATAATTGTGCAAGAGAGGGAGAAAAGGACTCGTCCCAACCTTCCATTCACGACGTTACGATCACGCGAAAACAAGTTTGGCAAGTCGGTTGCTTGAGCATAATCTTGGCTTATCTTGGTTTGGCCTGATCGGTCGAGAACGATTCGGAGCAATGTGAAAAAATACATCGCATGGTATGAATGGTCGAGTTTTTATTTGATCCGATCTATTCTTCAATCATACAGTAAATCAAGAAAAATTATAAGGAATAGGGACTCTGGGAGCTCCATTAAAAAAAAAATGTAATGCAATACGAGATTTTTATTTATTACTTTGCACAAGTGAAGCATATAACATTACGTAACCGGATAGTTCTTAACATTTATGAGATAGTAATTTTGAAAATACTATTGACATAATTGTGATAACAAAAAATTACTTCATTGTAGCGCTGATGTTCCTGATAATTAGTAAACGGGAACTTTAATGCCCCAGAGAGTCTCAAACACTTCCTTGATGGCTATGAGATCAATGCCTTCATTCCTAGCATGTGTCAAGAGCTCCTGGAATTTAACATGAGCGTATACCTTGTTGACGATTTGCTGGAAATTCTCGGATTTCAATTGTGTGATGAACTCGGCGAATGCCTTAGAGTCCGTCAGTTTCTTCTCGTACAAATCCTTAAGCTGTTGTCGAGGCAAAACGTTCAAAATGTCTTGAATAAATCCCTTAATTCCACCGGTAATGTATGTGCTGACGATATATGAGGGCGCGGTAAGAGGGGGGAGCTTGAGAGCGGAGTTCAATTGGTTCACCATCTTGTAAATGTCGATACCGGCATTATGGACGTAATCCATTAAAATTTTAATCTCAGGCAGATCTTCTACGTCTTTGACCAGCTGTTTAAATCCTTCAGATCGGAAGTATTCGATCATTCTCTGGAAGTCTTTATCCTCGGTGAAGTATTGAAGAGTGATTTGGACTACTTTCTCGACGGGTACGAGGTCTATGAAATCTTGGATGTCATGACGGAGTTCACCTTTGCCGAAATTGGGGATCTCAAAGGCGGAGGCTGTAGCCACGAGGGCTAACAGTGCTAATGCGAATTTCATCTGTAAAAATAAATAATTTTGTTGAGATTATTGATGCATTTGAAAATTACATTATATTTACATATTATATATGCAATGTATGTATATAATATAATATAATGTATTGTAATTTATATAATCTTATATTTATTATATTTTATACGATTATATATGAAATATATGTTTAAATATACCAAATTTATACAAAAATTATATTAATACAACAGAACTCTTAATATGACATTTCTAGTGCATCGATAAATATTGGTTGAATCAATTATTTCGGTTTTGTGTAATTTTTTATAGAAAAAGATTACAAATACTATTCAACTTTTATTATACATACCATTGAAAAGCGGTAAAATATTTAAAAAATTATAGTCATTTACTTATAATTTTTTTATTTTTATCTTTTTGGTTTATGTTTGAGAACCATGCTTTTGATAACAGTTTTATTTATTTTTAAAAGTGACAGGAAGTAAATGATTTATCATATTGCTTAATTTTTATTTTTATGTGCAATTTAATATTTAAATTCAAAATGTTTAATTTGATCTATTAATAATCATAGTCTATTGATACTTACCTTTGAAATGTTGCCAATAGCACTTCTACTTGTGATCTCGCAATTGATGCTTGACAATTTTTGCCGCTGTCTTTTATACACGAAACTAGATCTTATTTGTCCAATCTGTAATGATAAGATTATCTGCGAGTACTTTGAAGACAAAACACTTTTAAGATTATTCTGAAAAATTACATAATGATTTTAGATTACGCTGTCAGCTTTATAAGGGATTATTAATTTCATAAGCTGCACGTGCGAAATGATTACCGTATAAATAATGCTAAGAATACTTGACTAATGTTCGAAAGAATGGCAATTAATATATCACATCCGATTTATTATGATAAATCAACAAGATATATTTAGTATTTTTAATATTATTTTAGTTTTATTATTTTGTAGATTTTAAAATTTTATTTAAAATCTCGCTTCTAAATGAAAAGAAAATTTTCCTTAAAGTAAGTAGAAAATAATGATTGGATTTATAATGTAGAGGATATATATAAAAGAATAAAAAAAAATAAATAATTGATATTAGTCTAGAAATAAAGATAGAATCTCTTTATATTTTTATACTTTCGTAACATTTTCTATCCAATAATTAAATATATTAAAACATATGCACACATTTCTTTATATGTGA
Source organism: Mycetomoellerius zeteki (assembly GCF_001594055.1). NCBI lineage: Eukaryota > Metazoa > Arthropoda > Insecta > Hymenoptera > Formicidae > Mycetomoellerius > Mycetomoellerius zeteki. The sequence continues at coordinate 1,435,476 of NW_017256147.1, forward strand.
TATAGAATTAATTTTACATACATTTTTTTTACATATTTTGCATAAAGATTGCACAAATATTGATAAAATCAATTTGTACTTATCTTGTGGATCGATAACGTGCAGGTGTGTTATCGAGCGAAATTAACCATTGCCCCTGTCTCATTGCCCCTGTCTCATTGCCCCTGTCACAAGTGAGCATTAAAAATTTCCGCTAAATCAAGTATTTAATCCCAAATAATATCGTGTCTCGTTCAAAGCTTTGCTATTTGTGAGAAATATTTATTTATTTTACCGAAGTCCATATTCTTGAAATATCTTTTTCCGTTTTCATCGATCATTGTATTTTTTTATAGCGAGTGCCCTATAAGCGATATTTTTTCTTTTTTTAATTCTCTCGCATTATTATGTTGCGTTATTCGCCACGAACTATTATTGCATTACTAGTGTTTCTGTTTTGTGCTTTACATACATCTATTCGTATACTATTAATCGATTGAAATCTGCTTTAAGACCTATCGTTATTCTTTCTCCATTTGTTCCGTTACACTATCCGCGATTCGATTCGAAATTCATAGAAATACGAAGCCTATCATTTGATGAAAATAACGAGATTTATCTTCATAAATCTTTTGAACCTTTCTTCAATAATAAATTCGCTGCTTGAAAAAGACCCATTTTAAGTCGAATCGTTTCCGATCTTTTGCGAAAATCAAGATTGGTGCTCCTAAAAGAAAATTCACAGAATAATACTCAAGCTAGCAATAATTTGCAAGCGTGAGAAAATGCCCCTTGTGCGTCATCGCGATGAGGAAATGGTCTTGCCTATTCCTTAATCGTGCCTTGATCATGTAGACTCGATGTTCGATCTCACGCCTCGTCGATCGTCGATTTTAGATGCTTTAGTTCCGCTTTCATTATCGCTGCCGGGCGTGAACACGTGTTTCGTCAAATAGAATAAGTGGAATAATGTAATTCCCGTCATAAAAGCAATTTTTTGGCGATTAAGTCAGGATTCATAAAGTCTCTTTTTTCATTCCTGCACTTTCTGAACTGATGCACACAATGCAATAAGTTGAAGTGAAACAAACATATATTTGTTTCACTTTAGCGTATTGCACCTCTTAAAGAGTGCAGCAATAAAAAACAGATCTATAACTTGTTTTGATTCCAAAGGAACAATTGCGTTAATAAATCATATGTTGTATTATATCAATTTAATCATATTCTTGAATTATATTAAAATTTTTATTCATCGAAAGAAACAATTGATACTTTTATCATTAAATGCATTTAGCACGTATTCCAAAAAGTTATTTTTGTGAAGTTCTTTATCTGTTGCATATCCATATCTGTAATCCATGTGATCATTAATCTTATCAAAAATTAAGTCCATAATACTTGTAATCTATACTTAAGTGTTTTTTGCGTTGCTAGATGATGTCCATATCGTGTCAGTGTCACGAATCGCTTATGCGAGAGATCTCCTGTGTTTTGTACGTTATTTACGCGTTGTCGATTGAGTAATCACACGCTTATTTTCTGCTTTTTCGTGAATTTCTTTGCGTATTCTCGCTTTGATCGTTATTAAATATCATTAATACAATTTATTGTTTCATCGTGCATCAGTGTCGCAGTTAATTTGAACGGATAGGCTATCGATGTATACTCGTTTTCTATTTATTGACCATTTATACCGATCTCGTTTACCTGAAGTTTTGATCAATTACTAAGATGAATAATATATTTAATATTAAAAAATCGATATAATTTTAGTGAATTCAAGCTTTGCGATACTTCGAACAATTTATATAGTAGTATTGTTATACAGTGATACAATATAATATTATATAATAGTCTATAGTTTTATCGTGTGAGATTAAAGAAAAATTTAAAATTAAAATCAGGAAATATTTGAAGTGATCTTTGATTTTGAACGAAATATTCGAAATATTTCATTTATTATAAACGTCTCGTCGATACTTAAAATAATGTATGGAATTTAATACTTATTGGAATTTAATATTTATTGAATATTAATTGATAAATGCTTGACTTATTTTAAATATAAATCTGTTAGGTTATTGTGCTCAAGCTTTTAGTTTTGCCAATAGGTGAAAGTTGACAATTAAATTCTTTCGAAGAAAGTAATGCTTTTACAACATTCAGTTGCGTTATGTATTGAGCTTGACAATGTCTGGCCATGGTTATATACTCTTGATTATATACCGCTATTCGACGTTCAAGCACTTTGTACGGTTCAAGTGCTCCAGTATGCGTTTGTTATGCTAATCTAGTAACATGCTCTTTACTCCGTTTGACACGGTGAGACGAGCACGTCAATCTTTCAGAAAGAATGACGTAACGGCTCTAAAATCGTTTTTTTTCCGCCTGCCAGTTTCTCCCTCCTCGCTTTGCATCGCTGCTTAAAATGCATGCGTCAGTTTGAACGCATGAAACGTTTACTAAAAGTCGATTTGGGTCGTCTTGGTCATCTTTTTCTTTCGTTTCGTGGCAAGCGACTCTCGGCCGCGATTTAGGAGTCGTAAAATCAGCCATGCCAGAGTTCGTCGAAAAAATGAGAGCTGAAAACCACCACCAGCGGAAGAAGCCTTCTTCATCCAGAAGTTTAGCGAAATTGCACCGGGCTGATGACTGTAATTACTGACGAAATTAAACTCGTTCCGAAAGCATTCTGCGGGCCGATCTTCCCGACTACAAAAAAAAGTGATTTAAAAAGCGAGGCGAGGATTAAAACAATTCCTTTTGCGAACGCGCAATAAAACGTGCGCGTTGTATTCGCGCTGGATAGAAGCTGGTAGAAGTTTTGTGAACTTCATCCTCGTTTTTCATCCCCGCCTTATGCAAGAATATTTCAGACGACTTTATCGTTTGGAAGGTCGGAAAGTTCGAGTCGTTGCTGTTGCAATAAAATCATGGGTCAATGGCCGATGCAACGTCGCTGTTGTCAGTAAAGATGAAGAACATTTTGGGAGTCATTCGGCTAAAATTTAATCAAGCAAAAGCTTTCTAGATTACTGTTAGAGGGCGAAAGCGTCCCAGGAGATCGAAATCGACGACCATTTGGTATTCTACGAGACATTGCCTCGTAAAGTAGGATCTTTTTCCGATGCGGGCGGAATATTAGAACTGAGTGATCGGAGAAAATTGATGAAAATTGATTAACTGGAATTCCCTCCTTAGACACATATCGAAACATTGTACAATCTCAAAAGTTTACACATTTAGAAAATTATTCAAATATACTATAATTTTGTATACCTACATGGGAAATATATTATATGATAAATTATACAAGTAATCGATATAACGAGATAGAATTTTACATTGTGAATTAAACACAGTTGAAACATTTATGATTATTTGTTGATTTTATTACTTAAAAATATCATAAAATTGAATATGATGATTGATTATAACAAATAAATTCGAGATATATCCTTTTATTATTGAAAAGTTGCAAGTGAATGATTCACTCAAACGTAACATCCTGCTGGAAGATAGTCTTTAGAAACATTTGTTATCTTTATCGATTTATTAGTTCAATCATTTACATTTTGTTCCGTGAATTTTTCACTTCTTCGTTCGTTCCATTTGCGTATATTTTGCATAACTTAAAGAATTATACAACTAAAATCCGACGAAAACGAGGGCAGTGTTTCATATTGATTATTTCTGTGTTCGATATATTGATAATATTGTAGAAAATTTAGAGTTGAGAAAATTTATTACGATATGAAAACTGTTTTATAGTTCAAAATTTACAAAATCATTAAATTTACAAAATCATTAATGCATTAAATATTAAATTGAAAATTTTGGTTAGATTGATCCAGCAATATCGATTTCGAGTAACTTTCTGTCGATGACTTATTAAGCCTACCACCCGTAATTATTTCAGTGGTATCCGGGAGTTATGACTTCGTCGTCAGAGTGATACACGACGACACCCGCGATTGGCAATTCCGTTTGCATATAATTGCACAGGGAGGAGACAGCATCATAAATAATTTTTGTACCGCTTTTTCGTCGTCGTATTAATTTGCGATTAATCTTCGAGGCGAAAGTCGAAGCGAACATCGAGCCCTACTTTAACTCGAACGTGTTAAAAAAAATGCACGCTCGTAGCCGCTCGTGTTAATGCTTTCCTGGGGGAGAACTACAAGTGTAATGAATGCTGAGCAGTTATAATTAAAGTAATGATCAATGGCATTAATGCTGTCATAAACGATGTGGGCTGGAACTCGTTTTAACCACTTCGATCTTCCCATATGAGATCAGATTGTGTTTCAAATATTCCTATGATTTAGAACACACTAAAAAAGTGTATAATAATGGCAGCAATGCTTTCCGATAAACAATTTCTTTCTTCTTTATGTCGATTTCATGTGAACATTGTCTGGTAATAGAACATACATTCATTAGCATTGAATATTTATGAAAGCTCTATCGTCAAATAGGGAATCATTCTATTATAAATATATATAAGATGCTTCAGAATTTTGTTTTTTTCTAATTACAGATATGAAACGAAGAAGGAAAGCAATTGTTTTTAATATTAGGAAACAAAAAAGTTTTAATAATACAGTATAACAGTTTCAAGAAATTATTATAATTTGAAGAACTTATACGTTTAAATGATAGAAACAAGAATTTTATTTCTAGCTTGAAATTTCGTAGGATTATTATAAAGGAATTTAAATTATTTAGACAATGTATGTGTCAAATTATCAAGAAAAATATAAGAGACATTAACATTATCATTTATCCAATTTTTTAGTATTAAATTTTTCCTTAAAAAATATCCCTATTCATGGAACTAATAAAATAATAAATTTTGTTGTTTATATTTTTGGAGTATATATATTTTGCCTAAATTCTTAAAATATCTCTACATTTAACTTCATGTGTATAATTAAACTCCAGTATTTTATAGTGTTTAGTCTGCTTTGGAAATTAGATATGGAACGCACTAATTTATATCCAGACTAATGACTGACATCATACAGGCGCATGCGGAATGTTTGGCACGGGCCATTACCTTTTCCTAACATAACTCCGCGGCGAAACAGCGATATCTAAGCCGCGCGACCGGCTGATCTCGCGGTTGTCGGCGCACGTGGCGATAACGACGTGTCCGCGGGCGCGCTCGACGATATTTACGGCATTCTTTGCATCAAATATGGTGGGATCGGGCGAACGCACGAGGTATACGTATCTCGCTTCGAGCTTTCGATCGCGGGCCGATCGTTTCTGCGATTTTTCTTGACGACGCTGGATCGCGTAACGAACAGGAGCGACTGCGGTCGTCGCGAATGTTACAGTATGTGCACTAGACGTGCGTACAGAATGCGTACGTGCGTGGTGAATACCGCGTACGCACCCGTCGAATCGCGAATCTTGTGGAGCAATCTTTACTGCGAACGATACCACAGTTAACGATACCATGCACTCGTCCGGTGCGTTGCCAGCGGGTTCGCGTAATATCAACGGTACGAATTATCTAACCACATGAAGGTACCTTCGGTTTATCGAGCGATTTTTTTTACATATAATATATACGCGAGTTATAAGAAAAATTCCCCATGTATGTTGAAAATTGCATTTCGATGTTATCCTTTCCAAAAGAAGCATTAGTACTACTTAACGACTTATATACGTGGATACATTGAGAAAAAATGTTCCAGCTATGATAACCAGAAATTCTGTTTAACTCATCAGAATGCCATTCTGGTTGAACCCTTCTATTGATTTAATTAGAACATTTTATATTAATAATTCATTTATTGCTTGTATATTAGTAATTGTTTTGTTAAAACCAATTAATAATTTAAAATTAATATTAATATCGTATTAAAACCAGTTAATAATTTAATATCGATATAATGTTAATTTGAATAGATATTTCATATACGTTAATGCGTACATTTTACAGGAGAATATTACATTTATTAGAGTATTAATTTTCAATGTTAGATATGAATTGAATGTCGATTAATCATTTTTGACGCATTAAATAAAGAATAAAAATTATGTATTATCTGTAGATTTATAGATTTAATTTAGGATTTAAAAAATATAGATGACATATATAAGTACTCAAGAATTCGTCTTGAATTGTCTCTGCGTGCGCACAGATTATGTCGACGGATCGAGATGACGCAACGAACGTTTGCGCAATATTTCTCGGATCGATGACATAAATGCACGCGAGAGCAACGATTCGTGATGATATGTACGCGAGTGCTACGCAAAATGTTGCACGGTATATTATTGTAAGCATGACACGTTATGTCGTATCAATCAAACTGGTTGATTCACGATTGAATTCGAATGTCAGCGCCGTCTGTTTCTCTCTCTCGATGCTCACAAGATTATTCTTATCGATTGAAAGAAGTACATTAGTTGTACTTGAATGCCATCTCGTTTGTTATTTAAGTTATCTCTAAAGATTATTGACTCTTTATAAGCAGTAATAATAATATAAAATAGACACAGTGTGAAACGTATTATTCATTTTTTTTTTATTAGAGCAACAAAACTGTCTTTATAATAATGTATATAAGTTCTTTACTATTAATATTATATTACACTTTATATAATTCTCTTCGTTACATAATTATATGTTCATGTTGTAACGTAACAATGCAAATGTTTGCCATTGTCAAGTATTTGATCTATAACATTTGTATTATTATTCCTGATTATATGACACATGCATTATGAATGTAACTCGATAAATTTTTTTATTTTCAGCGTAACATTTTATTATTATATTTTATTTTATATATTTACTTCCTCTTCGGTAAGAAAGACAAAATACTTTTTCTTATAATTTCTTTATTGTTAATATTTTTTGCGTGTAATATAACTATTACACGATGAGAAATTTAGGGCTTAAGTTTTATTCTTCTACTTGAATCATAACAGCAAGTGGGAAACTTCTACAGATCCTACCATACATACCACACATAATTTAATTAGAAGTGCTCATTATCTTATAAACAGTTGATTAGATCTATAAACATGTATAATGCTGAGATTCGTTAGATATCAGTTCAAGTCGGCGATTGTGATTGGTATATGCTGGCGCGTTGAAAACGAAAGTATTTCTTTTTTTCGAAGGGCATCCTGTTATACCTGTACCTACGCCCACTACGAATGCGTTGGCTGTTGTTTCGCAAAGTGTATCGGGCCGAGCAGACCGGCTCTCGAACTTTCCTGCCGTCGTCACTGTGGCCAGCCACTAGGGCAAACTCGTAACGAGTTTGCAACGATCGCTTGGAACGATTGTCTCGTGATTTATAGCTACGCGTATGTACATCGCGCCGAGTATATCGCACGTTTGCACGTATATCCCGCGCGTAATCTTCCGTAATAAAAGTGTTTCATTCTCCATTTCCGACTTCTCTCTATGCCGGTTAGATCGAATTCTTCTCGAAAGCTCTGATTTCTTTTTTATTATCCCGATCAGTTAAAATATATTGTGCAGATTGGGGATTTCCTCGATTGGTGTAATACGATTGGTGAGAGTCCGTTTAAAAGTGTAACGATACGGTGATCTAATTATCGATATATTTCCGATGCTCTGCGAAAAAGACGGCTCGCCGCGCCGGCGAGTTTTTGTCATGTATATACAATTTATCGCGGGAAGTCGGCATATCGTGAATATCTAATGCTCCGTCCGACTTGCGGAGTCTGTATTTCGTCGCTTACGCATCGAATAGAAACGGGACAGATCACGGGACAGATTGCGACGATAAATAATACCTGTCAGCCGGGCCACGATAACTTAGTCAGGTGGAAGTAATTGAAAGAGAACGGTACGAATGCGGTATTTTGTGTCGATTTATTTCCTTTCACCGAGTTTGCTGTGAGTTTTCTCGCGACTGTATATAACGTTGCGCATTGCTCAGGGTTCATGCCGATTTTATGCCAATCGGACCACCGTGCTAGCGTTCGCCCTCCGTGTGCTTGCCGATTCGATATGGCCACTGCCGAGTGTATTCCACGCTATTGTTTTGCTTCTTGCAATGGCGGTTGCTTCCGGTTCGAGTAATCTCTCATTACGGCTATAACGTGTTTGTCACGATAATCGCTCGCTGATGCAACTATGTATCTCTAGTTAGACAAAAGAAGGAAACAGAGGGTGCGTACATTAGAGAGGATAATCAGGATTTTTTGCGAAATGACCATCGATAAATGGACTGTTTTTTGAAATATTTGTCACATTAAAAAAGAATTCTTAGACGGTATTCGTAATCGATTCTTGTTTTAAAACCGTCTTCAGTAATGTTTTGAGATATTAATATGGTTCTGCGATTGGCTTATATTATATCTTACGTCTATACTTAAGACGGTTTTAAATATAAGAACCGACTATGAATTTTGGTCTTAGCGATGCATTTGTATAGATGACAAAGCTTATCTCTTTGATTTTTTCGGGAATAATAGAAGAGGAATGAAGATTTTTTAATGGATAATATTTCAGTAAGAATCTTAAAAAATAAAGCATAATTATATGTATAGAAATAAATTATTAATTAAAATGTTATTTTCAAATTTTAATAAAAATTTTCTCTCTTTTTTGTTTCAATATTATTACATATAATTATTAATATAATTTTAATACTATAAAATATAAAACGTAAAGAAATAATTTAATATTAAATTTACTATTTTTTTCTCTTTTCATTGATTATTTGAATTCATATATCTTTCAAGAAAGATAAGAAGATAATTCTTTGGAGAATTTCTTATAATTGCTTTATCTTTTTCGAAACCATGTATCTGTATCCACTATTTTTGAGCATCTTTTCTGATATTTCTTTTCTATAAAAAAAAAAAGCGAAAAATTCATAGCTCTACCGCAAAATTTTTTTTCATGAGGACATTGTGTGAAAATGCGGAGTGTATGTGTGTCTATATGTTGATCCGTATATCATGGACGGAACGAGCGAGTCGTCGACCTCCTCCGTGGGAACGTTAATAACACCGAGCGCGCGTCGGATCGTGGCAATCGGTTATCAAGCCCATACGCCGCGTTGTTCTGTTTCTTTCTTCGTCTAGAAAGAAACTGATGCATAATACTTGAGAATACGCATCACAATTGCGTCTATCTATCCTTAACATCCCAGCTGGATATTAAACATAAGGAGGTTAAGCAAAACAATTTTAATTAGTAAGAAATGAAGAAGACTTTTATGGATTAATTAGCGCAGTTGTGAAAGATATGTTATATATAGACGCAATATGTTATATATATATCAAAGATGACAAAATAAAAAACAGTAGTCACTATATGCATGAAATACAACTTGCCGACGAATAACATCGGGATCCCTTTTTTCCGCTTCATCGAATCAGCGGGATATCGGTCACTCCCTGCTGATTCTACGAAACAGAATGTCGGAATCCGAGGGCGTGCATCAAGAGGGGTAAAAACGCGACGCCACCCTGACGGCGATTATCTGGAAAAGGAAATGGGGCCCTGAGTGGTTTTTCTGTTGGCTGTTATCGTAATCGATCCGCCAATAAATATCAGCACGCACGCGCGCGTTCGCGTACCTCTGACAAATTAGCAGTGTTACGTCGAGTGGGCGAGCAGCATGAATCGTATCAACGCGTCTGTATAACCGCCTCGATTAATAACGCTATCTTAACAAGTAGCATACGAGAGCTGTGTGTCGACACTTGCATGCGCACTTGTATGCGATTCAACATGCGGACGATGCATTGCCGTTACGCTAAGTATAGCTACGGTATACTGTTGTACCGAAGAAACTGACCTGACAAAACCTATTTCGCTTCAGTTAATACTTGATATACATTTTCCGAATAATTTCGTTACTTCATGAAATATTCCATGAAATAGCAATGTTATTCCGTTGAAATGGAGAACGGTCTTCTCGGAAACAATTCTATTTGCTTTGCATAATTAACAGAACAAAAATGATATATCCATATCTGTCGTTGGTAATTCGGCATCTCATGTGGCTTGTTTGAAAGTTGTCTTCTTTATATGGACTGACGAGATATAAAAGTTTCTTATTGTCAGCGTGGTAAGATTTTACTGAAGAGCAACATTATCTAAATTATATATTAATTCACAAACTCGTCAAACTTCTTACGATATTTTTATGTATTTATCGCGTCTTATGTCCATCTTGTCTGATTTTGTAGGACGGATTTACTAAGTAAATTAAGTGTGTATAATTGCATTTTTCCGGACACATTTAGTTTCACTTTATTCCTTAGCCAGGTCGTTTATATATCAAATACTTTGCCGAGCTGTCGATCGCTACGCTGTCACGACACGATTTTATGATACTGTATCATACATAATAGGCCTTTAGTCTTTTAGCCAACTCGTATCGACTCTGGCTCTATACGCTCTGTAACGCCTATCGCTACTGAGAATTGTCGCGATTTATCAGGGATACATTGTGCTTCGAATGAGGAAACAGAATATTCGCCCACGATTGTATGGAACAAAAATTATTCTACCTTAATGACATGTCATTTGATTTAAAGCAATAATACAACTATAATTTACACATGTAATAATACGCTTGTTTTCTTACATACAACATGTACATCAAACTGCATGACATATATCTAAATATATTGAACAACGTATTTTATCCCACGAGAAACGTAATACTTAATATTTTTATTTAGCCGTGTTATTCGTAATACGCCATATCGTACAATTATTTTATGACAGTACAATATATTATTCTGTCTCTGTTTTCTACGCGAAACTAATTTTTATTGCTATAAACTAGTTACAATATATAAAAATAGTAAAGAGGTTACCTCCATATATATGTCAATTATTAATTATTATTTATTTAAATTTGACAATTTTAAAATAGATATCTATTTTAGCATAACGTTTCAAATAGTTACTAACAATGTATAATTTTTTTTATGACATTTAATTATCGGTATCTCGTTATTCTTGTTCTTTCTCATATGTTATTTATTATCTTAGGTAATACTTCTGGTAAAAATTATAATTAACACAAAATTGGGCAATTTCCTATCATTCTATTTTGACGATTGTAAATTTGTAAAATTGATATGTCATCTCTGACTGTTACAGCGATTTTTTTCGCAAATCTTTCCTCCATTGATTGCGTGGTATCGCGAGAGTGATTTTTACGGTTGCAGATCATCGCCTCGTACGATTCACGTGTTTCTCCCTTTCCCTGCCGCCTCGAGCAACCGAACCGCGTCAAAGATCCGCCGCAATTTGTAAACGGCTATCATAGCAGCCTCATCGCGCATTTGCAAGGCGCTGGTACTTATTGTCTGACCTTACGCGAAGTATCTCTTTCACGCGCCGCCACAAAGCCTCCCTTTGTTTAGCCGCGTTATTGATTGCACACCATCATAACAGCATTTTTCGCCTGCGACCCTCGGCGCCACAATATGCTCTTTTTTTCTTTGGCCTCCATGGAAAATCGACTGAATAATCCTCCCTCGCGGAGACATTGTTACGTAAAAGGAGAACGTTGGCTATTTTCGTGGAGGTTATTCCGAGTGTTGTCCTGTGAATAATATGCGTGTGTCGCGGGTCAACGCGGTCACGAAGTTTATTTTTTTTGGCAGTCTGTGCATCCATATCCATGGACCGAGCTTCGTTGGACAAAAACCTCATTCTATAATCCGAGAAAGTTTTAATGCGTTTAAAGGATACATTATGTAAATAAGCGATATATTTCGTGATTATCTCCGGTGAAACGCGACAGTCTTTGAAAAGGGTATATAAAGTCTGTGATGTTACAGAGTTATTACTACTTTAGTGATTACATTTTAATACCTTTATTTATTTTACAGGAAGTTATTACCACTTTAGTGATTACATCTTATTACCTTTATTTATTCTACAGAAAATTATTACTACTTCAGTAATTACATTTTAATTTATTTCTTATAATTTACAATAAATAAAATAGCTATTTTATTACTTCAAACAGTTAACAAATATAAAATGATGGAGAATGAAAAAGCTTAATTATATATTATAGTAAAATTAATTATATAATTAATCAACACTACATAATTCTATATATCTCTTTGTTACTACAACGCATACATTAAAACCATTAATAATTTTTGATATATATATTATATGCGATGTCCAATATGATTAATCCGTTATATAATTTAGCAGAATTATAGAAATACAAATATAAAACTTCCGATGACCAATTTTTTCATTCAAGATGATGAAGATAATTAATGTATTTTTGTTATTTGTAAAACAATTGTGACTTAAATTATTTGCACCATAGATGAATCAGGAACGAAGGATTCTTTTTTAACGTTTATATTTCATATCAAAGATAGATAGATATTTGGCTGTTCAAATTCTTTTGTCATTTAAAATGATATGTACGATATATTACGGGTCAGCGGTCATGCGTTTCTTTCACACAGCGGTTCACCGACCCGGAGTCGCCCGGCAGTTTCAGATTTCGCAAGCGAATCGAACGTTTGCCCGGCCGCCGCTTTGAGGTATGCGATAACACGTTGCTCGGCATTTGCGTGTCACGTCGTAATGCCGTAAGTGCAGGCAAAGGGGGAAAGGCCCTCCAGCTAATCGAAGATTAGCTCGCGATCGACACGAGATCGGGAGAGTGATCGATGGAAATCGTGAATGCGCGATCGGCACCGGTCGTTCGATTTTGTTGCCAGAGAGGTGCATATGTACCTGCTGACTATATTGGATGTCATGAATGCTATTGAACGTTGCGATTGGTGACACAACTAAAAAATAAGCAATCTGTTGCAATATGATGATACAATTAAGAAATAAGCGATTTCTTTCGGTATAGAATAAGTTTGGAATAAGTTATTGAACTTTGATTAAAAAAGATGGAACTTTGGTTAAATAAGAAAAACTTGCACATAAGGAAAATTCATTTTCGTATATTGAATACTATCTCGAACGTATATCTCATAGCAAGTAGTCGAAATTTTTTTCATTAGTACTAATTACCATATTAGTTATTCAATGTACTAGAAATATAATTAATGTATATTTTCATACAGATAGTTTATATTCTTGTATCTCTTATTGAAAAATTTAATGAATGAATCATGATTAAATTTTTCTTTTTTTGTAGAAATTGCAATTGAAGAAAAATAAAATACAACTATTTAAGATTCAAACTACAATAAACTAAAGAATTATGCAATTATATATATATATTTTTTTTAAGGGAAAGAAAAGAAAAATTATATTTTAATAATATATGTATTATTTTCATTTTTTATTTTTACATAAAGTATTGATTATTTGAAAAACATTTATGTTACGACAATTCGGTTTCATTGAGTTATGGCATGCACCTGGTGAGGTTCCTTTCTTTATCGGTAATAAAAATTTATTTAAGAGTTTATATAAGAATCGATTGCATAATCGATCGTGGAAAGAACCAAATTTGGCCATTTTTAGAATGATGTGGCTTTCCAAACGAGAGAAAATTTGCAGGTGGAGATTCGTTCTTGTCACAAACTGAGAGAGTTGCCGGTGATTGAAACCGGTTCGTCCTTTTTTTTTGCCCACGCAGATTAATAAAATAATTGATTCACTACTGAGTGACATTATTCGCGGTTGTGTCAGATATTACATCCGGTTCCCAAGAAAAGCTTATGATCTATACGTAAGACCTTCTATCGGATAAACCATCATTCGTAGTTTTATCTCGTGCTATCTCTCACTGTGTAATCAGTTAGATATAGTTTCGTAACGAGTTTGTTGAGTATTATGCGTTCATTATGTAGTGCGTTGAGTACACACACGTGCCAGTAACTGTCATCTCGCGAGTCCATTAAAATCGATTTGATTGCGCGACTCGGTGGCGACATTAATCGGTTCGTTGCGTTCCGCGAACGAAATATCGATCGTCGAAATCGCAACGCAAATTACTTGGGAAGCTAATTTTACGGCCGTTAGTAAATAACCAGTAATCCGATAACGAGATATTATAACTTTTCTATTTCTAGTATCTCCGAGAAATAGAGAAATGCTCTTCACTTACGATATGTACAGATCTGCATGTATAATTTTAGAATCATTCGTTGCTACTAATCTAACTTAACATTTTAAATATCCATAGGCATGTATAAATTACTCCCGCGGCAGACGTTTAGATTTTTCTTTTAATAAAGGCTCGATCAGCACTGAGAGAATTTAAATCTTTGTAAAGTCTGGGATTTCGAGCACGTGCTCGGCACGATAGTAGTTAAAGTTGGCACGGCGCTCGAGCGACTTGAGAGTTTATACATGCGTTTACACGGTGGCACAAAGTACATCAGCGAACAGTCACCTGTGTCCACACGATTGGCAACAAGGTTCAAGGGATACGTTGTTTCTTTCACCTGCGATGGAAACAGGAAATAAAAAACCCATTGGTCTCAGACGACGCAGCGCATGCTCGCTTTTTACGGTTGGTAAACCGCAATGAACCGCGTCTCCTCGATAACGCTATGTAAACCAGCGCATGTGGGCGGTTAATTTATTATCGAGAGCGGAACTACTTCCCACCCTCTTGTATTTTTTAAACTCATATATATAACGCTGTGAAAAGAATACAAGACTTTTTTGCGTAGTTTTACATATTAAATATTAAATTAAGCTTTCCAAACATTTCAATCTGACAGTTTTTTTAAAGTTTTCTTCTTCTATTAGCTTTTATAGTTGAAAAAAAAATTGTCGAATTTATAAACATTGAATTAATAAATATATAGAAAAAATGCTCTTTCAATTTTTTAACAAAAAGAATGCATTATTATTATTTTTACGAAAAAATATAGTAAAGAGATAACTAAATTTTGAAATTTTAGGAGTGATGAGAAGGCAAACGCTTTATATTACGGAAAGAAAGAAAGAGAACTCTCATTCATCACGGAATGCTTATATTACTTAATTCTAATTCTCATTGACTTGCTGTATACAACCGTAATTCCTATTCATGCGACACGCATACGCCGCACATAATAGCCGCAGGCTCATGAATGAGGCAAACAATTCGAGGGTGGGCGTCTCAGGAAGAAAAGAGAGACGCACGATTTGGCCTTTTCGAGGGCCAGCGATCGGTAATTCATATGTACACATGAGGACGCTGAACAATGGGCGGATAATCGATGGGCGCACATGTTCGGCCGGCTGCAACTGTGCGTGGCGGAATCGATATTGCTCGATTCGACGAAACGATGCGTGTAACGCGCGCGTGCATCACGAGGGGGGGAAAATTACTTAACGACTCTAATTAAAAAAGGAAGGAGAGGGGAAGGGATAACGATTCCGGGAATGCTGCGATCCGCCCCACGATAAAGTCGCCGGCCGCATAACGACCGCTTTGCGCAACAATGGATGAGTGTTGCGCCGCATTGCACCGCCGGCTCTTTGTCGCCCGATCGGCTACCATGCGAGCGAGATACGGTGCAAAGACCGCGCGCGCGGCGTGGCGCGCTCACCGACAAGACAAAGATTGTTTATCGAGCACGCAGCAGTTAATGGGCTTGTCTGAATGGAGCGATTGGCATGTAGTCGCCACGGGGGAAAAGATAACTCCAAGAGGTGGAGGGTACATGCATAAGATGTATATAAGAATATGTTGCGCACGATAGCCTGCAAGATAATAAAAATTTCGTATTTCCAGAATTGTGGATACACTCTAAATTTTTTGGAGTGAAATCTCACTCTAAGAGGGTGAAAGTACAACCACTTTTGAAAAAGAATGACTCTTTCACTCTTTTTGGAGTGGTTGTATTTTCACTCTCTTGGAGTGTGATTTCACTTCAAGAAATTTAGAGTGTAAATGTAATTCTACTTCTTTGCGAAAAATCCGAAATTTGAGGAGAAGAGAAGAGCATTACGTGCAGAGCGAATTGTCGAGCTAAACGTCTTGATTGCTCTACGCATCGGATTCCTCACCTTAGATTTCAATTGCCCCGAGCCTGTTATGTATATATTGTTGTCTATTCTTATGCTTATTCTCGTGTCCACGGTTGCCGCTCTCGCATTACTTTGATAGGTAATATTTTTTTACGCGCCCCCGTACACCGCACGTGTATGTCGAGTGTAAGCGACTGAACAACCGGAGTAAGAGATATAAAAGCAATGCAGTCCCGCGTGGTATGGAATTGGCGGGCGGGGCGAAGAGACAATGCTTGTTATGCATTGTTCGAGCTGAGTGCACCGTGTGTACAACAGACCGGTGCATCGACAAAGAGATAGAGAGAGAGAGAAAGAGAGGAAGAGAGAAAGAAAGAAGCCCCACGCTCGCGGCACGATGGCTTATTAGTTTCGTACCAACAATGAATGACACAATTTATCTCAATGAAATCTGAATCGATTGTACAAGAGCGTTATTTATTCGTGACGTTCTTATTACATCGAAAATACTCAGTAAAACGTTTGCTTGACAGTAAATCGAAATCGGGACAAACGATTTTCTGATATCAGTATTTTTTTATTTACTCCGCGTGCTGTACGCTGCCGGAAATAATTAATAACAATAAATGTATCTATTTGCTTACGTTATCGTTCAATAGTTTTAATGCCGAGCAAGTGTAACGTCTTCAATAATCCTGTCACTTCACGGTGCCTCGTTTACGTCGCGATAGGTGAGAAAATGAGCGTTCCTCGGTTGTAGTTAGCGCACGGCGAAGCGAAAAGACGTCGGCGCGCGAATTTATAGACTAACGGTATAACCGGGCGGCAATTTGCGATACTTGTAACGTAAGACCGCAATTACCCGCAGTTCGCGAGAGGAGAGTCTGAAGAGTGAGCCGATCTTGTAAGATTGCCCAGTAAGATGGAAAGGGATCGGGAACTTGGTCGCCCGCCGCGGTGAGAGCTCGACGGTTCTTTAATGGATAATGAGTCACGCTAATCGGAAATAGACCCGGCGAGAATGGTTCGATCACTATTCTCACGAAGAACACGATTCAGCGACGCGTGTAACTACGTGATGGAATATGATTGAACACTCCGGTTGTGTCGCGTACTACATACCTGTGCAAGGAGCTTAGGATCCGCTTTGTTTAGAAGCTAGATACACCAAGACTCCGTCAGAAGTTGCGCCACTTCCTGTCTTTTACCATTACGTAGCTGTCCTACGTGTACAGCACGCCGACATTCGCGCGTCTCAAATCGCACCGCCGCGCTGTAGATAGTCTTGTATCGCGAACTGTGCTGTTGCACGCGATGCATCCGATCGCTTCTGGAACAATGCGCTACCATCCGGATAGAGGCACGCGCGCGCCATGCCATGTCATCCATATGGACGTTCACTCTAGATCCTAGATCGCTGCACTTAAGGCCCGATTCTATTAATGAGGTTAACTTTAATCTCGGTTCAATTTATTCTTTAACTTTTTCTAATTCTAAAATTGGAAAAAGATGAGTAAGTTGAACCATTGAGATCAAAGTTAATCTTACATTTATGGAGCCGGAGTATTACACATTTGTTTTGCTTACTATACTTATGCATTGTGGATTAACATCATTTGAAATACCTACGCAGTATCACTTTTTGGGAATTCTCTTTTCTGTTACCATCAAGTTTTTACTACTCGACGATTAATATTTTTAATTTTTAGAGCCATCTTTCAGTCCTCATTCTTTTGACTGGAATGAAGCACTCTATGCAATAAAATAACATAATATAAATGTAAAAAGATTGATTACATATTAACTGAGACCTTAGTTTTTGAAAAGTTAAATAGTATTATGCATATTAGATAAAATATACTCGTTTCTATCAATGCAGACTTTAACTTTAATCTCGGTTTAACTTTTTATCTTTCTCTACCCTAAGAATTAAAAAAAGAATCAGAAAAAGATAAAAAATAAATTTTGAATGAAGATTACAGTTAATGAAGATTACAATCTACATTGATAGTTATAATTTAATTGAATATTGCATTTCAGATCTAATATTTTTTGCAAAACGTTCTATAAAAACTATTTTGTCTTGCAACAAAGAAAATTCAAAACATTTTTTACTTGTTCAACGTTTTAAAAATTATTATTATAGTAAAAACGATTGACATAAATTGATATCGATTAAATATTCAGTTAACGACTTCTTGGTATCACTACTTTGTTTTTGTAAGATGAATGAGATATGGCAGCTATAAGAAAATCAACGTGCAGAAATTAATTACTCATTGTCAGATACCAGTATTCCGCGAAAGATTCATATCCTCATGTGAGACACAGCATACTCACCTTATCACAAACGGCTTTGCTACGTGACATCGTGCTGCTCCGGCTTATCGTATATATCCAACAGGCAGAAAATTCATTTGCACGCTCGGTTGTAATTATTATGTAATCGACATCAGTGTCGCTGAAGCGGGCAACAGTGAGAAGGCGGGCGCCGGACACGAATCGATTTCCAATAAATCAGGGAGAGGCCATCGGCTGGAATGCGCATATTAAACGCGACGCAGCACGCGTGTCTATCCTTTCCTTAAGTCGCGAGGCACGCGCCTTGAACTTATCGAAAATTTATTCCGCCGTCCGTCGTTTCTCTCTCGCACGCGCGTTTGCGTTTCTCAATTAGATCTAAAGTCGTGCTAAGATGATTTCATGTGGTCGAGGCGAGATGCGATTTCTCTTCGTCTCTCTCTCTCTCTCTCTCTCTCTCTCTCTCTCTCTCTCCCTCTTTTTCTTTCTTTCATGAGAGCACGCATTTGCTGAACGCGCGAACACGCGACTAAATACATGTTCTGCGTGTCAGCGACCTGACCAGATAGAAACACGTGTACGCGCACTTGCTACTGACGTATTAACGTGATTTGAGACCTCGTGCAATTTGCCGCGGAGTATCCCACATGGATTGTCAACAGTTATACGTCGTCATTTGGATTCGCGCGATTTAATGCTAACATTGAGAGAGATGCATCTGCTTCACTGATGCATGTCGCGATAATAAGACATATTAGATAATAATGAGACATCGTTAAATGGGTCGACGAAAGCGGAAAGCGTGAGGAGCGTGAATAGAAAATAGAAAACAACTTTATTATTACAATATCGTTCTGTATTACCAATGAGACTTTTCGGATCTCATAATTTTTTAAGCTCTCTTGTTGATTTAACAGCAAGAACATTTGTTTTTATTTGTTTTTATTGTTCTTAATATTTTAAAACGTTTACAGTAAGTTCTTTCCATTTAGTGACACAAGTCGACACACAAACGTCATTCTATCTTTCTTAACATAACTCCAATGAGTAACAAAAGATAGAATGATATACTTGTATCAATTTGTGTCACCAAATGGGAAACACTTAGTATTGTGAGATTATTAAAAATATATTAAATATCTATTACAACAAATATTAGCATTCGATTATAGATAAAAAGGAATTGAGTTAAAAACATTTGAGAAAATGTAACGAAGACGTTGAAGAACGAAAACACAACAACAAGTGACTAATGCATTTTGCGTTCCATGAAAGTCTTACAATTAGTTAAGTCGACGAATATGCGACCGCACGGATAAGTCGCTTATCTCGTAACCATTTTCATTGTGCGGTGGCCTTTTAGGTGCCGGTGTCACTGACCAGGGCAACACGGTTATTACCTCCATTTCCCCGTATGTATGTGCGTGCGTGGGACCGTTTATTTGCGGCAAACACGCGCTACCAAATCGTCACGTGTCGCCATCCAATGCGCACACATGAATACGTGCGCTGATAATGCATTTGCATAAGCAGGTTGTGCAGCATGAACCGTGTGTTGCTGACAATATGTCAATTATATATTCTCGAGCCGTTCGACTATGATACCGCTTTAATTGCATTGTGAACCACATATTTTGAACGGATATTATATTCAGGAATATTCCAATATAATGTAACTGTAGTATTGGACTGGCTTTATAGAATATTGATGGTTATGCATTACGAAATATGCAGTATATTTCTAAATTAAAGATCTAATAAAAACGGACAAATTCGTATCATTTTTTGTATAATAATATTTAATTGAATTCATTATGTTTTTATTTTTTTACGAATAACTGCGATATTACATTGCGATAGCATAATCTAATATTGTACAATGACGTGTTGTTCCTCGATGAGTTCCTCATCCTTTTTTTCATTTTAGTTGGTTTTCACGATACATGCAGAGCATGCTCGAAGAGAATCGCGTAATCGCGAGCATTTTATCTATTATCTATTGACTTCTTCTTATGAGTCGCGCGCCACAAGAACGTACATGCGTACAGTTTGGTATGCGACAAGCAGACAGCGCCTTTCAGAGCGTTGGCGCCGATACCAAACCGGTAGAAACAGGTAGTCCATCTACGTCCTCGTGGTGCTGCATGACGACTGCTGCACGACGTGTTCTGCGCTACGCACTGCGATTTTATGAGATCAATCGATTCGTCGAATCGCGGTACCTAACGTCCGATACAGGTTTCAGATTTTTGCGCGATATTTCAGAGATATAATATTTCCATATATATTTTTTCTTTATTTTCATTTTATATGAGAAGTAAATTGTGGTTATATTTTACACTATAAAATAAAAAAATTTTTCTGAATTAAATACGAATATATATTAAACACTGCTTCTTTAATAATTACAGATATATGCAGTTTGCTTATCGAGAAATTTGCTTGAAAATTTGTTTGGAAATTGAAATATTAGCGAAAAGTAATTTTTACCGATGAAAATTTAAAGTAATTATTTTATTATTTTCTTACAAATATTTGTATATGTGTTTCTTTTATTTAATACTATATTTGAAATAATGTTCCATTTAGCTTTATTATACGTCTTCGTGAACAAAGTGCGCTTCACATAGATAGAGATTGTGAATCGAGTAAGGGGATAAGTTCAACGAGCGATGAGTTATACGATCGACATTGCCGGTTGATAGTGGTAACAATAAGTATTCCGCGCGTGGTGGTGCGACGGTTTCGACACGGTTCTCTCGTTGGTATGCGAGCTCGTTAAATATGTTGAACTGTAGCCGAAGGGTACCGTCGATACGAGGTCAATAGCATCGTGTCGATAACGAAGTGCGAGGACCTGAGACTCGTTTCTCTCTCGCGTGATTGTGTCTCCAGCCCCGAGATGCACTTCACCTATTTCAGAACACGTCTGTTGTACGGCGAATGCGCTTTATCTTCGTGCAAGTCGCCTTCTCGATGGCTTCGATATCGGTGAACTATAAAAGCGGCTGAGTCGCACCTTTCCGCAGTCATCATTTGAAAGCTTGAAAGCAAGAGTCGCCGTCTTATCGGTCTTCTTATTTTGATATACACCTCTTGTTAGAGTGAATGCCGTCCTATCCTTTTAGCTAATGCAATATTCACTATACAGTTCTTTAAATATAGCTATAATATTTATGAAGATTCAAAATTTTCTAAAATTAATAAATTTCAGAAAATTTTGAATCTTGATTTTAACAAATAGAGCGTAAAAAATAAAATTTTTTAATAAAAATAGTTAAAATAGTTAAAATAAAATTATTAAACTTCGAATGCTACTTGTGATATATTTCTTTAATTTTCCATTTCTTTTTCTTAATGATTTCAATTTCTCAGGAATCGATCGCATTTCGGCAGTCATAAATCGCGTAAATATTTCCCCGACAATTCGCGAAATTGCAAAGTTTCTTTGTTCATGGTTCATAGGATGAAAAGGGAGGATGAAGAGGGGCAATAAGAGAACCCAGCAGCACGCTGCAGCAACTTACGTTCAGGAGAAGTACCAGAGAATTATGTCCTTATTGTATGTTAATAGGATCCCATCGCACGAGTCTCCCGTAAAAATAGCACGCGAAGCCTTGGCGCCGACTCTTTTTCCTTTTGATCGGTATTTTCTAGTTTGTGGAACTCGTATCTTTAGACGGTCAGCCACGACCCAAAGACGCTTTGTGGCTCACCGGTGCTCTTATTATGTATCATTGTGAAAACCCACGGTCTAAATTCGGACTAGAGATCGTCTAGTTTCCTAGAATTAAATGTATTATTAGGTCAAAGCTTTATTGCTATCGTCTAATTCTCACGCTAAGAAAGATTGATTTTTATATTTTTTTTTTGTAAATCAATCGACAATATTTAAATAATGAAATGTAAATAAATACAGATCTAAAAATAATTTTGTCCATTAAAATAATTATGTCAGTACTCAAGCATGATGAGCAGTGCTCTGTAAAAAATTTTAATATTCTAGCAGCTATTTTGATAGCCCAATAAAATTATTTTTAGACTTATTTATATCTAGCTGAATTTTTGGATACTTCAGCAAAACTACTACCTCCGTGTATTCCAACTAACTACTTTAAACACATTGCAATTTTCTTCCTTTCTGCATACGTATTCTTGACAGTGACATTGTTTCGTGCTATTCATCGCTAAATGCAGCTGTACCATTCCGAGGTCTGTGCTCTTAATATGCGGGAATTGCGTTCAATGCCAGCACGAGATCAGAGTCAAACAGCCGCATATAGCTGAGAACACGTGATGAGAATACGGTACTTTGTGCGCGGCGCTCACGCGTGAAGTCCCCTCGTAACTTTTGCGCGATAGTGAGCGATTTTTAGAACCACAGCGGAGGAATATTGTCTCCTATTTCGAGCGGACACGCAACGTCGGCCATACACCTCGGCGTACGCGTCAACGCCGCCTTTAACGAGGTGTAATGTGCTGTAACGTATGACAGTTTGCATAAATTCCGTCGACGTGACGCGAAAACACTCGTGCCGAGACTTCTTCACGATATACACGACCGCTACGTAAGTCGTAAGTCATACGTTTATGTCTTCGAGGACCGCTCTTTTCGGCGGCGTGCCGCTGCATCCGACACATGTTCGCACTTGTACCTCTTCTCCTTTCTCGTTACTCCTCAACGATCTCTTCAACGCGAATCCTCAATGCGTATTACGATGGTACTTTCGAATGCCAAATCTTTCTTCTGGCAAACGATTATCCCTCTAACATGGACGATTACACTGAGAACTTTACCAAACTGACCGCCAAATTACAAGGTTTCGTCCGATGGACAATTCTTTTTAACGTCTAGAAAGTTAGCTATTAAAAACGTTACCAGATTTGTTTCTTGTCCCTTTCGCTCAAGGAAGAGGCTTTCGATATTTCTGTCACGTTTTTTTGTCGCACCCTCGACTAACTGGTATGGTTTCACCCTCAAAGAGATATTATTGGTCTTCGAAAGTGGGCGTGTCGAAAAATGCGCTCTTGATTTTTGGTTTCCACGCTCGAATTTTATGAGCTGCTCGTAAATGCAGCAGCGACGCGTTGTCTCGTCTTCTGTCCCGTCTTTGCGGCTTTGCTGCGTACGTATTGCGTTTCTTGTTTACGCTCGTCGTAACTTTATCGTCGGAAGCCTTGTCACGTGAACAGGACTTGTTTATTACATAGCAAAGTGCGGAGCAATATTTGGAATTGTCTTTTGACGACTGACATTGTCACCACGTTTTCGTCCTTTTTTGATAATTTTAGAGTGATAAAATAAGTTATATTCTATAAAATAAGACCGACTTGGAAATAATGTCGAAAATATTTTTATAAAACTGCTTTGATAAACAATTTGTCTACATTAAAGTTTTTTAATCTTGATTGATAATGTCGCCATTTATAATATGATTGTATATCTTGTGTGCATATATTATTTATATATATTAATTTATGATATTAAATGGAGGCACTATCAATTAAGATGAAAAAACTTTGTGAAAAAATTATTGTTTGCCAAAGTAGCTTTATAAAATTTTTTTTAACATTACATATGTATGTATAGTACAATATAAAATACGATGGCGGACTTCAAAAACGCAGCATCATCAACGCTACGCTTTATCTAACTTTAGCTTCATCCAATTTTTCAACCGGTCCCTAAGTTATTCTGTAGATGGCATTTTGCCAAGGATATGCATTTACTCATCGGGTTATTTACGTACTTTAAACATGACGCACTAGTGCACCTTTAAGTGGTTTTTTATCTCATAAATGCTTCAGTCATCGTATTGAAGTATACTCACGATGTTGACATACATCTAATTGCGATTTCTTCGTTTTAAAACACAATCCATAAGAACATCATTTGCAACTTATGAACGGTTAGCTTGTGGATTAATTATGACTTCATGCAAGAAATAATATTCCTAATGAAACATTTCTTTTGTTTCAGGTATGTATTTCGACAGCTTTCTTGAAAGATTTAACATATTAGCGGTAAACAAAGTGAGTAAGAATATTATTAATAATATTAACATGCAAAAAATTTGCTTTAATCATATTAGCTAAATTGATGAAGAAAGTCGATCTAAACAAAATTTTTGAAACTGGAATTATATTCAAACAACTTATACATTTATTTATAATCTTTTCTATTAAATATCGCAGATATATAAGTAGTAAAATTGATACTTTGAGAAAAGTTAAATTTTAATAAATATTTGTTTGAGTAGTGCTAACTTAACATTCACTTACGGTAAATAAATATTTACTAACATAAATAAAAGAATAATAGTTAAATAAAATTAATGGTCCTTGTATCAAATAAATATATGTTTACATTTACATTTAATATTCAGCTATTCAAACAAATATTTATTACACACACTCTGTTTTAGTACCTTTTTATATTCTATTCAGCAAAAGAAAATGCTTTCATTGCTATTTCTGCACACGTAAAGTGATGTAGATATGTACATTGCTCCACACAACTGCACGCTGTTTTGTCGCCCGAAGCGATGTGCATTTTATGCGGCGATGCGTATTTTACGGTACTAAAAAAACTATTACGAAACGGCCACGATTGTATCGCATCGATAACGGCCTTTCCTCGAATACGTCGGACGTATCGTAAATTTCGGAATATCGTTAAGCGTCCCGACGCGCGCGCTCACACTTTGAAGATTGCGACGATTTTTCGAGCACTGCACATTTTGCACATACAACTGGGTCAGGTATAAAGGTATTGAGAGACTCCGAAACGGTACCATCTCTTTCATCGTTTTCTTCCCTTTTTTTTTAAGAGGCAGTAACGGCTGTCGGAACTACTTGGACCTTGATTCGTTCCGTGGCACTTAAGTAGCGGCTTTAACAGCCCTTAAGACAACGTTTGGTAATCCGTGTGAACGGCCATTACGGCCGTTAAATTGAACAATTGCCGCGACGATGGGATCCCGGTTAAACACCTTCAGTCTCACGCGCCTCTCTTCCCACGCGTTAAACTTAACCGACGGGGATAGCAGCCGAGACGTATATCTTGCGAATCCTTTTTGTTTCTCGTATTTCAGTGTTATATTGATTTAAGCTTGACATTAACGAAAGCATTGAGGAATATGTATAGATAGACATTAAATAGACATTAAATTATTACTAAAGTGTTTATACTTCTGTTTTTTTTTTTAATACTTTTTTTTACGTCGTATGGAAAGCCATCACTTTATTGTCCGAAATAAAGCGCATTTTACGTTGACGAATGTCGAATCCAGTCTTGAAGATATACGGTCACGTCGCGAAAACAATTCCAAACACAGTTACCGCGTGGTGCAATATACGAAAGAAAAACTCTTTCCTCATGTTTTATTCCACGGTTGGCAGGGCGGTCCGTCGTCCGGCCTCCTTAAGATCGATTGCTAAATACACGTCACATACTGATAAGAATGCCGCGGTGTATGCTGATCTAGCGTTGGGACGACAATGAATAGAGCGTATCGCAAGTCCCCGAAGACAAACAGTGCGAGGAAGAAAAGGAGTGGACCGGTGCGGCGTGGCGTGGCGCGGTGTGATGAGACGTTACCCTCCTCGTGGTTCCCAGCAAATGAATTCCTCCATGAATATGTATCGCCCGCTCGCATAACTGAATTCATACGGATACGGATCGCGTGGATGTATAAGCAACGCTTCACGAACGGAAGCGAGGAACGGACGTGGCTCTTTGTCGAACCTGGAGATTGTCGCGAACGAAAAGAGGGAAACGGGACGCGGTGTGACTAAATTTTCTAGAACTCCCTTGCTTCATACTCGAGGCGGTTTTATTTAAATCTATAATTCACTAGTTTTTCACGATAATATTTTGAGAGATACGACATGTCCTGATACAAGTTTCAGTTTTAATTCCCTGGAACTAACAATAAGTCAGAATCTATAACATAGTTACTGATAGTGGGTCTATGAATCCTATTTAAATTATATTAATGAAGAGCACTAATTAATTTCAAGGAACCAATACGTAAAAAAATATTAAAAGAATAAATATTAAGAATAAATACTAGTTTAGTAAAAGTAATCTAAATTTGCAGATGTAACATATAGAAAATTGAATTGTTTGGTATTTTTAACAAAGAGATTTATAATTGAGTTGGCCTAATAGTTAGCTCCATACAGTTAAACGATGCACGATGAATTACAAAACTATCATATTTTCTTATTTTATGATATATGTTACCTTATAAACTGTCAAATGAATTTTCTTTTGTCAAGTAAAATAAAGTTTCGTGTTTATGGCATTGGCTTATATACAATTATTAATTCTGTAACTGCAATAAATATTGCCGTTAAATTGTCGAAAAATTTCGACCTGTTAAGGTGTAATTAATATTTTTCTGCCAATGGATTATCATGAGAAAGACTGATACGTAAAGTGATATATAACACTCGTTTAGTGTAAGTTTATTACCTTGATAATAGGTTTAACAGGTGGTAAGTTTATTAGCCGAATATATCTTTCTCCTTGCGCCGAGAAGTTCTTGACATTTAACACGCTTACGTAAAGGGGAGTGAGCAATGCATTAGTTTTCATGGCAATGTCGGTCGGCCGATAACTTTCCAGATAGGATTGAGTGGATTTTAATACTTTTCTGCAGCAAATAGATACTCGCAATTTTGCGAAGATTATGACGAGCCGAATTACGCATGGGATTTACACATCGTAAATTCACACTTTTTACTGCTCGGTCTTAGCCGACAGATTTTTATGCATTATCACCATTACAACGAACAGTATAATATGTAAGAGTTACAGCGGATAACGCCTGAGACATTTCCCTATGATGATGAAATAAAATTATTCGCGAAGGCATTAACTTTTGAATATGAAGAAAAGTAACAAATATATGAATATTGCTGAATTATCGCGCTTTCTCTCAACTGCTCTAAAAGATAAGGTAGAAAGAATGGTAATTATTTTCATGTCGAGAGATCTCGTTAGGCTTAATAGATAATATCTTTTCTTGATTTCTTATTTAAATTAGATTTTTTGAAAGATATTCGGCGTTTATTTGTTATAAATTAAAATGACGGTCTCTAATCTTGGTTTATTTATTTAAGCATTCTAGTTTCAAAAAAATGTTATATATATTTTCTTGACAAAATAAAAGACAGCAGTTTCTATCGTTTCTATGATCAATAAGGACTAGAGAGAAGTGAATCTGGCGTATATGGTTTGCAACATCATCTATTGAAAGTAGCTCATATTTAATATCATGAAGTGCAACGCTGCTCGGCGATAAACTAGCACTGTATTATATCTAAGCTATTAATTATCTGTTGAGCTTATTATACTCTGATTCTACAATAAGGGGTATCGTACAACTGAGGTATGATCTTTCACTTAATATTTATCTGTCGCTGAGCAGCACCGTGAAATTGTAATATCTCTTAAATTCATGTATTAGGGAAAGTGGTAAGAGATAGGATGTATAATATACCATAAACGATCACATAAAATGTGGCTCGATATATATTTTGTGGTTTTCTAATGTTAAACTCCTTCAGTTACGAGTAGCAAGCAGAACCGAGAATCTTATTGTTCGTTATAATTCCTAAATTCTCAGTTTTTCCATTTGTTGGAAAAATAATTTGTATGATCACGTCAGTATAAACAACAAGGACCCTTCCGAGTCAACCTTCGAAGGGATCGCAGGGTCGACGATGTCGTGTCTCTGTTTTGCAACGCGTAATTACCGACAATAGACAGTAGGCACGCCGTGCGGGCCGAGTGTACGGCTGAGCGAGTGCACGCGGCATTAGACGGATTTTTATGCGAACGCGTAACGAACGGCGTTTTGCATATTCCATGGCGAACAGCAACAGCAGCCGCCGCCGCGGGCGCACTATGTGTCTTCGTTCGGATGTTATACATTGTATGCCGTTGCTGCCGTTGCTGATGATACTTCTGCTGCTGCTGCTGCTGTTGCTGCTGCTTCGTCACGCGCGACGAACTGGAAAGTGATAGTTCGCGGTCTTAAAGATACAGCCGATCGTCGCTTATGATCGAGATGATCGATGCGAAACGCGCGCTCGAACGTGCACGAGCTCGAGGAATACGCACATCGTCGCGCTTCGATCGCTCTCTGATTGAAGACGTTAGTGATATACCGTGGAGCGTGGTGAATGGAGCCATTTTTTAAACTCAGTTCGATATCTTCGTGGTTTTTTCTTTTCGATCGGTAGCGTATCTCTCGTAAATCTTCATGGCCATTTCAAATAGAGCTATATAAATTTGAAACTGATTCTATATATTCTATTGTATTCTGACACAAGATATCATTAATATCAAATGGATTACTATTGAGTTGATTTATTGATTATTTTACAAATATCTGATCATTCATCACAAAGCAGACAATTATTTTTGAATACGTACGCTGATGTCTATTTCTACAAATATAAATTAATTTTAATTTAGTTTAACTTACCTTTTTTTTTAAATTACTTAAATTGAGATTAAAGTTAATCTATATTGAAATGGACATGTTTTGTTGATTAAACCAACTAACTTATATAAAAATGATATTTTAGTGAGACAACCAGAAATAAAATTTGAAATTCTGTTTGATTTCATCAAAATGCTATTCTTATTAATCCTTTTTGTTAATTTAATTAGAACATTTTCCTCAACGTATATATCAAAAGTCTAAAGAGTAACTTCATAATGGTTATTTTATTCTACAGCCGAGTTCTTATTACACTTTGAAATCGTACTCCTCCTTCGTGGCAGCTTCGAGATAATGGTATCTTTTTTCATCGAAATTGTGGTAGTTTCTGCTAAATTTTTGCGGAAAATTTTTCTTCGAGCGAGATGCTGTGTCTCCATGGCACCGTAGCGATACGTTCTCGATGCTCGCCGTGCAAGTAGCCGTTATCGTTTCGACGAATCACGTAAATCACGTACCGTTGTAAAACGCGGACCAGTTCTTGCGTGCAGGTCCGGTGGGACCGCGACGTGTATACACACGTATACGTGGCGTGCCACGTCGCCGCGATGAAAACGCCGATGCGGAAACGGGAATCGGTACCCCGTCGGTTCCCGATCTTGGACTCACCGTTGAGAATGGCCCACGTGGACATCACGTCTGACCGAGCGATAGTCATACGAAACAGGAATGCTCGAATACCTCACACATTTCTTAAAATAATTTCTTGCACTACTTCAAATTTGTAAAAAAAATCTTGGCTTATGGCGGTGACCCGATAACCTAAAGGCTAAAAGCATATAATTGGAAGTAAAGTATCATAATTCATAAGAGATAGAGATGTTTGCAGGATGATTTTTTCTGACTATTATATGTTTGAGAATAGAAATGCATACATTTCTAATGGATTAACTTTATAGCTTTCGAAATATCATGAATTTCTAAATCTTTACTTTTGTATGGTGGTACGTGACAACTTAGTGGAAGTTAAAAATATGTGGAAAGTATTATCATTCAGAACGTATTACTCTACGAATGCATTACGCGTTGACCCGAACATGTTTTCTCTAGAGTCTTGAAAGAGCTAAGTGGTACCAATGGCTCTTATGCGAGTGCCTATAAGAGTTTCTCATAATTTCACAATGCTATAAGCCTTGATCTACTCCGAGTAATTTGAAGGATCGCTTGGTTTTACTTAGTCTAGTTATTTTAAGCTAATCTATTTTAAGCTATTTGAATAGAAGACTTAAATATAAATATTGGAATTATTATATAGTGATTGTGTTAAAAAAATTTACAATAATATATGAATATTTCGAAAATATACCTATCTATTGTAAAAAATATCATCAGTAGTCGAAGTTTGTAATAAATAAGTAATTTAAATATGCAAAATTACAATTAAACCACAAGTTTTTTTTCATGGCGATAAAGTATAGAGCATTAACTTCTTACAATACGTACAAAAACACTTAAGCAAAATTTGTGTTAAAAAACATGTAATCGGATAACTTTAATATATTACTATCTAATCTCTTATTTCTAACTTATTTATATGTGAAAAGTATAGATTTATTATATTTAACTTACTAGTTCTTGGACCGGTTTTGCTCGCGCGCCACCAATTCGATACTAACATCTCGAAAAGTTTCCCACGGATATATCTGTCGGATAAATATAAGTTCCTATTGAACTGTACTTATAGTTCCGTGAGTATTACATTTTCTCAATAAATTTATCGTATTTGAATATCGATACTGAATTAACAGCATAATCGGTATGACGATAAAAATGATTTCCGGAATTGTCTGCGCAATAGTGGCTTTAGTGTGTCAGGGATTTATATTTCGTCATTGTGTAGGTAAAGATTAATTTAATAGTATTGGTTTCTTGTAAGTCGGGAAAAAATTGAATTACATGTTATGTATTTTTACATCGTTAAATTATTCTCGTCGTTAAAATATTTTTCTCGATATCGAAGTGACTTCGTATAAATATTTAATTAGAAAGATATTCGTGTCTCTTCTCTCTCTCTCTCTCTCTCTCTCTCTCTCTCTCTCTCTCAGATGGTTGTTAATTAACAAATTGGCAGTTTTTTTTATAATATAGTTATTTTTGTAATTACATAGAATGAGAACGATTCGTGCATTTCTGTCGAATGCGCTAATTAATTGCATTGGTACGTTGAAAGGAACGACTAATTCGAATTTTTTATTTTGCGGACTCCAGCTGCAAGTGAATACTGAGATATGTATTGTGGTGATTGGTTTGGGTGTGAATGTGTCTGGTGTAGTCGGAGTCGTGAAGCGCTCTCGAACTAGTTTGATACGTGATCCCGACCGAGTCCGGTTCGGTTTTAAATACATGTTTACGCCGTGGCTTTTCGCTTTTGCGCGTGTTGAGCTCTGTCACGATTCAAAGGATAACGGCAGACATTGAACACGCCAGCCGATGTGGTGTCACCTCGCGGTGGTCGATAATGAATCTCGGTTGAGATTGGTCACGTCGTCATATATGCGCGCGTAGGAGATATCGATTTTGAAAATTGCGACGATAATGTCGCCATGTCTCCGCATGCGATTTCTCCGAGGAATTGATCTCCCAGGCCTTCTCGAGTTACCGTGGGATTGAAAATCCACCTGCGTACATCTCCTCCTTTATCTTCCTACGTGATCGTACCAATAAGAGGTCCTGCTTCGTTCGAAGGGTATTTTATGCTTTTTGGATAACATAATGTCAGCTTGCTGGGTAATGATTTGATAAACAAACAAAACTTTGTGGCTAAACTTTTTTCATTCTATACATTATATTTAAAAAGAAATAACGTTCCATTCACTAAATATGTCTATTCCTACGCGCAGTCGAAAAACAATAACGCGGTGAATAAATTGAGAAATGAGAATTCTGTTACGTGAACATTTAAATAATATTACGTAATAAATAAAAAAATTTTGATATTTGATAAAATGACTTGTCATTGCTAGTATGAATGTAGCCTAACGTTAGTCTCGCAAAGGAGGCCTTAGACCATGACCAGCACGACGCGGACGCGCGGAGTTCGTCACACGATCGCACGGTTCCCGATCTTGCCGATCCCCACCGTTGATCCTGCTTTTTTCCTCACCGTATAAACGCTCTTTAGATCTCTCTATTTATATGTATGTATACGCGAGAGCCACGAGGCCGTGGAACTATAATGGGATCGTCACGCTGATAGCGCAGATGCATCATCCACCTTGTCTTTCTTCCTTTGCCATTCGCTTCCTCATCGATTGTCGTTGTCTAAGCAATGTCACTATTCCATGGCTCTCCTGCACTAGTTTCCCTGACCGATTTTGAAGCATCATGAGCTCTTTCACTTACATGAAAGAGGAAAAGAGGGGAAGACTCTCGAATCAGATCCGTGAGAATCACGAGAAAACGGTATACAAGGCGACAGGATATGGGATACGATCGGCCATGAATATTTTCGTAGATCATTAGAAATTCTGGTCTGGATTTGGTCTTTCTCTGTCTCGTAGCGCGCGGTACAATTTCTAATTAGATCCTCTTAACCTCGTATCGCCAAAAATAGCTCTTGAAGCCGCCCCCTAAAATCCGTTCTGCTTCAAAGAGTTTTGAACTGGTATAATTTTTATCTCTCTCTCTCTCTCTCTCTCTCTCTCTCTCTCTCTATTTTATTTTATAGTTTGTCTAACCTCTCTTTGTTTTATCAATCATCCTATTCGCGTTGTTCGAAAAAATGTTCATTTGCCCAACTTGTCCTATACGCAACTCTACCCTATTATTTTTTCCGAGGGCGATGATGATAACGTATCTTAAAAATTTGACATTTCGTATTTCACATCGCGATATCTACTCATCGCGTTAGTAAGATACGTAGAAAGTAAAGATACTTTTATTATATAATTTAAACCCAAATTGTTGATTGAGACTACTCAGAAGATGGTCAATTCAGTTATTTATTGAGAGATAGTCTCGAGTGCTCGCTGACTCGCGTAAAGAAACGGGGTGGTCTCGCGTTACACTTGGCACGAGACACTATAGTGTACTCTTGATACTTTCATTAGCATATTAATTTCAAATTTACTGTTTTAAAGGTATTAATTATCAGTAAAATTATACATTTAATTTGTATCATATGTTTATTTCTAGTACAACAATACCGAAGAACATTAAATACTTATTTATAAGTATTTCTTAAATTAAAATAGAAAAATATATAATAGCGCACAATTGCAAATGTAAGAACAAACCAAATTTTAAGATTTCTGGTAATGAAAGGACGATGAAAGGAGAAAGAGAAGGAGAAAAATTGAAATATAACGTCTCACTAAAAGGTAAACATTCATGTATCGACTAAAACTTTCAGTTAAGAGTCACATAGTTTAGTTTCTACCAATTCGATTTCTGTTGTCAAACAATCAAATTAGACAATCCGTGTGCGGGCAGGTGAAAAAGTTTCTATGATCTCTTTTGGACATTAAACGCGTGTGCTCACGTGTGCCCATATAATGCATCTTGCGCGAGACATGAAACCGCGTGTGATTACGACGCGGAAAGAAGGCATTCGGAATCGGCAAGGAGAGATCGACGCTACTTCTCTATCCGTCGATTACTTCGAGCATCGTTCGCGGGAATGTTTTTTGCGGGAAGAAGTAAGCAGGAACTTTCTTACAAGAAGTGAGATTGCATTGGGTGTGCCCGATCCTCCGCGTGCTGCAACCTTTACACGATGCGCCAATTGCAAAAGCGAGACGGTCGCGTATAACACAGCGGTGGCGGCGGCGACGGTTTTTCACTTCCATTCTCGTTCGGGATCTCTCGTTTTCTTGGACGTTCGATGTGTGTCCTTTCCTCATAAGACATTCATATATTCAAACGATCGCGAAGCGTTCCATGGCTTCTCGGAAGACTGGCATTAGAAACCGGCCACGAGGACCTACCGAAGAGCGAGCGTTCGCTCTCCTCGCCTCCTCTCTTTCCTCTCTCGCAACTCGGTCCCTCGGAGGCTGTGTTTATCTCACCCGGGATCCCACGCTGGCTAGGTGCCTTTCGTCCTTTGACCCTCCTTCGCTCCGCGAGAAGGTGAGGAATCGTCTCTAGGACCGGTAGCCGCAGGCGCACCGCGCGATCGAAATCAGGATGTGTAGGAGGCGAGAGATTTATCGCGATTCGATAATTCTTTTTGGCAACGCCTCGATCGCGGTAAATATAGTTTTGCAGGTTTTGCTATTATAATTTTTATGAAACTCGAAGGCTCTAATTGACAAAATTATTACCTATACAAAAATCTTATACATCTAAGAGATATTATCTCTTAGATATTATCTCTTAAAAATTTATGAAAAATCTCACAAGTGATTTATACTTATTATTTCGTTATTATATAAATATTTGGAAAAACATTCTACGTAATTAAATAAATGTTTCTATTCAATTCTTACAATAATACAATATATTTTATTCTGCTGTAATCTGAATTCTATAGGATAATAATAACATAAGTATATTTATACAAATTAACGATCAAAGAGAGCCGCTAAATTGTACTTAATATGAATACGTGTGAATACTTATATGATTGTGAGAAAGCTTATTGGAATTCAATGTTGTACTTAACATCACTATAACACCTGTGGTTGATTGACCAGTAAATAGGCGGGAGAAGATTACCAGTCTTTAAACTGGCTTTGAGAGGATGCACGAACAATAGACTTACTATCCTCATATTTCACACATTTTTATTCCGCGTATGACACGGTATAATTAACGATGTCAATTACAATTGAAATTGTAGGACTACTAAATGTACTCCCACATCTATTTAGGATTTTAAAATTGTGTGATGTGATATGCACTTGTTTGTTATTTATATGTTGCAGGTCAATGTATATTTAAAATGGAAAGAATTTTTATCAAATTTAATGCTCTTGTTAATTACCACACACACTCAATTAAATATTATTAAATTTCTTTAACGTCTGAGTTAGAGCGGAAATTATATATAACAATAAAACTTATTTGTAAACATATATTATAATGTAATCTTTTGTAGTATAATATTTTATGGGAATGTTATAAACTCTAAGAAAATATAATATTTATCAGTAGATACTTTATGAGATTATTAAACTCTGGGAAAATATAATTTTTTATTGTTATATATAATTTTAAACTCTAGTAGAGGATTTCTCCGAGAGAAGATTAACAATTTGATAATCGCAT
Source organism: Mycetomoellerius zeteki (assembly GCF_001594055.1). Lineage (NCBI taxonomy): Eukaryota > Metazoa > Arthropoda > Insecta > Hymenoptera > Formicidae > Mycetomoellerius > Mycetomoellerius zeteki. The sequence continues at coordinate 1,470,414 of NW_017256147.1, forward strand.
ATTCATTAAAGTAATAAAGCCGCTTCTTATGTGGGAACACTGAAAGAATAAATCGTCATGGAAATTGATCGTTGATCTTGAATCTAATCGTATAATCAACCACGATCGAATCAATTTCACGCGATTTTCGTCACGCGGCACGAAACCGACGCGGAGGTAATCTCAATCTCTCACGTTACGACTCACATTGCCTTACTGGAATAGATAGTCGTCGTGTAATTTTCGTAAATCTTTCCGAGCAGTCCTTGACTGCTTCCTTACTGATCAGTCATTATCGAGATAGTATAATTTTACGTTCCTGAGAGGGGAGATAGTCATTAGAGTACACCCGCTGTTAGCGGCTTGTCATGAAGCTTTAGTACGCGATAAGATCAGCAAGCGCGATAGAATAAAGTAGAATGGAATTTACGATGTGTTTTATATAAAAGAAAATCTTCTCTAAGTATTATGTAAAGAAAAATAACACTTTGAATGAAATAAAAATAAAAATAAAAATAATGCACACAAATAAAATTTAACGCACAAAAATAATAATTAATATAATTATTTTGTTAAAAATAAAAAATGATGACAGAATGATTTAATTAATAGTGAGATGAATAGACAATAACTTAAGCTGGTAATAGTAAATCATATGAATTTTCTAAAATTATTGTTATATGCACATTTTTTACTATTATCAAAAGTGAATGCGCGGTAAGAAACTGCCATGATTTAATCTTTGAACTCGGCCTTTAATAGCACAATAAGAGCGATGCTCGTTATTGATATTGTCACGGAACCTATAGAGCTCCACTATGGAGAGGTGAAGCGCGATCGGACGCGTCGTGTTTAATGTCACCTGGCGTGGCACTCGATCAGCCAATAAAGATGCAATAGGGGAATCTTGGAGAAAGCGGTCTGTGTCTCCGTAGTACGTAGTCTGGCCGCCGCAGGGGTCCACGAATGAATATCGACGAGAAAATGAGGGAAGCGAACGGAACGAGTCGCGCGGAATGATTCCCGGCGCGCACAAGGTGTCCAGCTCCAGCTCTCGTAAACACATCACAGCTGAGTTTGCATGTATCAAAGATCCCGATCGAAAGTAATGAAATATCGTCCAGCAAAAACTGAGACGCTGATTTATATGAGAATTAATCGACGTAGGATTATATTTTGTCAATGGCTTAATTGGTTTAAATTATTATTTGTGATTATTTATTCTTTTATATGTCGATTGGGTTAATTGGCTTAAATAATTTGTGATTAATTATTCTTTTATACAACGAGAATTAGAAAGAGACAAATATGGGAGAGGCTAATATTACTATTTGCAGAAAGGAGGCTAATATATATATTACTATTTGCACCATAAGACTCTTTTAAATGAATTAAAAAAAATTTTATTTTATTAAGCCGTATTAGTCTGTCAATGAATAAAGTTTAAAAGTTTTCTTTTAACACTTTTAGTGGACTTAATTATGCGCAATTTATCGTTTCCGGAGAAAGCGCGGTTGCAAAGAAATGTTATTGAAAAAATAATAGAACCTTTGACTCTTAGATTTAATAGTTTCTTACTGGCTTCTTGATTTCATTCTAGCTGGCAGTTTGCACGTATGCATGAGTTGCGTATTATTAATGTATTCCTTGTACCTGCTACTCCACTAGAATGTCTGACAACGAATTTTATTAGCTTTGGACGCCCTAATATCTTAAAATGTCTCGAGTTTCGTATGTAAATATATTTACATGCAACTGCTTTATGAATGTAAAGGGGCGTCGGGAAAGTTGTCGACTACAGGGACAAGTTTTTAGCTGAAGTACACGATCAGTTAGGTGTCGAGGAAGGAGCTTGTATAATACTCGGTCGCGCGTATTTCGCGGTCTAGCAGCGAACAGACAGAAAAGTATCGCCGCCCACGTGAAATTCCGTAATCCAGGAACGTTTGTGAAAGTACAGTAGGATCGTTCCATATGGCAATCACCGTAAGTTGCGAGAGGACATACCATCAGCTCACGGTTTCAATCTCTCGGATAGCGCATTGTCCAATTGGCGAACGGCGAGAAACATGAATTTACGAAGAACGATGGTCACAAATCCTTACGGATAATCCCTCGAGCTCGTCGGATATACGATTTTTATCTCAACGTCGCACTGTCACCTCGTGCGTGTTTTGTACCGAGGAGCAAGATAAAGGGTTTATGAAACATCATTTTTGGGAGATTTTTATTGAAATAATTCAGTAGATATTCATGTTACAGCTACTTTTGGTATGAGTTTCTTAAATATAAAATAATGTCAATTATATTATAATTTTTCAAGTATACAAAACGGATATAATTTATAATAAACTGAAGAAGTTTGTAGTTATGGAATAGGGTGAGAAAGGAATATGGAATACCAGTAACTAATATATAGTGTTACCAAATGTAGTTACCATTTATATCATTTGAAAGTCATATTTAAAGTCTCTCTAAGCTAGACTGAAGTTACAAAATGAATACTTCTCAATGTATTTCTCAAAATTACGTAAAAAGATTACGTAAACAAACCTGTAAGACGGTCTGTTATCTGAAATACAGCAGTTTCAACAACGCAATAAACACTAACGACCAGTGAACACTAAGTGACTATGTGATGACGTTTAAAAACAGACTGTGAAGAGGTAATTTTGAGCCGCCTCAAGAATTACCATAAACTATACAAAGTAGCGAGGTATTCCATAATTCCTCACCTATTTCATAACCACTTCCTTTCCTCTATAATTAAGTCAGGCCGAATTTTATGTAATTTTATTACTCGTATCACGGATGATTGATTATGTCATCGACGATCTAAATAATATCGATCCCGACAAGTAGAATTACAAGGAACATAAATATTTCTTTAACGTCGCAGCGAGAATTAATGTGTCGACATTTTCGGCGCGACAAACAACAATTTGATTCCAACAAATCGGTGCTTGCGATGCAACCGATTATGTCTGACTTCGGACGCCACGATGCAATCAATTTGTAAACAAGCGGCGACGGGCTCAGTAGTCCTAGCGGTTGGCAAAAAGAGCGGATCCCCCTCGGCGCGCGACTCATCGCAGAGGAAGCAAAAACGGGCCTGCATTTCTACGGTTCATTACTCCGACCGTCGTGGCGTCTCGGTGCCAGACAAGATATCGTACCATACATATTGCATGACTCTTTCAGAGAGTTGCGTCAGCGTTTCTTGTTGTGTTTCCGCAGGATCGAACATCTCTGTGAGAAATAATTACGAGCACATGAAATACCTTGAAATACCTTAGTCTGTATGTTTTTAGGATGAGATTAAGGGATTAAATCATTATCTTAAACTAACAAAATTTTTTTTGTCGCTTTTATTATATTTACCAAATTATATTTACAAGGAAGGAATTTAAACAATTAATAATTTGATATGCAACCGTATTAGATTTTATTTGATTTTTTACATGTTTTTTTCGATTGATATTGAATAACATTTTAAGGTTTTACTTCTAAAGTGTCAAAGCACTTTATTGAAATTGGAGTAAATGCACGCAATAATATTTATCTGTATATTCCTATACTTCACCTTTAAGATCGAGATCTCATCGTAGTGATTTCCACTCTTCTTAAATAAACTCGTTGGCATCATACGTTACGAAGTTTTACATTTGCGTTCCTTTCGGCGAAATCGTGGCGCGCACTGATGAGGGTCTTCCTCGAGCGGAGGGGTTTAATTGCGATCGACGAACTGGTGATTTTCTTCGATCCCTCGATCCTCATGCCGGCGCTGTCCTACGGCGAAGAGGCAACAGCAGCTTCCACCGTATCCGTAGAAAGTCTCTTTTTTTTCCTTTTTCACCGTTCCTCCTCTTTGAATCGTAGACCGCTCATCATTCTGTGCACGTCGAAGGCCACGCGACCCGATGCCTCGAGGACACGTCAGTGCATCTAGTATCCTTCTCCTTTTTCATTCTCTTCCTTATTTCTTGTACGCGTCCTCCCTTCGTATCCTGTTCTCCCTTGTTTTATCTTTTCCTTCACTTTGAAGAGCGGGATGAGAATTCCTGGAAAATATATTCTTCGAGCATTTCTGTCTTGTGATTCGAATGGATATCTGTTTCGAAACTTTGATATATTGTAATATTTTTAGAACAAATATCCGAAAGAATTATGCAAGAAATCTGTGCTTCGATTATAAGCGAATAATTTTTGCTTGGAAAAAATTTCCTATGTTCTTTTTCAATAATATGGAAAGATTTCAATATTTGCGTTTGGATACATTAGTATATAAATTTTTTTCGAAATAATTAAAAATGCGAAATTAAATACGTACATGGAAAAAACGATTTTGCTGAAGTGTTCAAAAATTTAGCTAGATATAGACTTGAAAATAATTTTGTTAAACTATCAAAATAAATGTAGAACGCTCAAGCAAATTGGTAGAATATCAAAATTTTTGCAACATTGCTCATTATGCTTGAATTTCCTATATAATTATTTTGATGGTTGAACAAAATTATTTTTTATGTGTATCTTACGTGTATTTTATGTGTATTTTATGTGTATCTAGCTAAATTTTTAGATATTTTAGCAAAATCGTTCTTTCCATGTATTTAGCTTTATGATTTTAAAGTTTACGGTGATTTATGTAGGACATGAGTAATCAAGGCTCAGAAAACTTTATAATATTGAAAAAAATAGCTTGAAAAGGTGTATTGTATATGTTTTCCTCAGCATCATCGTGAACATGACGGTGTCAATCATATTTTAATAATCTCGTTGTTGGGCTTCCGCGCTTTACCGCGCTTTACCGCGTTTCTTGTCTAGATTGCATTAAGCAATGCATGTTGTGAAAATTTCAAGGACTCGTGTCTATTAATCGCAGGAGAAAAACCGCCGACAGAACACTTGAAGGCTCTGATAGACAGCTCGAGAAGTAATAGATAAAGGTTTATAGCGTCAATTTACGACGTTCTATTTTCGCTGTTGATGCTAAAGGACGTTGGCGGCAGCGGCTATAACCTCTTTGATCGCCAAGCAAAAATAGTCGTGACAAGATTACCTTTGTAGCAATTGCATAATATCATGAGTAATTCTACGATGAAGACCGGTCTTCTTCACTCTCGTCTCGTTACCTGTACGGGAATCCAAGATGAGGTTTATTCACGAGGTCGATCTCTGAGGTCCCTCTTCTCTCTCTCCTTTCTCTCTGTCCTTTTACATCTTTCGAGAAGTGCACGAGGAACTGGAATCACGATCTCGTCCTCTTCAAGGTTCTTGTTCGCGTTCACGATTTTAGTGTTGATTATTGCGTCAACCGTATGCAGAGTTCTTTTCTCTTTTGTTTGCGACATGATGACTTAATAAAACATAGTAAAAAGTGAACATAAAATCATTATAATTTTTTTATTTGATCGAATACTTTGATGCATATATTATTTGTTTAATATAATTTTTCCATACGAGTTTAATTGCAGAAAATGGAGAAGATTCGTTTGTATGTATATATATATATATATATATACACACACACACATACTTGTACATATATATACACTGTCATTTCTAGATATGTACCATCATTGCTTGAACGTTAATTTTAGATATACAAAAAAGATACCACGCTTACCACATGTCAGTATTCCTTTCCAATATAATATTTCATAATTGATTGTAATCGCACGTTTGAAGTAATCGCGACATTGAGCGACATGAGAAGATGTGATAGAATTTACAGGATAGGAATGCGCCTGTCGCGAGAATTGAAAATCGCGATCTCTCATCCAGGACGAATCGGGCAGGAGGCTCGCGAAATAAAACCGAGTGAAACTATATCCCGTGCTACGGTATAACGCGTTGGTAGATTCCATTAATACTTGAGAATGAACGCGCAAAGGTCGCAAGTAAATGCCAAGCGAACGTTCAATGAATTTGAAAACCAAGACCCGTTTCTCTGCCAGACATTTTCCACGATATAGTATCGTATGATCTTCACCGTTTATGGATCCATTAGTCATCATGTAGCGGTTCCGAAGAGACTAAAATTTGATGTTATTCTTATTTATGTGGATGAACCACGAGAAGCCCTTCATTCTAGTTCGGATTTAGAATGAGATGTTCTCGTTGTCGCTAGAAATTCGGTCGTCCATTTCATCTTGCTGAATAAACCGCAGGATCATAGAACGGAGCACGTAATCTCGATTTGTTGCCCTCGGATAAAGCCCTCATCGCACTGAGCTGACACGCGGGCGGCTTCGCGTTTCGTCTTCCAAGCTGCGCCGACATTTGTAGGAACGTCGTAGATGAATCGTTTCCGTTTAATTTGCCAGCATGATTAACGATAGAAAGCGCGATAGTAGCTGAACATGTATATTCCCTTGGACATTGCAAATGCGCTTATTCCCCCTGCGATGACCTTTGTGACGCTTACGTGTGTATACGCGACTGCCGCGGGTGGAAAAACGTCGGGTTTCTGGGAGGAACTGTTATTAATGATTAATTGTGGACGGTCGTGAAATTTATTTTCAATCCTATCGATAATTATTCTCACGAAAAAATATTATAAGTCATCTTGGTTAATTTCTCAACATGTGCTCTTTAACTCTCTATCAGTTACGCGTATACCTCTGAGGGATCCAATCTGTTATCCATTACTCATCTGAGATGTGATATAATAAAATGTTTATATATAATAAAGTATATAATTTTCAAAGTTTTTTTCTAGATTTTAATAAGTGTATAATGATTAATAAATTTGTTAGTTTTTGCTTTTTTATATATTTTGAACTTTTATCCAATATTATCTATTAATTTCTTAATATAATTTTGAAATATTTATTTTTTATATTTTATTATATTTTTTGTCTTGTAATGCATGTTTGTCACATCGTGACTAATCTAATCCTTTGATAAATTTTTTACAAAACTTGTTATCAGTTTTTGGAATTATTTTGACATTGTTTTCGGTGTTACGTGCTTTATCACATAATATGGCCAAAAATAATTTGAGTTACACCTGTTTAAAAGCACATCCATCGTCGCACTAAAATCTCGGTATCGCTCTCTTTTCCTTGTCGAGTTGACTACGAAACGTGATCACGTACAATCGTATCCGACCAGATACGTCGATCCGATGCCAGTAATCGGATTAAGTACAGGTGTGTCGTTCAAGTGACTGTACATGATACTACTGATATCAGCCGGATAGATTTGTTCTCATCTGCATATTTCTCTACTAGCATATTAAACAAGTTCTGGTACCATTTGCGTTAAATGTAAACTTGATTAACAAAAAGAGGACCGTATCTGCCAAAATTGTGACAGAAATATTCTATTTTGAATTGTATTAAATTGAAATCAGAAATAAATTAATCATGAGCGATACAGCTATCTACGTTGATTAATCCAATTGACTTCACAATATTTTAATAAGAGGATAAAACGTATAAAATTAATTTGTATGTAAAAACGGTTCTGATATTTATTCTCATCAATTCCTATGTCTTCTGATTTGAAGTTTATTTTAACTTTAAACGGGAATTTCTTTACTGCAAAAACAGCACAGGATAATTTAACGACAACTATAATTTGTAGAATTTCCTTAGTTTCTTGGCTTAATATCTGATAATGAAGTTTAAGACTGTGAATAAAGATACGATACTGTAATGAACGAATGGAGCGTATCTATGTTGAATGAATAGGATATAGAATGTAGAAAATATATAGTAGTGTCTTTCTCTCCAAATCGCGTCTGATAAATTCGCGGCTATCTATATAGCTCGCAATAAAGCGCTCTTGTCATTACTTGCAACCTCGTCGCCGGCGGACAGAACGTTGCGGCGATTAAGATGCGATCGGGAACGCGCGTTAATTAGACGAGAATGCCGTGACACGCGGGTGACGTGCACGATTGTGCCCACGGTGCTCGATTATGGAGGAGGCAGAGCGATCTTATTGGCGTACGCCCACGTGCAAAGACAAGTCCACCCGACTTCGCCCCGTCCTGCGACGATCGTTCTCTTCCTTTCACGCGCGCCAGTCCATTACGCACGCGTTCCTCTCGCGTGTCGTCGCGGCGGTGCACGGCGCGTAGGCGTACGCGCATTATTCACGTGCGTGCAACTACGGAATTCGTCGGACACGCTGTCGACCGCGGCGAATCACGCACGCGAGGGTTAAACGTCATCGGTCGGTGGCTTCAGACGATGCTATTAGAACATTGCTCTACGAGGGCTCGACCAATCTCTCGTGTCGCTAAATTGAGAGTACCGACATACATTTATGCATTATGCCGTTATGATTATTGCGATCATGCCGCTATTACTTTGTATTACATTTGTATTACACAACGACACTTTTAAATCTCCTGGGACTGTCTAGAAGAAGTACTTTTTTTGTAAAAAAACACATTTTTTTAGAGATTGAGTTTTGAAGGTAACTGGATAATACAGTAAGTAAATAGTAGATACTATATTACTTTTTTTCATCGGAAAAAAGAATTCAATTAGTAACGGACAGAATTAATTTTAGTATTGGAAGAGATATTGTATCTTTAATCTTTTATTATTGTGATCACCATTTTTTTAACAAAGCTTTTTTTTATTAGATAAATGTTTATACACTGAACCAAAATTGTACGTAAATACAATTAGTAAATCAAATATTTTTTGAATTATGAAAAAATAAATGAAAATTGGTCCAATAAATTCTCATAATGATTTAGATTATAAAACTATTCTTAGAATTCATTGCAAAAATGAATATATAGTTGTATAAATGAATCCAGTTATTGTATCAATGAATTAACTACATTAAGTCGGACATTGATTAACAATCATTCATTGGACCAAAAATGAATAAAATTTTTTTCAGTGTATATATATAAACAAAGATATTAACATATTATATATAATGCTGTTCAATTTGTATAATTTTGACTGATATAGCTATTCTATTATTTTATAGAAAAACCATGACTCAAACATTTATAAAATAATAAAAAAGTGAGCCAATTAAGCCAACACGGGATAAACAGTGTATAATATAATAATGTTATATAAATTAATAATAATGAAAACGTTTCATCTCCAACATTTTTATTTTGCCTTTGATTGAAAGCGTTAAAAATAAGACTAGTTTCCTTTGGGGTTTCCCTAAGCACGAGAAATTGTTAGACGTGCGAAATATCAGGCGTGGACACGTCTTGGGTGGCGCATGGTGGGGCGATAAACGTCGTGTCTTCGTTGTCTCGAGTATCGAACCACCCTCGAGAGAATCGAGAGAACCAGCTAGAAACATACGAGAGTGCGAGAGAACTTTTCCGGAGCGGGCGGTTCTCGTGGAATCGCAGAAGGAGACGAGAGATCCTCTGTCTGCTTAGCATAACGGAGCGGCACGGCGGCGCGACACGGAGTACCCGGCACACCCACCTCGTGATCCTGGGTGGCAGGTCGTCGGTAATAACCCAGCCATAGGTAGACCACCGCGAGAGAGCAAACCGCGCTTAATGGCGG
>NW_017256147.1:1479966-1559901 GCF_001594055.1 Mycetomoellerius zeteki
GATGAGGACGACGACGACGACGACGAGGACGAGGATGACAACGAAGGACGACAACGAAGGATGACAACGAGGACGACGACAACGATGACGACGATGACGACGACGACGAGGACGACAACGACGACGACGAGGACAATGATCGCGGTTAGCGACGCGTCTATACGCACTGTCGCGCCGCGCCGTCGAGACGAACAGAGAAAGGACACGAACAAGCTAAGCGTGACCGCTGGTTTATGCGTTTCAGTTCAACACGAGCGTGTCGTATTCATTTTTCCTACGTCGACGAGACCGACCTGACCGTGGCCGCGTGGCTGTGATGCAACTACATTAAACCTTGCACTTACCGAAGGTTACCGTTTTAGAAACGTGAAAGAAATATGTGCTTCTGTATATTATAGTCTGCTTTAAATCTGGTTTTTCATTTTCTGATTAAATTGATTAATGCGACTTTTTTAGACTTGACCTGATTTAACTTGAAGATAATGTAAAGATTGCATTTTTCTGGCTATGGTTAATCACTATAACTGATGATTTTGTAGGTGAGTAACTTTTAAAGTTATCGTATCAGTTTAATGATTAATCATAGCTAAGAAAACAATTTTTGTATTATCATCTAGTCAAGTGAGTTCAAGTCTAAACCACAAGTTAATTAGAAAATGAAAAATTAGGTTTCAGTCTCGATTCATTTCGTAAGTAATATGTTACTAAAGAAAAATAACAATTATATTAATTTGTTGCTTCAATAACTTCAATAATGAGGAAATTATTTAAGGTTGACATTAAATGATGGTTTAATTCTTGTGAATATGAATAGAATTTTACAAAGTTAATTTTTGACAGAAATTGGTATTTAATCGACTTAGTATTGTGCTATCTCACGAGATGTGAGACCGTCACTTGCACGAAACTTATGTGTGACTTGCATGCGAGCGACGTTTACTCATGTTCTGTACGCAGAACGAGAAAAGAATTCATATGCGCAAGTCTCGGGAACCATGAATAAAAATTTTGTTCGCATTCATGGTCGCATAAAAGCCGATATGATTGTTCTCGGATGCATGCGAGTATTTGCAAATTTATTCTATATATATTTTACTAGAAAAACGGAAATGATTTATTTTTATCAGTAAATAAAAGCAAATAAAAATATTGTGAATATCTCGAATTGGATATCGACAACAATTATTTCATTGCTTTAATCAATGCTCATATTGATAGAGTTTTAAAACAATTTGAAGCAGAAATGTTTCGAGTTTTTCATCTTTTCAAATTTTGTCTAGTAAAATCAAAAGACAACAAGGCAGTTCTTTGCGACGATCTTGTTTGCGAGATACGCACGTTCTCGCAGATGTAATGGACGGGAAGAAAATACGTTATAAAAATACATTTTTACGCCCGTCTTCGCAGGCAAATTGTGATATCGCGGCTACGTGACGGTGCGATGCGACGCGGCGAGCAGGAAGTTACTCTCGGACCTCGCGGGGTAAGCGATATTCTTTCGACGATAAGGATAACGAGGCAGGCAAGTCAGTGAGCACGCGGACCACGAAGTGGCCGCTTAATAAATCACGTTTTTCCATGCTCCAACGATAATCGACGTGATCGCCGATAAGCGCCGATACGACGTTACGGGTATACAGGTACAGGCGCGCGACGGTGACACTCGTGAAAAGTGGACGCGCGCGACTCTTTGCACACGCGATGTCTCTTGATTAAATTAAATCGCCTGCGAGAAATTAAAGCGAGACTGCGATATATGCCGATATATAATATATTAAGAAGCCACGTGCGTCCCCTCTCACTCGTTCTCCTGCAAAATATATTCGCGACGAGTCGAAGCCGGCATACATACGTGACGTACGCAATCTGAATAGGAGAATTATCGTCTGGATGAGAAATACGATGTCGGACGTTTGTTTAATGAGCCGCTAAGTCGCACGCGATAACGCGGTTCCGCCCGTGTCGGTTCTCACGCGGCTCGCGAGTTTAATAATTGCATTACATTCAATTACAGTTCACACAATGTCTTTACTTCGACACATCGACACGCACGCTTTTGCTCGCCCCCTCTCTTACGGGCACGTGTTAATTCCGGGAATGAGAATCAATTTCTCGTTTGCTTTGATTTGTACTGATGTAACTGCATTAATAATTCATTAATGACATGATATTATCTGCGATTAATGTTATCAATTCGAGCTGTGTATATTGAAATAATTTATAGGTAAATCCACTTTCGAAAATCTTACTAATATTGATACGATATAGTACTCTATATTATCCATGTTTGCTGACATTTATTATGCTTCAAATTCAGTTATTTATATGACGCCTTTCACTATAATATATTTAATTTACAATATTTTTGTTTATTTACGCGTTTACTTTCAAAACAAATAATCTATTAATATCATTATCCGATAAGGGAGTGTTAAATCGAGATATAAAACTCTGTTCCGTTCTATCTTGTCGAACAGTACTTTATTTGTCTTAGCCGGTTTTCTTTTTATTTTAGACGTAAAGCCGTATTAAATGTTAATTGATAGTTATGATAGTGTTCTCGAGGTAGGAGAAGGACCGTTCCTACGCGAACGAAAGCGCGCCCGTACGCGTGAGTGGTCGACGACCAGTTTCCACGACTGCGATTAACATTTCACGAAGGTAACGGGCAAGTGATATGGTTATTGCGCTGTGGCGACGTTTACAAATCGTTTTCCAACTATCGCCGGTCGAGACCTTTCCCTCCGGTTAGGGTTAAGAGCACGGATACCTATAGCGTCATAGTCGCACGATCGTCGTATACGACAGTAATATCGTTCTGAATGAGCCTAATCATTCAGCTGACGTTTTATCTGGTAAAATCGTTATGCTCCCTTTAACGTCGTTCGGCATCGTTGCTTTATGAGTTTTATTATTATTATTAACAGACACGGTACGCGAATCTCGTTACGCGAACTCCAACGAGTCTGCGTTTAAATGTAGCTGCTTATCAGTAATTAACGAGAACGATTAATTATAGCAGAACGAGCACTGTAATGCGATGCTTGTTTTACGTTAAATCTGCACGAGGGTTGCTTCATTGAATCGATCTCGAAGGCAATATTTACGCCGATTTATATACCTATATTTAAAATTAAACGCGCTTTTATCCATCATTAAGTTATTTATCTTTGTCAGTTGGTTGAATCAACAGGATGTAATTATTTCGTTTTTTTTTTTAATTATTATCTTGGTTACAACATATTAAAGAAAAAATCTATATTATAAACATTTACATTATTTTTTAAAGAATACTATTAACTTAACTTTCGATACTTTTAGTAGAACATACCCGAGATTTCTTTTATTTTGCGCTATAACTTTTATTAATATACACACATTTACTTGTTACCGTTATACTCCTTAATATTTTAATTGAAAAAAATTGTTCAATACATTGCAGTTCATACAATTTTTCGGCTCAAATCTATTATACGTTTAATCTCAACGAACATTGAAAGATTTATATTATGTAACATAGTTTTAAAATATATCAAATACATGACCTACAATTTTTATGTTTTCTCATGCACAACAAGAGGAAATATCGGAAACGTCAAATTAATGACGCGATATGAAAAGAAGTTTAAGAAAGTGAGTCAATTAAAAAATTGTTATAATGTGTTCATTTTTATGTAATATTTTTCACAGTACTGAGTGTGACAAGTACGTAAAAATAGAGGTAAAAATAGTAGGGAATAGCACCGAAGAGTTAAAACAACGTAATGTTTTAATATTGTGAAGAATGGGTGTGGATTGCGGTACTTGTAGCGTTCTTTTTCTGTAACGGATATCTTATTCAGCCCAATCAGGATTTCTGCATTCTGTATTATATCATTAAATATGTGTATTGAGAGCCATAAAATCCAATAATAAACGTTAGAGAGATTCTTATGAACTTGTTTTCGTCGTTGTGGTTAGGCACAATCTATTTCCACTTGTGACACGAGCACGCTCGTATCGAGAAGCACCGTTCGAACACCGTAGGACGGAAAGAATGAAAATTGTCTGATGACCCATACAGTTACCTCGCTATCGGCCTTTCCTGATGGTTCAGAGTTCGCGTCAGAGGACGAACTCTGTGGAAGAGAACAACAAAGCCGCTCTTTACACTTTGCCATGGGCATCTACACGATTATGGTCTAAGGAAGATGTATCCGGAGAGAGAGAGAGATTATGATGACAATGTTACGTTACCGTCAGTCTTGAAATGACTGGATTTCCATCAATATACTCTCTATTTCCTCTTCTGGGCATGTAAAATAGATTCCAAATTTAGTTAAAATATTAAATAAAAAAGAAATATAAGAAGTTATTTAAAATAATAAATAACTACTTTTTTTAATTTAAAGTACACATCCAGAGAAAGGTTTCTTCGATTCAAAGAAATGTTTCTTTGCTATACGGTTAAAGAAAAAATTTCTTTGATTTGAACGTCATTTCTTTGAACATAATTTTTTAAAATTAAATAAATTTTTTTATTTGATTTAAAAAAATTATTTTCAAATCAAAGAGAGAAATGACGTTCAAATCAAAGAAATTTTTTCTTTAACCGTATAGCAAAGAAATATTTCTTTCAATGAAAGAAACCTTCCTCTGGGTGCATATTTTAAATAAAATTGTTTTAAATACGACCGACCTCTTACTGATACGACTTATTTAAAATAAAAAATATAAATTAGATTCTAAAAACTTATTTAAAATAATAAATAACTCTTTTATTTTTTTTATTTAAAATATATTTTAAATAATTTCATTTTAAGTACAACCGATCTCTATAGATGACTAATTTATAATTCGCATGCGGAAACTCGAGCACGATACGCGAGACGATTGAATTAATTCATCGTTGCGATATACGTCTTCGTGTAATGGTGCATCGCACAGAAATCCATTAAGGCGCTAATGAATTTCTCAGAAACCCGCGTCGTGCGAGTTTCGCGATTGTAACGATTCGCTTGCGACGCGAGGGAAGTTTTATGTGAAAACTGGTTCTATTTATTCCGAGAGTACACGAGCAATGCTGCTTGACAATTTAAGCTGCTTACCGCGCGCGTAGAGCACCGGCACCTAATGCCAGGAATAACTACCGATGGATTAATACGTTAACTGGCGTGTAAGCCTCTTTAAAGCGATTTTAGCCGAGCTGAGTCGAAGATTCGAAGGGAAAATTCTCGTTCATTTATCGTTTATATCCTGGAACTTGCTCCATATTTTTAACCACCGTCTTATGCCATAATCCGTACATTCTCCTAGCAGGTATTTGTTATTAATAATAATTGTAATTCAATCACTACGCGAGTTACTCCTTTAATACGGAAGTTGGATGTAATTTTCTAGCTGACTCGCTTTCTTGAACTTCTTTCCGTATCGCATCATTATTAGACTGACATTTCCTTGCGTTGCTCATGGAAAAATATATAGAAAATTTCAAGTATATAATAAGTTTTAGGACTTAGATTATATAAGATGAATCTTTCAATGTTCGTTGAGAGATTAAATATATACAACAGATTCAAGTCGGAAGATTGGATGAACTACAATGCTTTAAAAAAATACAGATATTAAAATTCTCTGCTTTATTTTAAAGTTTGATCGAGAAGTTGCAATAACTTTATGAGAAATGTACACGGAAAACAGTTTTACTGAAGTACATATATAATACAAAAATTAGACTAGATACAGATTTGGAAATAATTATGTTGGATTAAAGTAATAAAAAAAAAACGTTCAAGCATGATGATAATGCTACAAAAATTTCTTTCAGCAATTTTGAGCGTAATATAATTAGATGATTTATCATAGTTATTTTTAGATCCATATATCTAGCTTTCTAAATACTTCGACAAAATCGTCTATCAATTTCAATATTTAGCAAAATAATTTTAAAACTATTTACACAGATTTTTATGTTCTTATATGACATTCTGTATGTTAATAGTTTATAAGTGATATTGGAATTTCGGTAAGTTTCATCCGCGGCTCTGTGTATAATACTGTGTTCTCGCCACTTATAGTTGCAAGTATATCGAGACCGACTGCTGCCGACTTAATCGAAATAAGCATAGAGCATAATGCCGAGAATAATTGGCCGCAGATCGCGAATTAAGAGAGTAACAAACGATCGAGGATTAACGAGAGACGAATAAGCCGGCAATGGCAATTGAATACACGTTCACCCAGGAGTCCGTGGATCCCGAGGCGATGATAAATTTGTAGAAAGCATCCGAGGACCGATCGCTATCTCGTCCCTCCGTTTCTCCTTATTGTCGCTCGTTTCTTTTTATCTTCAAATAATTATCGCATTGATATGTATTAATCGCGTCCGCGAAATTCGCCCTATCAGAATTCTCAATTGTCGGTTTCGTTAGTACGTTTCTTCAGTGGATGTTGCGAAAAACTTTAATTATTATTCGTGAATTAATTGTGACCTGCGGGATGTATTTTTTTGGTTCCTGAATTTATGTGTTAAACAATCATCACTTAAGAAGGGAGCATCGATTATTGTTGAGTCGCCGTTTTATCGCATATTATTTAAGTATAAGAATACACGATCTCTGGTTTGAAATGATGGTAAGAACAAGTTACAGCGGTGATCTGTCTTATGAACAAGATGTGTGCGATCGAGAGGGGCGATACTGTTACGTTAGGAATAATAATTACATTATTTATACCCGCGTGCGTTCGCAGGGAGTTTATTAACTTTTCCACCGAAACAAATGCGCGACAATGAATCAGTTTAAAGTGCCCCTTAACGGATAACGTCTTTTTTGCGACATCGAATGATGCGGAAAGGGCCGACTTCTTGCGGCATTCGACTCATACGGGCGTGATACTTCGAAGGAGATAAGGCTTTAAGAGGGCTCGTTTATTTCGTCGAGTAATTAGCGGAGGTTGTACACTGTTGTTAGAGGAGTGGCGCCACTCATCTGTTCCCTGAGAACCGTGTACAGCGCGGGCTGAGAATCACGCGAACTCACGGACCGTGAATGACTCGTTAAAATATAGGCGGTAAAGATATCGACATTATGTATTGACATTAGTATATTAATGTGAATTCGGTTGCTAACAATCCACCTACGAGGAGACGCGTCCAATAGCGCGTATACTATATAATCGTACCATATTTCTCGCCAAACACAGTTGAACACCCGCATAGCGCAAAATTTATTACAACCGAGTGCATTGAACGATTAAATACTATTGCAACGAACGCAGATCTTATCTGCAATATTCATTAACCTAGCACCGCCCGTAGTATTATCAGGACTCGTGATCACTGTTCTTGTCGGATGAGGAAATCGTATAAATCGAAAATCCGTTCAATGAAAAGTTCCTCTTTGGACACGAAACGAATGAATTTCCGATCCTGACGATTGTATCTCGGACAGGCGATCTGTAAGTTGTCCGTCTTCACCTCTCGTGTTGATTAGGTTTTTTAATTATACGTACTTTGTAGCAGCACATTGATATATCGGAAGTAATGAAAATGAGAACGACTCGTTTTGCAACTTTGAAGAATGTTCGAGGTGACGAATGCTCTGTATCTGCACAACGTTCTCTTCCTTCTGCCTCCAAGTCCACGGGACAACATTGGCTGTTCTCGCTCGAGCGGAATGGATGTCTGGAATCTCGGTGCTCGTGGGGGAATTCACGGCTGTGACCGACGGCGAGATTAATCGCTCAGATAATCGTGCACGATGCACATGCCGCCGGAAAGAAACTAATGAACAAACACATAACCGCCGACGCGTGATTTATACAAACCACTTGGACGCCATTATGACGGGCCGATCCGGTAGATCGCAAAATTATCTTGCGAAGCTTGTAACATCGCTTGTGACTTGACCCTCTACGAGAGTCATAACTTGGAATTTTTTCTCGCTTATGTTATGAAGAAGAATTATTCCATCAAGATATGTGCCTTTTGAAATAATGCCATAATTTATTTCAGAAAACGTAAAAGTAAAAAAAGAAAACAAAAGAGTATTTTAATTATTTGTTTCCAATATTTTAATATTTATATGTTTCTGATTTCTGATATATTAATATCTTTTACATGACGAAGCTTAGAACAAATGATTACATAGATAACATTATATATGTAAGATAGACAAAAAATATTCAATTCATTGTTTTCTAAGAAGAGACGGACGATTTCCTGTTCACTGATGATTATATCGTACTTTGACGATCAACGCTTTGTCTCTAACGGACATCCTTCGTTAACGGAAGTCTTTGTAGAAGCTTCATCTTCATGGTCGAACATGTTAATCGCATGGCCGTTTCGCGGGAACGTCCCGTCATATATTAGCGATAATTAATGCTTCAATGACACTTTTTGCAGACGATTGCAAGGACAGTAGGAGTCGGTAAAATGGAAAATGCTTATGTAAATATATGTTATTTTAATTTTATAACACATGCCATGCGTCTCGTTTTCCTATAATATTTTTATTCTTAAATATGATCCGCCATAACTCAGACGATATTAATTTTTAATGATCAGTTGCGTTGATTTATCCTATCTTAGATTAAAAACTAATACATATGAAGTCTTTACGTGATCCTATTGATTGCTTTTGATTTGAAAATTTGTAATAGAACATTTGCATCATTTTAAAAATAAAATATAGTTTGCGTACGAAATATTAAAAAATTACTAAGTGGCATATACAGTGTCCACGTTATGGGAAAATGAAGATAAATATACGGTCAGGGCCACGGGCATAAAAGAAACTATAAGAGAGGTAAGAGTAGTAATCGTTGAGTCGCGATTTTAAAGAGAAGATATAATTTTTCAGGGTAAGTCACATGATGAAGGAAAACAGGACATTTTCTATGTAATGCCGTAGGACGTAGGTCAGTGATTTCTCTTGCCAATTTTAACGTATTTTCTGCTTCGTTATATACGATCGCTGGCGAGCGATCGGTAACTACGTGTGCCCCTCATTTTCTTGAAGTACCGCTAAGACGACACAATGCTATGTGTGCAAGTATACGCTCTGTTGCTTCTTCGAATGGCTCAAGAAAAATGCAAAAGATTAAAAAAAGAAGGAAAAATTATCCTCTTATATGTCTTTGATTGCACCTGAATTATGCACATTTCTGAAAGGTCATTCGTCTAATCGTATTTAACTTTGCGATGAATTAATGCAAAAAGAGAGAAATCATTGAACTTTCTCAACTTGCATAGTGTAGAAATTTGCATATGCGTAAACATTTCATAAAAAAATGTCTGTCGTGAGAAAGCAACAACATTGAAAGAAGGCGTTTCTCCGAGAATGCCATACATTAAAGATAATCAAGAAATTATGGCGAAGCATTTCCTCTGGTTAATTTAAGAAGTTTCGCGCAATAAAACTGGTTTCAGATATTCAAACGTAAATAATACAACTACATGAAGATTGCAAAAAATTATTAAACATAACTGTGTGTATAAAAAAGATATTAATATATATATATATAGAAATTAATAATCCTAAAAACTAGTATTTTTTTTATATAAACGTAGCAGTAAGTTTCACATAATTTTTAATTTTTTGACGCACTCGCGTAAATGAAAAAAATGTTACGTACGTATATAAATATAAAAATGAGTACCGTGAATGTACGTAAATATTTAATTAAAAATTTCGTAGTTTGTATAGCAAATATAGTGCAATAATATTAATTACGTTTAAACGGATAATTACTAGAACAAAAGTGTGGCGCTTTAGGCCAAATCTGTCCGGAATTAGCGCAGAGTAATTAATGTTGTTGGGTAACAATCTCAACATAAAAGAGGCAGACAGAATTTATCTCAACGATTAAACTCTGGTCGTGACTATCGCAGTTAGCTCGTAGAATATACCTCGCAGATGATAATTAGCGGCAGGTTCGAGCGGGGAAACGTGTTGGAAGTCTTGGGTAGATGATAACTGGCGCGCGCAAGCGAGCTTTGAAACAATTAAGAAATTGTTTCGGCCGTTAATCTTTTTTTAAGGTCGCGGGGCGTGATTCATTACCGGTGGCGCCGTATTCTCGTCTGATGCGATTCTAATAGTACAGCGCGCGGCGGCGAGTCGCGAACGCGCGCGTGAGGAGATACGCCTGCTCGCCGTCAGCTCATCGCGCATCGGATTCTCCTTCCGGCTGGTTTTAGATTTCTTTACAGATTGCGAGTGTTGTATACCGATTAAAGGTGCGTTTACCCGTGTGGTGTGGGCATCGGCGAGCGTTCGTTGCCTCGTGCCCATGGCGGAAGTGTTCTCATTGCCACGAACAGATTTCTTTCGGCACTTTAAACCGCTTATTATCCGGAATGCACGATGACGAAAATATCGACTTTGCATTATTAATGAAACGTAAAATTATCAGAATACAAAAATTACAAATCCAAATAATTGAAAACGAAAATTAATGCGAGAGATCGACATTTGAAATTCCACTCCAAAGAATTTAGAGAGTAATCTATAGAAACACGCATTAACGCGCGGCAACGCGTGTATTATATAGCAACCAGGGATTAAAGCGGGATCCAGATCAAGTAAGCCAGCACGAACAAACGCAATTAAGTGAACAACTTACTTCAATGAGTCAGCGACTCATTGAAGCAAGTTGCTCCCTCGTGTTTGTTCGCGTTCGCTCGTCTCGTCTGAATCCGGCTTCGGTCGCTCGCACAGGATAGAAGCATTTTCATAAATACACTCGTTACCGCGCCACTACTGATGTGCGAATACGCGGATCCGACTGCGCGGCTTATTATACGGATAACGAACGGTACACGGTCGTGGTGCGTTTTCAATTAAAACGGAATATCAAAAGAGGCGGCGTGGCGGAATTGAATTTCACGCGCATAATCGCCCGCGTTATCGGGCAGCCACGGGACTCTGGGGCAGGAATAACGTCGATGTAATCGGCGTGCTACAAATGAGTTGTCCGTTACGCGTGCATAAAATCAACAATGCCCTGTGTATCGTATACGATACGTAGGGGTCCCGGGAGCGTAGTAGACGCCAACGGAGACTGGCGGGAACATTCTTCCGAGTAGTGGCCGGTATTCAATTAGAAGCGTAATGCACTTCGCCGCACGGTCTCACGTATAAATATGCATGCGCGCATGGATGAGTACAACGGATGCGATGCATGCACGCATGCATGCGTGCATGCATCGTGCCGACGGTGGGTGGGTAAAGCTGGTTGGTGTCTGCCCTCCCCCTCTTGCTCGCGGCTCGTATGCGAGGAGGATCTCGGATAATAAATTTACGCGCACGTACGAGAAGTAGGCGGAAAGGTATATGTCACGGAAGAAAGCCAGGGCTTTTGGATATTTATTTTGGATGTTCGGGATGCATTTTGAAAATTTGACTGACAATGGCGAACCTTCTAAAAGGCGGGACTGCCTTTTCATATGAAAACGCAAATTTTTAAAAAGATGTTTACGGTCAAATATGTTATTCCTATATTTTTTGTCTGACGATTTTTATCTGTGATTATTATGCGCATTCGTTAAAAACCCGTCATTGCCAATCGATCATTATCAGTTTGATGTCCGTCGGTTTTGGAATGCCAATGCGATATGGAACATATAAATATATCTAGGATTGCCTAACAGTATCAAGAAACTTTAACCATGTGTAAATCCTATTGCGACTTTTCTTACCTGTTGTTCAACTATAGCCTGTGGTTCTTCCGGTATTCTTCGTGATAACATCTAGACAACCGTGTGGAAGGAACTTGAATCGTAATTTTCTTGTTGTGCGAGAAAACTTTATTGGAAGTTGTTCACAATTAAGAAATGGCGAATATAAATCGGATTATAATCGTATAGTATATAAATTGTAATGATGTGATTTTAATAATAGGTACATTTAATAATTTTGAATTACATTTTTACTGGCTAATCTTAACATAAAAGTTAAGAACGAAGAGGAAATTATAAAGAGACAGCTTGAAAGAAAATAGAAAACAAAATGATATGGTAACGCCTTTTAAATACTTTTATACATATGTTTTAACGGTCGAGCAGTAATAACAGTGCATGTATACTGAGCTATAAAATAACGCAGTGTTTATCAGCGTTAATAACGAATAATATAATACGACTGGCCATGGGGGATTGTCATCATTTTCCAACCGTGATTCCACGTTCGACACAGCGACGTAACGACCACAATCTCTTCGCTCACCGGCGCTGCACCGTGCAATCAAATTCTAATACAGTAATTATTATGCATATTGCAAGTATGACCATGTACGTTAGTTGTTGTTGGCAGATAGTTGCTCGCCACAGAGAAAGAGAAAGAACGAGAGAGATAGAGCCCTAAGGGGCTGCAAAACGGCGACGGTGGCCGGAAGAGAAATTTCGCGCGCGAGTAAATGTAATTGCATTTTCGCGAGGGACGCGATAGATCGATCTATTGACCAATCGGCGAAATCTCGCGCTTTCCCGCACGCAAATATGCTCGAGAGGATCGGATGCGAGTTGTGCGACGCGCGTCGCCGCGCGCGACGAGAAGGCTCGCCTTCGGTCCGCTTCCCTCGACGGGACGAAAATTATGGCTCAGCCGATCGCAACATCGGATCTCGAGGCGATATCAGCAAATTTTTATGCGTCGCGCCGAAGTTTCACCAGTGAACGACTCTTCTCTACTCGGCTCTCAAAAACTTTGGACATTTTGTCTTCTTTATTTATGTGACATCATTTTCGCGAATTAAATAATACTATAACATTGTTTTTAAAATTTTTCTTTATTCGCCTATGTTAGAAAAAAACTGACTTTTAAAGATATATTACACGTACTTTTTAACAAAAATAAAAAAATTATATATTTATCTGTATTGTATTTGAAAGTAATATAAAAAGTTCGGCGGAGATTTTAAATCTGGATAAAAAATTATTTCAATGAGAAGTAGGATTGCATT
Organism: Mycetomoellerius zeteki; assembly: GCF_001594055.1. Lineage (NCBI taxonomy): Eukaryota > Metazoa > Arthropoda > Insecta > Hymenoptera > Formicidae > Mycetomoellerius > Mycetomoellerius zeteki. The sequence goes on from NW_017256147.1 coordinate 1,492,912, forward strand.
GTTAAATATAAATATTGACTTTATTGAATTGGTTCACATGTAGGTATATAATATTTATTTTTATACGAAAAGTATACATTTCTATCTTCAGTAATTTTTGGCAGACTATACATCTGATACATCTTTAATTTGTGACCTTTAATGAGTGTGTTTCTCAAACATATAACATTTGGGTTAAAATATTTGAACTTGTCAGATTCATAGCGTTATTTAATATTTTTAGATTCGTTTGTTATTTTCACCGCATAAGTTAAATTAATTTTATTCTCTTTTTATGCATGTTTTCTTAATTATTACATATTTGTCACTATTAATCGTCGACCGGGCGACAGAAAAGAAAAGAAAATTTTCTCATCTTTATGTATGGACTTTCTGGGGTGCGTAGATTGCGCATACACGGTGCATTAAAATGAACGCAACATGCGTAATCAACGTAAACGGGAATTATTATACGCTTGAAAATAATTAATCTTGCTCGAAATTACAGTATCAGACAGTGGGGCTCATTAATCAATCTGACTTACGACGCTTTTTCTCCCGTATTCATTTTCGCGTGTATACGCGTGTCTCGGATAGCAAATACACTCTTGCATTTGAAATTAACCTTTTCATTCATCTATTTTGAGCTACGCCGTGGTAGTTACATAAACAATTGTTATTTTTTCCTTATGGGTTCGACGTAAAAATATTAAATACCTTGTGAATGGCTAATATATACATATTATATGTAAATTACGGTAGGAAAAAGATAAGCCTGTTGCGCGTGAAATGTAAATTAAAAATATATTTCGCAATCGCTGTGTTTGAAAGGATTAAACGAATCGTCCCACAATCAAGAAAATGCGGACCTGAGATGAACCTGGACGAATCTCCAAACCCCCGCGCGCGTGCGAGATCGTTGCCGGCCCCTACATCCTCGCGGCACCACCCACGTGGCCGAGGCCTTCGAGCCACCGATCCTTTTCATCCTAAACGAGCGATTCAAAGCTCGACGTAAAGGTAAATCCCCCGGCATAGTCATGGCGAAGTCGTATATATTTCGTCCGCGCCACATGCTCGCGCGGTCCGCGGCGACTTGCCCCCTCTTGCGCATCGTGTGTGGTCCTTTTATATAATTTGTTCGCCATCCTCCCTCTCCTGCGCGAAGGTTCATATCCGTGAACGATGACATTATGTAAATTCCATGGTTTCGTCTTTCTGACGAGATCCATTTTCGGATCGGAAAGATCAACCCGCGAAAATATGCTGCGGTCAGCTTTGTAAAACGGCTTCCTAAACTATATATTAATATATTAATATTATTATACAATTATTTTGTACGATATTATTAACGTCTTCTTAAGCCGTGATCGGATTAGAGATTAAGATTGAGATTGAATTGAAATTCAACCAACCAAAACAAAATTCACTAAACTTGAGATTCGTTTCCTTTTTTCTGATTGGTTAAATTCCTGTTTAATCTCTCAATCTCAATCTCTTGTCTGATCACGGTTTTAGATAATTCAAAATAAACTTCAATACAGCCTCCATACGATCAATAATATTGTGCAACATCAAATATTACGATTGTATAAGAACCGTTTAATATTCGATCGAAGTCGATTTATCTCACTCGATGAAGAAATTCTGAAAATTTTATGAAACTTTTATTCGACATTTTTTTACTTGCATCAATAATAAATTTAAAAATAGAGAGTTCACGTCTAAGGCACGCGCAAAGTAAAAGTAAAATTTATTCGGCTTCGAAGTATTGCCAACTATTAATTTTTCCTTGTATTTTACGAGCACTGTGCTCGCGTACGGGCTCGTATTTTACGTCATGCATTTCTTAAAACGGCTTTTCTATCCGTTGAAAATTGCGGCACGATCGAGCGAGTGACGCTCTTTTGTAGAGACTGGGCGTCATAAATGCCTTGGGGGCGGTTAGCATAAAGCGGGATAACGAGGCGAATAATGGATCTACTTTCGAAGGTGCTCTCGATGCAACTCTGCACTCGTGCATTCTGCGACGCTCTCGCGTTTACCAGCCAATAAATACAGTACATGCCGTCATTGATGTGCTTTCGCGCTATCTTCGGCCGGTTCTATCGCGAATAATGGATTATTATGCTTAGCGTGCCATGTCCGAGATATCGCTTAAACGATGTTGGGAATACCCAGAAAAATCCACGGTAAGGGGGAGCGATGTCCTCGGAATGCAGAGGATTTGCAAGAAATTCGTTATCTTCCCACGTTATCTGCACGCGTCTTTTCATTGTACTTTCTATCTCGCCGTGATTGTTGTCTCTTGCTCTTGAGGAGTCGCGCGAAGTGAGAAAACGCATGATTCTCCTCGTATTATTAACTCGGTAATACCATCTTACTATCTTACGGGAGAATAATAATTACTAACGAACGGTCGAAGGTTAATGGACTATGCTTATTTCGCTTTATTTTGCTGTCGATGCATGACAATGACTTTCTCCATGTCCTATATTATGCGATGCTGCAACGAACGCGATGATTCCTCTTTCTATTTTGGATGCCTTCCATTTAGGTCCGATTGCACTAACGTTACTTTGACTTTAAGCGAGGCTTAAAACTCTCTCTCTCTCTCTCTCTTTTTAAAGTCGAGAAAGAGAGAGACAGAGAGGGAGAGAGTTTTAAGTCTCGCTTAAAGTTAAAGTAATATTGATGCAATCGAGCCTTAATGATACGAGTCGACACAAATGTCGTTTTCTTTCCTTGCATTCCATAAGTAACTAAGACTGAACGATATTTGTGTCGACTTGTGTCATTAAATGAAAGGCATCCTTTGAATTCACAATGATTTTTTCAACGATATTTCTGTTATACTGCATACATATTCACTGTTTGCAGCTGTTTTGCAATCACCATGCGATTATTCGTAAACATGAGCTTGTTAAGAGATCATTATGGAATACACACACAGATCAGTGATTCCGAAAATAAGGCGCATGATATGGTTCGTGCTCTCGGACGAGCTCGGTGCAATTGAGGCAAAATTGATCGTTACTTCCTGGAGTTATTTCCTACAGTATTACGTTATCGTACCATTAATTATATTGATTATCTTCGAGAGGTTTCGAGAGAGATCGAAAAAGCCGAATTGACTTCACGTTGAATTAAATATAGACTCTCGTCAGTTAATTATAGAAGCTTAATTCGATTTTTATCTGTTTGTAATTCAAGAATAATTACTATCGTGAAGATCTCTGAACCGACAAAGGAATTAATAGGCAAAAGAAAATCCAGAAGATCCTGATCCGTGCTACGTACGAAGCGTCCATTTGTTATCGGTGTTCTTATCATATCTTACAGGCCGATTATTAAGGAGAACGAGCTGCGCGTGCGAGTGTCTCGCTTAACGATCACTTCTATTCCTCTGCGTTGTACCGTTTAATTTTCCAAGAGGGGAGGAAGAGCAAATGAGTTCCCACGCGATTGTTCGTAGCCCGCCAGGACCGATTGTGGTCTCTCACGTTCTCCAGAAGCGAAAGATCAAACGTCAACTTCTGTCTTTTGATGTGTCCGTGCCGCGAGATCGAACACCACATTTGGAGCAGAGCAGAATAATTGATGATAATCGCATCAATTTAATCTCGGATCGATAGCGCGACGTGTCGTAACATTATTATTAACGTCACATGTTCGTATATATGCCTGCAAATTATATGTTGCACGTGCGGGATTGAAATCGATACCATCAAAAGTTATGCCGTCGTCAGGCATTTATATATTTCTTTCTCTCTCCTTCTTCCCGAAAAAAAGAAAGTTCCCGGATGCATGTTCTAGCAGAATTTTGCGTGAAAGTTTATGGATCATATATTTTGTCACATCTTTCATTATATCAAATTGTGCCTCGATAACTGCGGGTATGAAACTTTATTAAAAAGTACGAAGAAATTTACACTCTGGATTGCTGATACTCGCCGAAGCAAATTTATTCAATTAAGTAAATTACGATACACACGTACATGTGTTGATACTACGGCAGAATAATTTTTCTGATTATTAAAGTTATCGTAGAATACATATTGCTGGTGTTTGCTTTTACAATTGCGCGTATATTACAATAATTCCAAAATTACTTCAGCAATTTGATATCAATCTGATCTTACAAGTAGATGAATTTAGGTGAAAGTAAAATTAATGATAAAGTTTCCGTGTGGCTAAATATTTTTGCTATTACACGCTATAAATTCCTGATTCTGAGTTTTCCGAGTCTAGTTAAATTCTCGATAAATTTGCGCGGATTGCAATGCCCTTGGGGGGTCAATTGCGTGTCGTCAACCTTCACAGGCGATTCCTTCCGCGGCGGTTTCCGCACGAAAATCGCTCGGCGAGCGAGCACTTTCATTGTCGTTAGAAAACTGCCTCTGATTGGCGACCACGGCGATCAACGACTCGATCGCACGGTCGATAATTCGTGCGAGAGTACACGCGCGCTGCGCACAGGGAAGACAGCGATTTCTTCCAGAGCCTTTCAAACCTGTAATTTAGCGCGTGCTGCCAAGTTCTCTACCACCGGATGGGCCATCGGCGGTAGGACCTTCGCTATCAACTCACTTGATTAAATTTCCGGCCGCCGCTTTCGTTTTTACAGGTATTTCTCCACGCTGTCAATCCCGCCGCTGCTTTCTCGCCTCCGTTTCGTGGCTTCTCGACACTTGGAATCGTCGGAGTTGCAAGAGAACACAGAATCTCGGAGGCTCTTAAGACTAACCGCGGTAGCTAATAATGTCTTTATAGACCTGTTCTGTTCTAAGATGAATAATTAAATGTAGGAGAAAATTACTTTCTCTGTTAAAATAGTCGTTGCATCTTCTCGAAAGTTCTTACGTTGCCATTAATGTCTCTCTCTGTTAAAATTCCCTCTCCCCAATTAAAAAAATTTTTCTTGGATTATTGAAGAGGAACGTTTAAGGAGATGGAAATGTCCGACGTTCTTTTTTGTACTTTTGTATCACTTTTAGTAAACAATGATACACCTGCAATTCTTTGACCTTTTTCTTACTATTATGATTGTTAAAATCTTTTCCTGCACTTTACTTTTCTGATAAATGTTTTTATGGATGTACATTCATCTAATGAATCATTTCTTATAGCTGTTTATTATAGCCATAATAACATAACCTGTTTGTGATAAAAATGTGATTACTGAAAATCAATTTATTTCTCGATAATCTCAACTAATTTGATTTTACGGGAAGATGAAGGTACATAGCTCCAACATCAGATGGACTGTTCATTTTTCATGCCGGCGCTTTGAATAGCTTTCGCTGCTGAGCTCGAAGGATGACGGCTCTTTTGAAATATTACGATGACGCGCTGTATGGCATTGATGCACTGCTCCGTACACACGAACAATGCGATAATGCTACATTTTCGTCTTTCCTAACAACAACGCACAATAAAGTCTGATATTACCAGACGATGGTTCTTTTAGCAAAGATTCTTGCATCATTATCGACAAACTGTCAAGACAGATAACATATGATCGTTTTATTTCTGAAGTGCTTTGAAAGATTCAAACACTTTAGTCAATATTACTATTTCTTAACCGTTTCGAATCGGGAAATTTCTTCATGGATTATTATATTAACATCTTATTACCGATTGCTTTGTTATTCTTATTGAAGGGGGCTTTATTCTCGTAGGTCTAACGTCGCGTTACACATGTAATCTTGGTATGAGCGACATCATACAAACGCGCAATCGCATCTTTTTAAATGGAAATTTATGACTCACATATATTTACGCAAGGAGATCTATGGTCCCTGATAGATATGTATGTTCTTTTTTTATTTACGAGTCCGGTATTCTTCTATACGTTCTGACGTACTACTGCTCTCACTGAAGCATAAATTTTCATCTAATTTACATGCAAAACTCTTAAAATTATTATTTAGATGTATCAAAAAAGTTAAAAATTTAAAAAAAAAAAATTTATAATATCTTTTGTTACATTTGGATATAATAATTACATAGGAAGATATTTACTCTTCAATTTTACTGAAGTTTACAAATCGCATAATGGCGCGGAGAGAGAAATAAATGTAATGCCAGGAAATATATACACCTGTAAGATCGTCATGTAATTATTTCTTAATGAATGATCTACTCCGCGTATCTACTCGCGTTTGCGTGCAGCATACACGAATGTTTTAAAATTCGCTCCGAATCTCGTGTAATTACATCGTAGATTATGCAATTGGCATACAGTAGATTCGACACACACACACACACACACACACACACACACACACACACGTGCGCGTGCGCGTGCGCGTGCCCATCGCACCGATTTCTTTTACTGCATCAAACGGATGCCGAGAGACGGAGTCATCTCGATTATGCAAAAACAATTATCCTCACGAACGTATAAGGAATGCAATTATTAAGCCGGTTAACCAGACGCGTTATGAAAGTCGCGTAAAAACAACGCAGACTTCTACTGACTGTGTTCCCATCTCTTTTTTTCTTCGTACTTGATATTGAAATTCGATTCAGTGCGGCGCGATTCTTTGAGTTATTTTTAACAACAAATTTTAATTGAAGCGTGTAATGATTAACACTTTATAGACTCTTAATATATTTATAAAAGATATTATTATTGATATGTTTATAAAAGATATTATTATTGATATGTTTATAAAAGATATAAATAATTAAAATAATTTTAATTCATTAAGAGTCGATAGGATATTAACTTTTTACATTTGCTTGTATAATTTTCTTTTATTATCTCCAATTTTTGCGAAATTACCTTTTAATGAGCTTTTATTTCTATCTTCTAATTACAATCAATTTTAATATATCCGCATAAATATTATGATAATAAATGAAGCTAAATGCAATAAATTTGAAATTATTTTTATGCAATGAAATTATTTATATCTTTTATAAATATATCAATAATAATATCTTTTATAAATATATTAAGAGCCTATAAAGTGTTAATCATTACGTTTATATTTTATAATTTAATTTATAATTCAATTAATTTTTTTACGAATCACCGTCGTCACAATGGAGGTTCTTATCATATTTAAATGGACTTTTCCGAATAGCTCGTAAATTACTATTTATATTTTCTGATGTGCACAAAATAAGTGCTGTGATCTGAGCAAGACGTTACAGGATGTCTTTGGTCCTATGTAAATTTATCGTCTTGCCTGCAGACGTAAAACTTTAAGCGGCGACTTAATAATACATCTGTGCATGACACTCGCCGCTCGATGAGCGTACAAAAAAAAGGATATTTACCGGGGCATTGGTTTGACGATCAACAGCATTGCTATGTGCAAGTACCATGATTATCGCTCGTAAACCGACGCACCGATTGTCGCTCACCGATTTCCTCGTAAATCAACCGATAATGACAAAGAAATACAAATCAAAATGCCGTTTTCTGCAAATTCGATCGTAAATTGTCTATGTATGCGTATATATGATCGATATTCACTGGTGTTATTAAGTGGCGGATGGCACACATAATGAAAGAGGAAGGAAGAAAGCGGACATTTTATTAGCGATATTAGAAATTGCATTCTATTAAAAGTAAAGAAGGCGATATAATCTCTACGTATTAACGTAACGATATTTGTTTATAAACTATATCGATATCGATAAAGGAGGGGGAGAGAGAGAGAGAGAGAGAGAGAGAGAGAGAGAAATTTGATACCAAGGAAATGTGATTTTGTACGATAAGAAGTAGCTTCCCATGACGGTATCTGCAGCTGTGGCAAGTCCCTCGATATAACTAGATTTAATGCCTATAATTCTTTCACGTTTGGCAATTTATCGATATTCTCGCATGATTAGTAATACCGTCAATATTCCATACATAGTAACAATAATATATCGATGCTATTGCGAGAGGAGGTCTATTATCGGCATATCTAAAAATAACATCAAGCGGAAGCCATCGACGTTTAATGCGATAGAATCTCGATTACCTTATCTTGAAGTATCGTTTGAGTTCTCGATGGTATCGCTGAAATGACTTCGAACGAAACTCAATGTTGTTTGGACCCTCTCGACAATTGTTCGAAAGAGAAAGAGAGAAAGCATAATGATTCGATCGCAATACCGACGTAACGAAACGAGCCGTGTTAGCTGTTTGCGTAGGTGCGCTTGCGTAAGCGAAATGATATTATACTTAGCGGAACTCTCACCGAGAGACGTCGAGCTTCTCTCCGTATAAACGTTAAGTACACACCGTCCATAGCTCGCATGGTCGGCCGAACCGATGAATAATGAAGCCCCTTTCATATCGCGCGCTGACGAGAGCACGAGAGATCGCCACCCCCGAAGGACGCGGTTTTTGCCCGAAGGTTCCACCAGTAGGATGACACGTGTAATGACAAATTGCACGCGATGCACCAACAGAGAAACGCTTCGCGAACGCGTATAATGCTCACCGATTCTTCATCAGCGTAACAAACTCACGACGAGTGATTTTCTTTTGCTATCGCAGGTGTAGCGACACTTCAAGAGGAATAGAGATTGAAATTAATAGGACATGCACATTGGCAACATTTTCCATATTTATGTAATACGTAGCAATTGAAACGTACATTTTGATCGCGATTGCGACATTTCATTGAATTTACGTTCTGTTATAAATATGTAAATAAGATGTCTGTATTTAAGGCATGCCAAAGCAAAACGTTGTAATCATTAAAGTATCATTTTTTAAATTTTTCAGGAGAAAGAAAAAACTTATTTTCTTGAAAACTGTTACTTCAAAAATTTGTCAAAAATTACTAAACGTGTGAGCAATCAGCCTTTGCAAAAATTTTTAATTAAGTAATTATAATTTTATACATAAAAAATGATGTTAAAGTTAAAATTTTAAGACGTTGTAAGTCCAAGTATAGAAATGTCACTTGCACAATGGACTAACAATATTTTGAAGTGCACTACTCATTTTTCTCTGCTTGTAGCAACACTTTCCATGCCAAATATTAGCATAGTGATATAGAACACTGTATTTACAATTACCCTTCATATAACGTATTTTCATCATTTTGGTTCTTACAACATTTTGCTGTGGCACGTCCTATTTAATAGCAATGACGTATATAAATACAAAAAGATTTTGTTAAGAAAATATAATTTAATTTATTGCGTACAAACAAGATTTACATGAAAATTATAATACATGGAAATGAGAATGTTTGATTATTAAACAAATTGAATAAGGTTAACGGGAATTATATTGCAGCGAGAGACGTGCAATGCAGAGTAACAAATAATTATATACTGTAATAAGCGAACAAACGAGCAGAAATACCGCGCATGTTAACGCGCCATTAACGTTTACCATTAACATCAGGTGCCAAGAAGCGTGCCGCGTCGAACGAACAATCGGACCCGGAACCCGCAGCACCGACAGCCTGAGAGCACCACGAGCTTGCATAATAATCCTAGCAGACTGCTCTCCTCCGACGCAGTCACGCATCGACGACTAGGCGAGGTAGCTAGGCGCTCATACGCATGCACGCACGCATGCATTCACACGTGTGGTGGATTGATGCAAGTGTTCGTAATGACTGTATGGGAGGCACGGTGAGATGCATGCGTGCACCTGGAAGAGGTAGCCTGCGGCTAACTGGCGCGGCGGCCGGGAAAGAGAGTAGTGCTCCGGACGATCACTCCGCAACATCATCCGTCGGGAACGGCGTTCGCGTACCAGAGATGTATATTACTAGAGAAATACGTACTAGAGATGGATCAAACCCTTTGCAAGTGGTTTCGTAACGTACAGCAATAGATTCGAAAGGATTAGATTATTAGAATAGATTTCTCGAGGAAACTGTTTGCTATTTGCTATCGAGACTTAATGAAGCATGTTTGAGTGGACAATCTGATAGATGCACAGATGAACGATGACTGGTTCAGAAATATTATTAGTTATTTCAAGTTGGTTGCTAACGAAAGTATTATCTCTGCATAAACTCATATATGTATTCAAAGCATACATCTGATTTATTATACCTATCACAAAATGATAATAATTCTAGCATCAATTTCAAATATGTACACTGAAAAAAAATTTACTAAAACTTAATAAATATTTCTTTGAATACAACTAAGTAAACATTTACTCACGGTACATAAATATTTGCTCAATAAAGAAATTAACGCAAATTAATTTTTGCATCAAATACATGTATGTTTATATTTAGTAAATAAATTATTCAAACAAATATTTATTAAAATTTAATATTTTTTTAGTGTACAAACTGTTCAAATATTTATTAAACTGTTATTTATCCTAAATTAAATTTCATTTCAGTTATATGCGAATTCTTTATACGAATTAAGATTTGCGAAAACAAGTTGATTCGATCTTATCTCTCTCTAGTTGGGAAGTGGCTTTTTCAGAAGAGCTCTCATACTCAAACTCTCGAGGATGTGCGTGCATCGCGCGGAAAAAAGTAATGCATATCGTGCATATTTGTCTGGCGGCCTCGGCAAGAGAGAAAAAAAGAACACCGGAAAGACGCTCTTTTAGACTGATACATTGTCGATGACGCTCGAGCACAGCGAGGCGCAAGTACCGGATAATTGAGATTCTCGTACGCGGAATTATGCACGAAGGCGCACGCGGGCACGCGATAAATGTTCGTTTGCGTCGTGATCCGCGAAAGATAATGGCACTGCCTTTCCGACGCACGCATCGGGATTACCTCGAATCGTACCTCGAGGTTACTATTATAGGTGCCCGTTTGTGAGGGGGATCACGCTGCTAAGATACGCTTGAACGATGCAAGTGTGGACACTGTCGCAAACTGCAATGAACAGCGAACACTCATTCAAAAATTTGGATCTGATAAAATGTACAGGAGTAAGATATTAGGAATTTTTTAAATAAAATCCCGGATCGAATTCATGTATAAGCTTTATATAAGTACATTATTAGAGATTTTGCGTTATTTTAAAAATATAGGTAGATGCTTAATTACAATTTTTTTTATTTCCTGGAGAACACTGAATATGAAAGAAAAGATGATTTTGCTGAAATAGGAAAATAAAAATTCAGCTAGATACAGATTTGAAAATAATTTTGTTGAACTGTCTAAATAATTATGTAGGACACTCAAGCTTGAATGTCAAAATTTTTTGCGACATTGCTCATTATACTTGAGTTTTCTACGTAATTATTTTGATAATCTAACCAAATTATTTTTAAATTTATATCTAGTTAAATTTTTAGATATTTCAGCAAAATCGTTCTTTTCGTGTAATCTCTGGAATAACTAAATCTGCTGCTGCTGCAAAATGTAAAAAGCTATTATGTAATTTAAGTTTGTTTGAAATAAAGTTCTCTACGCGCGCTATCGCATGCACATGCAACACTGCTGTTAGCAGCTCATCGCCGATATATTCACGCTCGTTGGTTTATACGTGCGTGAATTTGTTTAATAAGTAATCACGGAGCCCGAGGCGACGTCGTATGAACGGTGACCGCACGCTGGGCCGCTCCACGCAAAGTATGAACTTCGGTCGTTCGCGTTGATCGCCAGCTCGCGTGAGCTCGCCCGTTCCTAGGATACCTGGCGTTATCCAAGTACCTGTTCCATGTCGCTTCCTGCTCGTCGCGATTGTCTCCAATTGACATGTCCCCGGATATATCGTGAATCTTCGTTATTAATTTCGCCGCCGCGTCCCTGTAATCGTGACTCACGCGACATTATCATAATTACTATGCGCGGTACAGGGATGCGCGTGTGCACCTGAAAGATACGACAACCTGACGCACCTCCGGCGATTCTGGGGAGGTCTCTCGACGCTAACTCATTGAACCGGCAAATGAATAGAGACGCTACTCCACGCCAGGGAGAAGAGCCGTTCATTTCCTATTCTCGCGATGAATTATAGCGGAGGAATTATCCGTGTCTTGTACACCGCGTGCTGTAGTATACGATGTTCGTGCGCGTGCAAATCCGAGAAGCGTATACCGCGAGCACGAGAATCTCTTGTTCAATTCGTAACTTCGCCGTAGTCTCTTCGCGCACACGTCGCGAGAGAACACTCGGTAGAGGTGAACGCCACGATGACGTGAACTTGGGGCCGTCCGGAGGATGCGGGGGCAATCAGAGACAGGATGCGTCTTCCTCTAGACCGACACTGTCTTGTGCTACGCCAACAAAGCATGTCGATAAGGAAATGATTGACGGTTACCTAATTAGATGATGTACTTTATTAACGTTCGCTATATTTAGCGTTATAAGCCTATTGGTGAGATGCATATGCGATTTCTCTAGGAATAGTCAAAGCAGGTGAGATCTCTCTACACTATAATTTTACTTTTTTATTTTATATTTAATTCTTTCATTGTTTTGAGTTAAGGGAAATACTTTCCACGTAAAAAATGTGTTGAAAATAATTACAAACGAAATATTAAAGATATTTTGACGAATTTATGTTACATATTATTTATGTTATGTATTATACTTTACAATATAGGATTCTCAACCAATGAAAAGATATTTAACAAATGCTATATGTTATTATACTAAATAATTTTGTTTTGTCTTTTCGCAATGTTTTTCAAATGTCATCCGATATTTTACATTTGTTAATTAGACGATAGTTGGCTCATTGATTTTTTTATGATAGCAACGAGACGAATAGAATCAAGGAGGTGGATCTACGTTGTAGGTCTTACATTGGGGCAGGTCTCCCCTAGTTCTGACCTTCTTGGCCTCGCCCCGAGATCGGATAACAATTGCGATAATTATACCGTGAGACCGATAATTACCTGCCGGCACGATGCGACGTTCACGGATAGCCGCGTAATAACAAATGGCCGCCGTCACATTTTCATGAAATGTCACATCAGATAATGGCAGGTTGCGATAGAAGCCGGAAAGAATTTGTGGCATGTATCCCGACAGGCGATACGCCCGATTTGTACGATGCGACGTCACAATGCAGCTGCAATGCGCAGAGATAAACGCGAAGTACCGCCTCTCGATCTTTGCTCGCGCCCTAATTCGATAGAGTTGCTTGTCATCTAGAAATGTAGACGCAATTTTATCGTGATTATTCTGCATGTATATTTTATGTTGCGCGCAAATCATTAATTTACAACTTTATTTAATTCTTCTATTATTTCTTGTTTTTATTGATTATAGATATTGAATATCTTATTTTATTTTTATCCAAATACGTTCAATAATTTTTTTATCATTCTTTTTTGGATTTGACGGTGCATTTGTCATGCAGAAAATAATTATCAGTTGTTGGTCCAATCGTTGTTATCTAACCGATACCGTAATATTGACCTCGGTGTATCCAGGTGGGTGATGTTCATATAACAGTTACGGGAGTTTGTCCTCGCGGATGGCAAAGGCGATGACTCGTGGCGCGCAGGTGATTGCGACGTGATATACGTGAAAGGACGATCTTTGAGGAAAGTGACCGTCAAATAGCTAGGTTCAAGGAACCTTTTCGCTGGTGCATGGGACGCTTCTTCAACCGGTCCGCCAGTTCCATGATTCTTCCCCGAATGACGTTTTCAAAAGCCATCGGGTTTACGAGCGTATCCAGCTTTCTATTGTCGCCGGTCATAGGCCAATCGCAGCCAGAGGACGCGGAGGACCTTTGGCTCCTACGCAGTAACGTGCGCATTGATCCCGTAATTCCCTTGCGGAAGTCCCACCGCAAAAGAAAGATATCCAAATAGATAATCAGATAGCCGACTTAAGAAATTTTATTTTATAATAATCCTGGATAATATTCCACGACAAATATAAAGATAAATTATGTATATGAGAGAGAATATGCTAAGTAAAGCGGCCTCTCGACGTTCAGTATTATTGTGCAATTATTTTATATTATATTATTAATATTCCCTTTAAAACAAACAATATCATTAGCATCTGCTCACTATAGCTTCCAAACGATCAAAATATTATGGAATAATACTAATCGTCTAGGAGCCGATAATAATTAAATGATAATTTTTAAGGTATTTGAAATTTTTATTATAGAATTATATTGTGCAATAAGTACTTTATATTAAAGATAATATATGTATATACGCTTATAATAGAACAAGGACAAGTTGATGGATATATGTAATGAGAAACAGTCATATTATGTTAAGAATCTCAGTAATAATATCTACTTTGTATATTAGAATTTATACAGACAATAGAATTTACATAGATAATGAAAAAATTACGGAGAGAAGAGAGATCTCCTCCGTGAGATACAACGAAAGAGATTGAGAATCTGCATTGGGGACCTCTTTAACACTGTCTATTGCCGAGCGAGAGATCGACCTCTGGCGAAGTCGAGCTCACCAGACAAGATGTCTTGACAGACGAGACGCGAATGAGATGGAGAGACTTCTTCTTTCTGTCGGGACTCGTTTTCGCATTTTCCTCATGATCTTGCATTGTTAACTGGTAGCTGAGAAACACCGCACGCGCTTGACAGAGATTTACCGTCAGGAAAGTGAGAAATAGGGACAGCGGTTCTCTTCTCTTGTCGTAGATTGACGTGGTGTAGTATCTTACAATCCTACTTTAGCTAACGTTTGTTTTACAACAATGTGGTTTATATAGTCTGTGATATTTTATTGCACTTTTTACTCGGAAATTGACGTGGAAATTTTCATAAAAATAATTCATAATATTGGAATATCAATGACATTAATAATGCAATATTTTATGATATCTAATATGATTAAAAGAGTTTCAAATCATAAATATTTTTATAAAAATATATTGTGTAAATGTGTAGTAAGTAAAAAGAAAGTATATTTTGAAAGTGCAAACCTTATACGATAATGTATGTTAATTTGTTAATAATAAAAATAATTAATTTATAAAATTTCACGGCAATTGCAAATACTTTGCATAGCAGACATTGCGATGCCGAGACAAAAGTGCAAATAACAGTGACGTCTGTCGCAGAATAGGATTTCTATGTCGTGAATATTCAGAAAGGTTCATTGCGAAACTGCATCTAAAGCCGCAGCTTTAAACACATTTATGTTTGAGGGCGTATTATGAATGCATTCAAATCGGTTTCTGCTACACGTTTTACAAACAAATTTCGTGCTCGTGCAATAATAATGTGAACGTCGTTGCGTCTGTTTAGCTATTTTTTATATACTGTCAAATACCTTGAGTAGAGATGAACACGTGCTCATTGCACGAAGTTTTCTTTTTCAATCTTCAACTGATGATTGAAGAAATAGTACCTCAATTTATACCCTTGGATTTATTTTTTAATGCTTTATTTCGTCATAGATCGTATAATTCGTTTTTTATTATACTTTTATGCAATTTATTCGTTCAACGCGAGCGTCCTGTGTTTTTATTATTTTTAGCTAATAACATAATATAATTTATATAGTTTACTTATCTATCATTTTCGGATAAATATTTATATTTATGTTACGTACTGCAATACAATAAATTTCTTTTCATCTGTTTGTCTGCCTATGCGTTTAATTGTAGATGCTGCTTTAGCCAAGCGTTGATCGGTGCCGTTGCCACGTCGACGCCGCGCCGGTCGGCAATTCGCGCTGAAAGGATGCCGGTATAAAGTCTAATCTGCATTTTAAACGAGCCGTACCACGAAGAGGGAATCGGCTTGTGCACGCCTGTGTTCACGGCGCGTTTACTGGTCAGACCCGTCGCGTTCTATGCACCGCCCGCATGCATACATCCCGTTGCCGCATCCGTGGCACGTCTCGCAAGTTGCTAGATCGCATCTCTGCGGTATTCACCTCGGTTTCTTTTCCGTGGTACCGAAAGTTCTACATTGAAGCATGGTAACATAATTCCACGACAACGCTGTATTAATATGAGGAGAACTAGCACGTTAAATCGATCAGTCTTGTTGATCGCTATTGACTTGACATTTATATAGACCACGTAAAGTTTTTATTGGTAAAGACGCATTGAATCGATAGCTTGTCTTGAAAAATTCATAAAGCATTGTATTAAGCATTGTCAGGAATAGCAATATAGGAGATGAATAAATATAGTAAGTAGATTAAATATAGGTATCAGTTGAAATAATATAGGACATTTTTAATACAATAACTGGACTCATCTTTTGATTTTTTAGCAAATAATAGATCTAATAAAATCTGTTCGAATTTCTCGCTTATATTCGACGGTTTATTCTTTCCTCTTTAGATTTTATTATTTTTCACATGAAATGTCCGTATAATTTTCTTCATTCAATTAGCCACGCGATCAACACTTTGAGAAATTTACCGAATAAAAATAAACTCGCGCGAATTTACGCAAATCGCAATTAGCACCGTTGGTAACCCGATACATACCGTCGTAAATCCGCGCTCGCTCTCTCTTTCCTCTCAACCTCTGTGCTCGACCGTTATATTTTTTCGCGCCGGAGACGATCGCGGTTAAGACTTCCCCATTCGGATCGAGAGACGCGCTCGGGAGCGCAGAGTGAAAGACGTCCGACTCGGAGAAGTAACGATGTCATGCCGATTAATTTGATCGCAACATACACAGCGTGTTTACCACGGGCGGTCGGCGGGGCGCGTGCGCATTTTTTTTTTTGACGGAGTCCGAGGAACAAGTCCGCGAATCGTTTCTCTCCTTCGCGCTCTCCTTCTCCCTATCTCTATCTTTCTCTTTTTCCCTTCTTTGCTTCCTCACTTCCTCGCGGCAGCCAGATCGCAATCAGTCTTGCCGGACTTTCATCAGATCGGGCCGCTGTAAAATGTGTTTCGATGTATCCGCTCCGATACTTCCGCGCGTGCTACTCCGACTCGCGTGCGTGTATCTTCTCTCGTGTGAGTCACGTAGATGCAAGCTCGTCAATGCATCGACCGCCGTGTGGTGCAGCAGCCGATTAATGAGCTCTCGTCGCGTGCACGCGTCTGTCACTTTGACAGCATCCGGCACGGCAGTCAGCGCGTCTCCTATGAGTCTCCCTTCCCTTTTATCTTTCTCGTTTAATCGTCTATTACGGATTTTTTTTCTTAGATCGAGTGGATATCGCTTTAGGGAGAACGTTTATTTATGCGCTGCTCTCGCCGCACGACCGCATTAGCCAGTTAGGATGATGCCGATCGTAAAACGGCTAATGATTGATTTGAAAACTTACCAAGTCGCTTTTATCAAATCGAAAATAAGGCAGATCGTTTCTAAGTCGTGTATATGTGATTTATAGCGAATTCGGGCATTTGCACACGCAAGATTAGTACACACTAAAAGCTGCTATACATGAAATTAGCTAAATTAAATGTAAACATATAGAAATATTTTTAATAATCAATTGCTTAACGATATTGTCACGTATTGTTCAGCAGAATAGAAATGTATTCTTTCATTATCAAAATTGATTAGATTATATCACTGCATTTAGGTATTTTATTTGGCAGCCTTTAATGTGCACTAATTCAGTATAGTTCAAATCATCGATTTCACTATAACAAGTTAAGTGTAAAAGTATTTAAAAAATTTTGTGTGATTAATTAAAATATTAAAATAAAATATTAAAAATTAAAATATTTTTTCCATTTTTTGAAAAAAATTTCCAAAATTTATTTCGCTTTACTTTCGTACAAAGATAATAAATGATCTTTATTTCTTCAAATTATTCATGTCTTTTTTTATAAGACTAGAAAGTTTATGATTCATATCTCTCCTTTGCTTCTACAACTTACTGGCATTAAGAAAGTAAGCGATTCTAATTTGTTGAAATGCTTCTTAACGCATCTTTCAAACTAGTCTCGGTTCGTACCAACGCGATCATACTAGTCGCGCGTAACAGAGCGCGCGATCGCGGCGCGAAAAATCGTCGATAACGTTAAAATTATTACGCGGCGATGCGGCGCCAGGGCGACTGATAAATTCTCCTCGCCATGCGTCTGAGAAACGAGCGAGTATCGAGAGCGATGAAATTTAACGCACCAGCGTTCGCACTTAGCGGCCTAATGCGAATTCCGCGGCGATAAGGTCTGATTTACGCCGGCGCTCGCTAGACCGTTGTCCCGTCGGGACCTTCCGTTTTGCCGCTGATCATTGAAAACATTCACACGGAGTTTCCGCGTGCGGCGTAGGCAAGCCGTAGCGCACGTAAATCGAGGCAGGGAGGCAGTACATACATCGGTAAATCACGCAGTGAAAGCCGCTTAGTTTCGGCGCCAGATACATTCTCTCATACGGCGTTTATACCGCTAATGAGACACTTGGTTGACAGGCAAGAGGGCCTCTGGTTTCCTTATCGCGCATCATAAACGTCCGTCTCGGCGTCATGGTCAAACAACATGGTCTCTGCATTCTCTCTCGTAGTCACCTTCACACTGATTAGTGCGAAGGCGACTACGAGAGAGACTTAGACCGTTGACAATGTGGCATTGGACGCTCGATGAAATTTTACGATACTGCGCTTTCGCCTTGCTGCATGGGATTTCCACCTTAATTTTTAAAAAATTTGTTGGAGATATGAACAGTAAGTGAAAATTGATGAGAAAGCGAACGCGTGAAACTTGAAATTTTTTATTCGTAGATGTATATTTCAAGGGCTCGAATTAACACAATATATTGGTTACCGTTGCCGAACATTCTTTGCAAAAACGTGTTTTTAAAAATAAATATAGTGAGCGAAGTCGCAGCTTTGTTTTTTGTAATGATTCCATTTGTATCATAAACAATGCAGATATTATCTGTAGTATATAAATAAATCAAACACAAAAGAAAGATTAAACTTAGAAAAGCGAAGCGAATATCTAATAAAAATGTCACTTTTACATTGTGCGGCCAACGTTAGTATTTCTTTTTGTCGTAAGTTAATTAATTTTGCGTCAACGAATTGATGAATCGTCGTCGAATGGTCTCCCGATCGACCGACTCTATTTGATAAAGTTCCATTTCCCCACGGAATGCAGTCGTGCGTGTGTATCAGTTTCGATAATGAAAATCGTGGACGACCGAATGGGTGCGTTTCATTTGCTTGTAATTACGGACCCGAAGCACGTTGTGTGCATTCAGTTGCCGCCCTTTATTTGCGCTATCCTACCGTCTAATTGCTTACACGACGAGTCACGTAGTCGCCGGTCGACATATGTATGTAGGCGTTATTGCAAAGTGCTCTTGCGAGAGTCTCGCACCTTCGGCGATCTCTTCTCCTTCAAAGATGGGGAGATATGAATCGTAAAAGACTCGATATTAAATTAAATGCGACGGTGTGCTTAGAAATGAACATCGCGATAGTGTCGACAATTAGCGTGTCCTATTTGATAGCATTATTTTTCAGTTTTTTACATTATTTAAAGTACGGTATAATAATTAGCATTATATATCAATAAAGTTATTTATTTTTCAATTCTTTACATTATTAAAATCTGAAAAAATTCACTAATTTTTTATTTCTGAGCATAATTGTTATATAATTAATTCTTTTTATTTGGAATTATGCTAATTATTACATGACTTAACCATCATTAATGCAATTAACGTCAAACTTTCTAGTGTTGATGTAATATTCTGGCATGCACAAAAAATACTTCAAGATGCAATCTTCAACATTAACACATTCCACGCAGAATACTTTGCCACTTTCTTTGCTTTGTGTGCGAAATGTTTTGACTCGGATTAAATTCCTGCTCATCAACGTATGCTTTTCAGCAGAGAAAGAACATTTACTGACTGACTGACTGCACATCGTTTTAATTCTAGTTATATCCTGCAATCAACGCAATTAACATACCGCTTTCCTACGTCTTAATTCCTCCCACGCTTTCATGTACATATCCTTATTTTTTTTATTTTTATTATTTGAAAATGTCAGTTTCTCTTCAGCAGAATATTTGGAAAACGACGTGTGCGGCAGAGTTTAGCTTTATCGGAACATGATGAAAATTACGATGTTTAACGCGAAAGCATCCACGTGATGATCAGACGCGAGATATGACATGATCCATTTGTCTGATTGCAGGGAAACGAGGCAGTGGTGCCTGAGGGCTGGCCTCTGACGTTAGGCGGCAGCGGCCTGATCCTGCAGCTGGGTGAGCTCGAGGCGTCCGCACTGCGTCTCGGGGAATGTTACCTTTGCGTACGCAGCGCGGCTGCTGCAACTGCAACTGCAACTGCAACTGCAACTACCTCGTCGGTCAGCGGCGCTACGACCGCCGGTGAAGCCGTCGAGCAAAATACCGTTGAGGTGAGTCATGTCCCTTTTAATTTTTTCCCCTCTTTCTCTGTATCCCCTTCTCTCTCTCTCTCTCTCTCTCTCTTCTCTTCTCTTCCTCTCTCCTCTTTTCGTTGTCACAAGGAAGCCGCGCCAGTGATGTCCTCCGTGTACCACCGTGAGAGAATGACACCTCCGACCGTCGAAAAGACTCGGCCGGAATTCTCAGCGTTCTTCCCGCGTGATCGTACGACGAGGTCCTCGACATAAATATTAACAGTCATCGGATGCAGGCGCGTAATGGCACGCGCATTATTAGATGCGCGTTTAAGCTCCTCTCCGGGCAATAAAGGACGTGTATCTGAGAATGCCGACGCGGCATTGTCACGCTTATAACGCTTATAACGTTTTCCCGTATTCTTAGAAATGTGCCAAGCTAGCTGATTTATCATGACAATGAGTTACGCAGACCGGCTAAATTCAATATGCTTTTATAAATACTTGATAAGAAATATTACAATAATATGATAAATTTTCCTGTAATAAATTTAATGTTGAAATCGTGAATTTTTTTTTCATAATTTTATAATATTCTTAACACTAATATTTTCATAATAAAAAAGTTTAGATTAAAATATTGTTTAAATAAAATTCAGTTGAAATTAAGTAAAGAATTGGATTCTTTTATTTACTAACAATTTTTTTGAAGTTTAATTGGCAAAAGGTATTATTACTATTTTATATTTTTCTTACGAAAAAATTGACTTTAAATTATAAATGTCGTTAATATTAAAATCGGAAATTTCTTGACGTAATAAATATTCTTAACATGAACGTAAATCAAATGGACAATAAAAATAAGAGCGAGTTACGATCAAAATTATTGCTGTTCGCAGATAGCAGTAGTCTGGCGAACTACGTCGATGAGGGCCCCGGGGATCTTGGGTTGGGACCGTGAAGACGAGTTTATGGATTGGCGGGACCTGACAAACAAGGGTCAGCCGAGCTCGTCGAATACGGCGAGTGCAAATCTCAGCGGAGCGCAACCCTCGAGCGTGATGAAAACCACCGGTCGTCCACGGCGAAGATCGCGCGAAGACGCGCGTCCGAGGACACGCGAGATCAACAGAACCAACAGCGCTGAACATCGTCGGGAGGAAGCCAGGTCGATCGACAGGCTGGAACACCAGTTCTGTCGTGAGAATCACGCGATCAGCGAGTCCGGTCATACTGCCACAGTAATGAAGTCCAGGTCCGCGTCCAGTGTCAACACTTGGAAGGACGACCTCGACGGTGAAGACGAACTAGATCGAAGCTCGAGTCGCAGAGCGTGTTCCAAGAATTCCTCTAGTCCCATCGGCGGCGACGAGAGTCGCGCCAAAGTGAAGCGATGCACCAAGGTGGTCTCCCCCACAACAATGGAAAAATGGAAGGAGAGCAGTAGGTGCGAAATGCGCAGCAGGTTGATCGCACCCGAAGATCTGAAGAGTCCTCTGCAATTCGAGGAAAGCGTTTTGCGGCGAAACCACGTCACCGATGATTCACCGAAAGATCTCGAGGACAGATTGCGGAACGCGGGTGGTCCAGACGATATTAGCGACGAGGATCTGCCGGCATACATAGGCAGTCTGCTTGTCACCGTCGAGAGAAAAATTGAAAGGGTCTCGCTCGACGATATGACGTTCCCCTGTCCGGCGTGCAGGAATATAGACACGGACGATCCGCTGTTGGGATGCAGATGCGCTGGCGACGACTGCGGTTGCGGCGAGGATAACTGCGACTGTTTTTCCTCTGCGTCCGTTTCGCGAAAGGAACAATCTGCAAAGAGTTTCGAAGTGGCGGGAATCAAGCATATCGACAGTGACGACGAAGAAGAAGTACGAATGGGATTCGGTAAGTAATTCACACACACACATATATATTTTTATTTTTATATACAACAATAAGAATTCTTTTTTATTTGCATAGAGCAAAAGTCTGTTTTCAATTATTTTAGAGAGCGATTGTTGTGTCTATCCTTTAATAATGATTTTAAAGTATTTTTTTGCTGATAATCTTTGATCAAGTTAAATTATTTGTAGTGCTTAAAAAATATTGCTAGATTTATTAGCGATTAGTTGATGAAAAATAACCTTGTTTACACGCGTTTAGAAATCGCGACATTGAATTTCGCTTCCGGAATGACCGTTTATCGGAGGTATGCGATCTAGGAAAACTCGCGAATTACTTCTGCCAAATCGGCACGCCAGCTGCTCTCACTCGACGAACGCTTTTATGTAGGCATGCGTGATTTACCGGCGACTAAACTCGCGCGACGCACCGTACTTTAAATTCTGGCTGAAGTGTAGCGTAGGCGGCATATCTTGTAAAGTGGCTACTTCTTGTCATGTCGGCTGGTTAAAAATCCGAACGCTACTCGTGCATCGAATCGATGCTTGTACTTCGTTCACGCTCGCGTGAAAGAGTTTCATTGGGGAGATTCCAGTGAGTGTGAATAGAACCGCTGTACTTGCGTGACGTTATTCCGGTGTGCACGTGCTCGCGCGAATGCGTGTCTTACATCCCGAAGCTGCGACAAAGTTTACGACGGAAATATTTTCTGCTAAACAAAGTACTGAAAATCCATGACGTGTATTTAGCAGAGGTTTCCGCGTTAACTCGCAACTTATTTCGTAATAATCCTTTCATAACTTAACGCACGGACATAATTAAGTTTCAAGGAAAAATATTGATTCCATATATGTAAAAAGCTTAATTTAAAAGAACTTAAGTTATTGTTTGAAAAGTTATTATACATTAGTAATTTAATAGATAGTCAGGAAACTATATTTATTTCTAAACGTACATTGAGAAAAATGTCTGATTAAAAATAGACGAACTAGAAGATTTTGATTATCTATCAAAATTCTGGTTATTTCAATTAAGAATTCTAGTAGATTTAATCAGAAAATTTTAATTCGTCCATTTTCAATTAGAATTCTAATTAATCTAACCAAACGTTTCTCTCAGTATTGATTTATACTTTTACACAATCAATTGTCTTTATTATTGTTTGAATTTTTATTATATTTATTCAAATTACATTTGCCATGAAATTACATTTAATTTTATTCTTTTGATTCTTAATGATTATTTTCAATTTTCAAATGTTTATTATTTCTAAAACTACGTTGAATAATTAAGAACGAAATACAGTTTCTCGCTTGTTTAGTTGAAATCTGAATATTTTCGTCACATGGTTCTTGGGGCTGCAAGTTTTGTGTCACGTGTCACAATCCCGGTTTAATCCGTCTCCCTGAGGGCATCGTTAACGAGCGATGACTCTCACGCCGACGACGCAAGCGTAATTGTAACGGACGAGTATGCAAATTGTCGGCGCATTCGCTTGTCACTCGATCTTTCGTCATGGAACTGGCCAAACGAATCACTTGCGGATACGGGTCCGACTGGGTCGGACAGTACTTTAAAGTCTCGCGGCTGTTCTCGACCGCCGATCTCCTTTCGCGTCCTCCCACGCTCGTCTCGGACCGCCTCTTTGGTAACCGCCGCCGACAAGTTTGCAAAGTCAAGACCCTTTATCCGAAACGACGCCACGTCCGCAGCTTCGTAAAAATGAGCTTACGGCATTCGCCGTTTCGTTGCGCGACTTTTTACGTACCACATAGTTTGTGCCATTCCACAGGCAAACTTTCCTTTTTAAGCTCTTTTGCTCTCGGCTATTCCTTTTTTTATTTGTCGTACGAAAACATGTTTTAGAGTTGCAGAACTATCGCCTCAATTCATAGACATGTTTGGAGAACTACTTATGATTTAAATGTAATTTAGTACAATGTGGATCTGTTTAACAAGTGTAAATATTATGAATAAAAATTCAATATAATAATTGAAAATATGGAAAGTTACATATAACGTGAAAATTAATCTTCATTTTAATGGTCAGTAAAAACATAAAAAATTCCGATTCTTCTTTGAACAGATATTGCTTTGAAAATAACAGATTTAATAAAGATTTATTAAATTGATTTAGTAAATATTTTTACAGCATTATAAATGTTGTAACTTAAAAGATAAAAAGAAAGTCAATTGAAAAATGGTTCTATAAAAAATCGCTCTATAACAAAAATAATTTCTCTTGTAAATTGTCATAAGGCCGACTAAAAAATAGTATTCAGTCAAATACTTGGAATGATCAACGATTTCTTCCGGAGAAGAAAGGGAGAATATCATGTTACGATACCGCATTAAGTCCGATCGTGCACTCGCTGCTGTATATAGTTCACGTAAAACATGCGGGCGTTGTATGTAATTATCGTAACAATAATCTTAATTCATGTCTCTCTAAGTCCAAGATTGGTAACACAAAACATCATGAATCGTTGCGAATTACTATAACTAAGTTGCACTCGTCCATTGCAGTAACCCCGGTATACGCGCTCAAACATGTTTCTTGATTTTCCTTGCAACCGGCAGTGTTTGCATTTGCGATGCGAGAGGCGAGCGACCTGCCTCGACAGTGAATGAACGGAGTAATGAACTTGTCAATGAGCATTCGTGTTAATGAGATACGACAGTGAACCGGCAACTTTCTGAAACGTTAACGGCAAACCGAAAAATTGAATAAAAAAAAGTCGCAAAGTGTCAAAATGCATTTACGCATGTTTATTCGCAAATACTTGGAACACAAATTTTTCGTGAATCTAATTGTTTAAATTTTGTTTGAAATTGGATTTTGTAAAAGAAAATATTATGTTAACTCTTAAAAAAATCTGCTGTCCCCCTATTCATGTTTTAATACAAAACAAGCTATTATAGTTCGAATAATTACAATGAATTATAATAAATACTATAAATTCTGCGACAAAAAATAACATTTTTCTAGCCAATACATAGCTAAATGTAAAAAATATTAATAATGAACAATATAGCAACAAATAATTTGTTATTAGTTATTTAGTTAGTAGTTATTATAGTAATATATTATAAATTATTTTTATTTTGTATTCAGTATCATCAATTTGAATACTTATTCTTTCGATTTAACTATAAGTTTCTCGGCACTCGATTGTCGAGTTTGATAATAAAGAAGAAAGAGAAAGTAATATTTTATCAGATATAAAGATTTCTCGCAGTATGTAAATAAAAATAATCGATGAATCGTCTATTCATTCATATATAATAATCCTATCTCTATTTCCCTATCTCTATTTTGGTGTATTTGGCAATCAAGTGCGAAGAACCGGTCGTCACTCTTTCCCGTAACGTTCGTTCTGCTGTCATCGTTCCGTAACCTGCGTAGCCGGCGTGGCTGTGCTTGGGGCGCACCACGCCATGCGATCGGACGTGCCTTTGCGCCGGTTGTCGTGTTTCATTAGCACGTGGATATCTCATTGACGGCGCGGCTTGGCGGTCTCGTCGGTACGATCCATTCATTTTTTTTTTACTCGCGGGTTTGTGTCGGCACGCCGTGGAACATAATCCGCCCATCGTGCGACATAAACGCCACTGCCCACGCACGAGGGTGCTGCGAGTAGAGGAGGATATTGTCGAGAGTGACTTACGGCTTGGAATGCATTCGATTTCGTTTCCTTTGGTGCGCGAAGGCCGGCAGACTGGGTAGACTCGTGAGAAGAGAGAGAGAAAAGTAGGGAATATTTGCTATCCCTTAGATTTTTCTGAAAAAAATTGATCTTGTCATGTGAAACTAAAATGCAATTATATGATAAAAAAGAAATGAACTATAAAGGTGGAATTAATTCTATATACCATGAAACATTAAACATTATTTGAACTATTAGATATGTACTTTACTGATTGAATTTGCAATCTCAATGAATAGATATACTACAAAAAGAATTGTTCGTGATCAACGTACATATTTTGCAATAGCCGTTTCGATCGTTATTTGTAGCACACTAACTAATTATATGTTAAAAATGATAATGATAGATCTACAGAGCTTCTATATCGAGCTTTTATGTAATAATTTCTTTTTATTGAATTTCATTTGTATGACAATAATTTGTTAAAGTTCCTATTTCTATAATTAACACTATGTGAGGTTACTAAAAAATGCATATTTTCACATTCTTATAAGTGCGACATGACTTTGGATCGATATGTTTCCACTCCACAGTTCGACACGTACCAATTTTCTAGAAGTTGTTTTCATTAGCGGATATCTCACCGCTCAATTAAGTATCCACAACTGGCGTCACGTTTTCTTGTTCTAGACAGAAAAATTCACTCGCGGAAATTCTTTGAACGCGTCGTACCGCGAGATCCTGACTCCCGCAAGAACCGATCTCGTATCGTCGCGTATCGTGGCGGTTAATTCTCGGACGGTCGACAAGACACAGGCAGGAAGAATGCGGTGGAATATGTACTAGTTTTGCCGTGCAACCGGCTCGAGAAAATCATCAACTTGGACTTTAACAGCGGCAATAACCGCAACGTATACTTCGTACTGATAGAAAGAATGAAAAGGAAGAGCCGCGAAGACTTTAGAATGTTTTAATCCCCTTTTTCTTCCACGTTTTCGAATTTAATGTATTAACAACGCGTATCCCGTCATACATATATTTAAATAACATTCCTGAGAAAATATGCAGATATCAAACATTTGCTAAACCTCGGTTGTCAACAAGTACATCTCGGTAACGAATCTAGTAAAATTTACTAGCGTTCTCACATGTAATTAATTATTGTTTTTCTCTTAAATTCTTCCTCAAATTCAGGATATACAAGAATGTGATAAAATTTATTTTTATATTTTAAAAATTTGGCGTGATTAATTCAGTATAGGAATTAGTACAAAAATGCAAAATATTAATAATAAATTGTAAATAATATTTTTCAATTTATATATGTTTAACAAAAGTGTTACAGTCTTTATCATCTAGGTTTGGGTACTCACGATTTGAACTTCGAGTATTTCGTTGGAAAAGTTAAAATGAGTCTTCGTTAGAACATGCATTTATTCTAACGGTAATTATAGCTGCTGAACAACGCGACGCTCTCAACGCGGCTGAAAGTCAAAGGTTCTCGCGCGAAAGCGAGAAATAGCACGAAATATAAATACGTGCTAACGATCAGTTGATATCGATGCAGCACTATTTTTCGCGGTGGATTATTATACCGTGCAGGTGAAGAGAAATTACCTAGAATGCAATTTAATTCGCCCACTTTATTGTTTCTCGCGCTACATCGCGAAATTTTATTGCTCAGTGTCGTCGTAGGCATGTGAAAGCCAATAAATTTTACGGGATTCGCTATCGAGACATAATTGATCGGCCGACTATTCTCACGCTTCTTTTTCCTGTGAAGAATGTCGGAGTCGCCGAAGCCACTGAGATTTAAAAACTTTTCCTTCGTAATCATCTTATTAACTCACTGATCGCATTACGAGTGCTCAGGTAAAAAAATATTTTCTTCTTATGGAATGAATTCTATAAAGAATATACGGTCTTTTAATCTTACATATTTACCACATTTTTATTAAACAGGATTATCGAAGATATAAATTAGCGACATTACGTCAAATATTATATATATATTTTTTTTTAGGTATTATCACATTTCTTTTTATTATAGGTGTGATATATGATAATTGTTCCGCAAATCTGCAAAGTGAGCCGCATTCTTCTTTTTCGTATTTGCCGGATTTCTACATACCTGTCATCTTGCCTATTTTTTTGCTCAATCGCGACTAACGGTTCGATTTTTCGTGACACGATTGCTTATACGAGCTTAGAGCGAACAGTTAGCGAAGCGTGACGTATCGCCGCGAGCTTCTGCATCGCCACCGTGCGTATCCGGGGGTTTCGCGATTCAATTGAAGCGTTTCGTGTGGTACATCGGGCGAGCCGTGTTGCATCGGGTATCCCGTGTTGCGCGCGGGTTGATTGAACGTTTGCCGGACTCATGGGCCGGCTATACTTAGTAGCTCATTGATCGTCCCCACGGCGGCCCTCAATCATATCTACTTAAGCGAGAATCAAGCGGCTTCTACAATGGAGGCTGTTCACCTCTCGCGGCGCGTTCCTTCGTTCGACGCGCGGCGTGTCGAGTATGGGACGAGAAAACGAGGAATTATCGTCCGTTCGGTCAATCGTATTCCGCAATTACACTCATCACGTCCGAGTATGCGGGGTTGCTTGTTTGCACGAGCTAATAGCAAGATTGCCCAACTGTTTGCCTCTCCGAGACCATGTTCGCTTACTGAGGGTGGTTTATCGATTTCTCGCTTCTTACGCAATTCAATTACGAGCAGGACAATTGGATTAATTCGGAGCCTTATTATGCCTGTCAACGATGATTAAGTTAGATGAGCTTCTCCCCCTTGCGACTTTTATTCGCCGTAAACGTCGCGTCGCCTTCTGAAATTAATTATGATGTTTTTGATGAAATTATTGCCAATCATATAAGCTTCTTCGGAATGGCTATTGCCAATTGAAAAATCTAATGCAGTAAAGTCTTTCTTAAATTAATAAATATAGTTATTTGCTTCTTGTCATTGTTTTAATTAGAAATTGATTTAAACAGGCATAATCCATCATATTAATTATTTCTACATCGGGAAAGAATGTATGCTATGGCATTATTAATATTTGTAAGACACATAATGTTTTATGACATGTAAAATGAACTTGTAAGAGTATATACTTTTTAGAGCTCTTTTTTCCGTTGGATTTTTATTTTAATGATGATCGTCCGCTTTCACAAAATTCTCGTATTATTGTCAATTGTCGAGGCACACCTTGAGCCATTAGGTGGAAAAGGGAAGTTGTCGCTATTAATCATAATGCAGATAGCGATCAAATTGCCATCACGACATCGTAAAATCTGGTAGCACGGACGCCGGTGAATCTTTTGATCCGACCGTGAATAAAGCGATCTTCAACGAGCCGAATAAATGCCGCCGCATTACACGGCCCATTACGCTATGACGTTATTTACAAACAAACGCACGGCCGCGGACGCTATAGAAAATAAAGAACAACGCAGCGGAAGTCCATTAGACACTTCCTCTTATTAATACGCGGCCTCCTGTGCAGGGTCTTTTTTTACATGGAAAAAAAATGTACCTAATTGAAGTGGTATAATTTGTAAGGCCTCGTCCACAATAGTCGCACAGTCTGTGTTGCAGGTCGCAAGCTTGTTACGACAGCCAATCTGATGCGTCAATATTAAAATTGATGCTTCAGATTGACTATCGCAACAAGCTTGCGACCTGCGACACAGTTTGATGAGATCTAAAACGCGTGTGTAAGAGTTTACAGTGGTTACAAGCAAAATGAGACGTTAACCAATACTGTATGGGATTACTATATTTTACAGAAAAAATGTTACGTAATTTTTATTATATTTGTTATTCGCGTGCACGTATACTGCATTCAAATGCATTCACGCAAATATACAACACGGATTAATCGCGAATTAATTAGCAATAATGACATAATTTTAATTCGATTAAAAAACGAAAGATTATGAAGCTTAATATTTGTTATGAAAGATAAGACAATAAAATTAGAATATTTTTGATGAATTTTTTAAAATGAATCTCTTGAATGAATCGGCGCGCGCGCGTAGATTACGATAGAAAAAATTTTTAAAGGCTATATGTATTAGCGAAATTATAGACAGTTTAAAGTTTACGTATTAAATTCAAATGGATAAAATCAATTGCGTTTTATAATTGACGAAACTACGAGAATTATATTATACTACAATAGTATGATACAATAAATCATAGTACAATAGATATTATTGATCTAAAGGGACGAGAAAAATCGAAGATATAGTACGTGTGTTAAAGACGTTCCGCGCGACACGTTAAGCACACGATTGGAAAATTATGTGCAGACTCTGGTAATTAGCACGCTTCGTACTCGCGAAGGAAGTCTAATGATATTTAGCAGATTCTTTCTAGAGAATCGACGCGTTGAGAGAAGATTCTCGAGCTTGAAAGCCGACCGTCGCGTAAATCGTTTCCAGTTTCCATTTGTGATGTTAACTGCTTCCGCTAATAGCCGGTTGCGCCAGATTTCATTGTCGATGCCTCTAAATGGAGAACATGCCGGATAGTACTCGATAAAAATTGTCGTAGCATAAATCGGTCAGGTTCAAGGAGATTGCTGACTTATTGGGAATTCATTCGATTGCTACGCTATGTTTGCTGCATATTTTTTTGCATCACTTAGCGATAGATCCTCGGACAGCATTCTCAGAAAATTTTTTAAATATATCAAAATGAAATGGAGCAAAATATTTTAAAAGACAAATTTTTTTTGATGAAATTTTTATATTTTTATTTTTTTTATATTTATGTTAAAATTTGAACAATATGTATTACTTGTTTGCAATGATTACTGAAACTGTGCTATATTTATTTATTCGTAACATTTCGCTCGTTTCATACGAGAAATGAAATGAGAATGTAATAACATTTTATTCATTCGTACTGCGATTCGCAAAAACGCTAAATTCCATATAAAGATCCTAAACAGTTTTCTAATACATGAGCACTCGATGGATTTCTATAGCAATAGAGTCACGGAACTTGCATGAAGGAAGTCACAGAGACTGAAGATTAAGACCACCCAAGGAGTCACGGTGTTCGACTTACTGGATCTGACAAGGACATCGCTCATGATCCTCCGAATAACCGTTTAGCGAATTATACGTGTGATTTATACAGTGACTATCCCATTCATGATCTAAACAAAGATACATTATTTTAATTGGAACTTACATTTAGAAATAACATGGAAATTTTTACAATCTGCCTACTTTATGCGTCCCAAAAGATACCAATTCTAAATATCGCTTGTACGAAGCTTTTTTGATATTGCGTGTTATTAATAAATAGAAAGTACGAGCGGCATTTTAGAAGAAATCATTGTGTTCGCATATGTAAATGTACGGAAAAATTAGTTCCGATTTTCTACATTCTTTTGTTTTCTAATTTCTAGACGGAGATACAATCACAAAATTATTTGTATTAGAAATTAAAAATTTGCAGCAAGGATAGAAATAAATTAAGCTTTTTGCTTTAATTTTATTTTACTTTATCTTGCGAATTTCATCTTTTAGAAACTACAATATACATAATTATATTAGAAACTACAATATAATTTTATCAGCATAATTCTAATTCTTGAAATATCTATTCATTCGTTATTTTCTGATGGTCAAAACATTCGTTAGGGTCCTTCTGATTTAAAACTGTCGTGCGTTCTACCCTTCGCATCTTCACAACAAAGAAACGGCGGGAAAATGTCGAGAGGTCATAGACACGCGGAAACACACTGCGCCAGACCTCAAGACGTCGCGAATGGAAACGTTTAAATTGCAAACGGCGCATCGTAAAGCGAGAGGATCCAATCAACCTTTGCTTACGAGTCAATCGAGTCGTCGGCCTGCGACACCTATCGCTTTATGCTAATACAGGCGGTTTCGTTGCTGGCGAATAGGTTCGCACTGCCGCAACCGCGTCGAAGACGAACCTGCGAAGAGCATTAACTCTTAGAATTCTCAGACGCATGACGTGACGGTCTCCGGAGCTTATAATACATCGTATATACCATGTAATCCTAAACATGTATTTGTATATTCATATGTTTTTATATTAGCACTAAACGAAACTTGTCAAGAATAATAATAACGGAATGAGTAGATCAATGAATAGAGGCAAGAAAAATATATTCTTAGGTAATTGTTAACTAAAATTATCTATTTAGCAGCTTACATTTCTTAATAAATAAATAAAATAATTTTTAGCTAACCGTAAGTAGATACGTTAATCTTAAAACGAATTGAAATACAAAAATCAGTATTGTATTCTGAAATGTCTGTCAGAACTAGCGGATCAGTAGTGTGTACCAAGAAAGGAATGTGTATTAGAATTCTAATTTTAAATTCTATTTCAAAATAATATTATGGACTCTGTAGGCGTCGTGCAAGTATTTACACTTTAAGATTTGATGCGAGCGCAAGAGAGGTTTAACGGTGACGAGATGAAAATTATCCGGCTCGTGTGTGCATCTGATAAAGAGAAACGGTATATTTCTTCAACAATGGCATTGCCGATAATAAAGCAGTAACCCGAAAGTCATTACTCGGTCGCTTCGTTTCTTAAGCATCTGCATAAATAAGATGCCATAAAATCTTTGAAGAGTCGAGTTCTATGAGACGCGATATGTTTTGAACTGTATTCAGACACAATACGACTTTCCTGATGTAACGATTATGATTTGTAAAGGAATACTATATTTATGCAAATTTGTATATATTGTACGAAAAACAGTTATCAACACAAAGTTGTTTTTTTTACATTTTACAAAATGGGAAAGTCGCATGTTAAAAAATTGGAGGATTCGTATTGTTTACATTTCAAAATAGTACGAATTCATCAATGGATTTACAGATGCGTAAAAAAACAATTTTTTTCCAAGATACCGTCCTGTAAATATATTTGCGTATAAAATAAAATAAAATTATTCAATCACCTATGTACAAATAGAAAAAGTCGAGGATCTTGCTTGATTAGCCATTGAAGTTCGAAGTATTCACCAGTGATCACGCAAGAAATGCTTGCCTCGGGTCTGGCAATAATTCCGCGTTGAAACTATTCGTGAGATGATACACTGTGTCTAGTGTAGCGACAATAAATCCGAGGACGAAGATTTATGGCGCTGGGAGTGGTTTCGGACTTGATGCGTTAACATGCATTAACCCAAATACAAGAGCAACCACCGCGGGCAAAACGAGACCGAGTGCGAGACGAGTGTTCTTCCGTTCTTGTGCTTTGGTCCGATCTTTCGTGTCTGATCCCGAGGTAGATTGGTGACGCGCGCGAAGAACGGAGTACCGTATAAAGTGAAGCGATTAGGGACATACTTTGCTCCAAGTTGAGGAGGAACAAAAACTGAAAAATAGGTCGTTTCACTTTCTGCACGCGCAGTGTAAAAACGACGGGCGGATTTTGTTACGCCGTTTTTCTTCGTCTGCTCCTAATTACCGCGTATCGCGATAACTGTTGGTCGGTGCTAGAGGAGAGGTCACTAAATAAAATCATCGCGCGCCGCCTGATTGCGCTTTCGCGCTATAAATCACGACGTTAAGTCGCGTGCTAGCGCGCATCGAATTGCGCGGAAGTTAAACGCTAAAAACTGGGATTAAACTGACCCAATGCTAACGTGATTAATCGGCTTAAGTCATGGAAAGTGGTATTATCCTGGAGGTAATAATTATTAGTTCGACGTTAGGCCGCGCTTTTACTATTAGATCGAAGACGAAGTGCCGCAGTATTATTAACTACGTTCTTTTAATTTTCTAACAACGTAATTTGTTACTCGGCTTATTTAGATGCTTAATAAACGTATATTAGCTATACATTTATCAGTTAGGAAAAAAATATTTAAAAAAAATGTTTAAAATGAATAAGATTTCACTTTTTAACATTAAATTAAATTTTATTTTTAATTGTTTTGCTATTTCTTGTATTTTATATTTTTCATAAAAAATATTCTAATTTCTTTATTTAAAAAAATCCAAAGAGCAGTTTATTAAAATTTTTGCAGAACTTTTTATTGCCTCAAGTTATTATTTTTACGGTCACCTAGATTTTGTAAAAAAAAAGTATTTATTTATTATTCTCAAGAAAAAAATTATGTTGGCGATGTAATTGGGGAGGAAATTTTAGCACGATGGATGTAACTGTGTCAACTTTCCTTCGATAGAACTCTGAGATAAGACAAGGCCTCGAATCGCCAACCGCCAGAATGGACGATCAGTACAGTGGACGATCTCTCGATTCCGACGACAGTCCACTGTATAGAAAATGGCTTATATCTCGTTTTTAGGAACACTCTTGGCGGCTGCATTTAGACGCATCGGACGGCGTTTGCAATAGCGGCATCCGATTGCGTATCGGTGACCTCGATCGTCTCTCCATATATCTCCCGCTCTTATTATCTCTCTCTTTTTCTTTCTCTTTCTCCCTTCTTCCTTTCCATTCAATTCGTTGTGTCAATGATCCCACGCAGATCCGAGAGAAGGAAGCTGCTTTGCGCTCGCATGAGGTTCATTCGCTCAAGTGAATTATGAACTCTCCGATGTTATTAGCTGTAATGAGAAAATTATTTCTCGCCGATACACTTAACGTTCATCTCGACAATTATTTTCTTCTTACAATTACATACGCAATTGTATTCCATTCACATTTATCTACCCTACTCTACTCTAATTGATCGAAAGACGTTCATTAAACGTTCTTGTTCCTTCAATCTCACTAGCATCAAAATTTTAAGGCTGCGTTAAATCACATAATATCTATGAATATCACACTGAGCAAAGATTATCCGTAAATCTTGAAGTGAGCGGAAGTTATATAATATGAGAGTTTCTAATCTAAAAACAGATTTACGCGTATCGGTGTGTAATCTCTTTCAGCCGTCTCTATTACAGAAATATAATTGCGATTTTCTATCGCAAATCACTTGGACGTTTACTGCTGTGCGCGGTACAGTCTCGCGTGATGCCGCCGTGTTCCCTTCCGCGAAATCCCGCGCTCGGGATACCCGATTCTCAGGTTCGTATAAATTTGTTTACTCTAAATTATGACTCTAATAGATACGGTCGCGTGTCTCCCGACCGTTTCTTCGTCGGTGCATCGCACAAAGAAGGCGCATTATCTCCGAACGGAGGCAGCCGGTCTCGTCAGCTGTTTTCCTCGCGTGATAATCGGCAATTACCAATGCTGTATTATCGATTAGCGGCGATTCGATGGCGCAGATTATCTGTCAATGATTTTGAACTTGATCGTTTCGACGCCTACAAGAAATTAGAAATCGTCTCCGTTCGAAAAACAGCTCGAAGGGAAGCACGATAACAAGCACGATGGCGGATTCGCGGCGGTAGCTACATATAATTTGCATAAATAATGTCCACCGATCTATTGGCCGATAATTACTTCCCGTTTATTACTCTGAGATACGTACGCTGCTTAATTATAATTATTATCGACAACTAATTTCACTCGTAATTGTTAGGACCGCCACGATAATGTCCCGTTGCGTTATTTTACTATGGTGAATAAATGTAATTACACAGACGGAAGAACTGATATTCTCGTTATGTTGTTTCTTAGTAATGAAACAAATAGGTAAATATGATCGAACATGATTTATGGCTCTATTGATAAAATAATGATAAAGTAATAAAATCGCGCTTGCTCTAACGGAAGTTCCTATCGCGAGAAATAAAACGATACCAGCTTCCGTTAATTCATGGGTAGGGGAGCGGTATTTTATATCATAATCAGCTGTGTGGGGTGTATTAATCGTTATTGTTACTTAGATATCGCGCGCACGGAGGTGTACATCATTTTTTTGTCGATATCTAACCTATATACATAGCTTATATTCAGAACGCGATTATGACGATGTTAGCGCGTATTTAGCATATAGTGTTTATATTACATATGCTAGTAGCATTTTAGAATAACATATATATATATATAAAAACATATAAAATATAATTTAAGAAATAAAAGCATTTATCGATAAAAGCGCTGCTTTCTGAATACAGGCCACAATGTCCTGCTGGCAATTTAATTTGCTTAACTAACCACAAAATTAATCACAAACTGATTAATAATATTATAAATTTGAACAAAATAATATAAAACTCAATTCAGAGATAAATGTATGAGAGAGAGAGAGAGAGAAAAAACATAAATATATTAAAAATTAGATTAAAATTTTTTATTGATGAAAAAGAATTTTTATTTGTAGTTTGTGTTTTCTTTTATAAATAAATTACTCAATTTCTCGCATTAGTAGAAATCGCTTACAGCTAACGGAGAATTAAAGAACATAAAAAATCGATGGATAATCAATAGCTTGTAGAGCTTATACATTGTTTCACTAAGTTGAAAGAGCGATATTGCTTACATTATTGACCATTGGCTCGATGATTACAGCGATGAAGATTTACGTATTTATTCAGATAACTGCTCTTTCACAGTTTTCCACAGAAAGCGATAGAGCGATGAAAGAGAAACTGAGAAGAGGCTTCGCATTCTTTTACAATTCCGTCGGAGTGATGGATGAGTTCTTCGGAGAACTGTCGTCGATAAATCACCGATAACCGTGTTTTTTTAACAGTCTGTCTTTGTTTTCGCCGTTGCGCCGACAACGCCTCCCGTAAAATTGCGTTTGTGGCGGCGTCAGGTCCGTTGTCTCGTAAAGTGTACACTATGGACGTCATTACCACGTAATTAGCACTCTCCCCTTCTCCTGTTCCATTCCTCTGCGGCGTAATGAGTTCGAGCGTGGAAATTTGCATGTGAATCTCGCTACGGCTGCCGACATACCGCAAAACCGCATCCGCGAAGTCATTCTCCGCTCCGAGCTATGCGGGCACGAAGAGAAGACCGATCCGTTGTTCCTGCATGTGCGGACGCAATCGCGTGAATGCACCTGGCAGCAAAATTGGGTCGCGTGTCACGCCTGTCATCGCCATTCCGTAAACGTAAGAGTGAACTTCCGATTGTGTTTTCAACGTGAACGATAGAACATTGAACGTAGACTCGTTGATGTTCGAACTATGTGAAAAACGATATTAGTTATCGGTTGTTGATTGAATACGGCCTCCGGTAGAACAATTCCGGAACAGATAGCCATACGAGGAGAGACAGCCATTGTGGATTCTCCGGTAATTGCTGATACGATATGCATGAATAGTTAGTAAACATCATGGTGATTGATTGGAATTGTTTTGCGATTAGCAGTTTTACTCTAGCGGATGTTATTTTTTTACTCGGATTTTTCTCCTATCTGTTTAAAATTATTTTTCAATTAAATGAAATTAAAAGTTCGCTTCAAATCAATGACAAAATGGAAATTTATATAACTTTATGAAAAATAATCGTAAAATGATTTTCAAAGACCCCCCTAACCTTTATTTTTAAAAGCCTAAAAATTCTGCTTTCATATCTTATTAAATTTTTGTCTCGGTTAACAAAATTTGCTCAAGAAATTTTTACTTACGCGTCACTATTTCCAAATCGAGATCGCGCAAAGTTAATAAAAAATTTCAACTTTAAATTGACGCATAGAGTTGAAAAACATTGTTTTTAATTTATTTGAAACAATCTGAAAGTTTAAAGTCTCCTTTTTAAAATATTCTCTTTACGAAATTAAAATACAATTTTTTGTTGTTGAGTTATTGCGGTTTGAAATGGCCAGTATATTTCATCTTTTCATCACTAGAAATAGCGTCTCAGAAATTAACGTACTTTCTCTAAATCACAGACACTAGGAGGAATAATAACAGTTTGAATATATATCAAGGTGTAAGTGGTTACAAGACTTTTATAAGCGGCTGGACACATTAAGAGAATTCGCGATTTATGTTTCAGAGATGGAAGTGGATAAGACCATCTTACGTGCTTCAATTAATTCTAAAAGTAAAATTATATGAACAAATTTCTAATCTGATCGCATAACTTTCGTGGATAGTTCTCTCGCAAATTCAAATTATGTTCACAATACAACTCATTTTACTCGCGTATACTTGCATGCGGATCAGTCCACGTGCGTTTCGCGTGGCATCTGCAGCAGACACGTTCCCGTTGAGACAAACGCGGCACGTCGTCGCTTCTCACGTGCGCACGGCGAGAACTAATTGATCGTATCTCCGCGCGTGTTTAATAGCCAAGCTCTTTTACTGCATCGGAGTAAAGTCGGCGCGGCCGGCGGGCAAGATCATGGACGGCAATCGCGTCCTGATTTCGCTGCGGATCAATTTACCTAACAAGAGCGAGGACGCGATAAAGTTGAACCGTCGCGAGGCCGCGCGAACCCGTAATTAACGTCTCCGGTGAAACGTCTTGTAATCGCTTAATAAGCATCCGTGTGCAAATAGCGTGCGTTAATTGAGAATACACCCAGGGCGTCGTGTGGTCGGCGACTAGTGCGAAAACTATGAGGTTTCTCAGTACGACGCCCGATAATTCGCAATACTACGTCGGAAAACTCTTCGTAACCGGTTTTAACGACCGGCATTAAATGTCTACAAGTGTAAACGATAAACTTTTTCCGCGCATTTCGCGGAAAATAGTCCAATCCGCTCGTGTTAATGCGCCAGTAGTAATCAACGTTAATTACATTGTCGTCGATCTCGGAGAAATAGGAAAAGGAAAGAAAGAAAGAAAGTGAGAGAATGAGAGTGGGGAGGGGGGAGGGAGAGCAGCATATAGAGAAAAGGCAAATCGAGTGGCATTGATTTACGCTTGATTACATTTCCCGCGAGATCTCTGGCGCGCAGTTCTGCATAAGTGAATGCGCTTTGACGAGACGCCGCTCACGCTCGCTTACTTTCGATTATTTCTGCGCCGTCATGAATGAGACGTCCGGTATTCGCGCCGGCTACTCGCGGTAGTAACGCTATTTAAAATGCCGACGTGAGATACATATTATTCGACGTGTTACTCATGAAGGTAGAAAGTGCTCGGTCGTCCGCGTGATGTACCGCGATGCATATATGTTCAAGAAGAGGTGAATATGCGTGCAATTCGCCGTTCACCTTCGCTGGTCTCTGACAGAAGGTGACGAGGGTTAAAAGGTGGAATTAGAGGGAGCCTCTCAACGGAAGGTCGAGCTCGCGGGCTAGCACAATCCGATGTTCGTTTCTGCATGCGTGCACGTGCGGTATACGCACGTGCGTGATGTACGTGCTCGCCATCGGGCCACCGATGAGCACGTTTCCATCGCGATTAATCGATAAACGCGCTTCGTTTCGGTAGCGAACGCGCGCTTCGATCGATCTTTGTATCTCGTAAAGCGGATATTAATCGTAGAGACGTATTTAATGGTTTGATGAAGCATACCGGCATTATTCATCATAGAGAGATGTGTTTTTATTTCTACACAATTCAGCATGACGTGCACGTTTGTTTAACAGAAGAAATTGAACGTCGAATGCTACTACTCGAATGCTAATACGCTAAAGTTATATAATTAATTATTTAACGTTTTAATATTTAATACTTATTAGTTACGTGAATATTAATATATGTATTTACCCATCAAGTGTCAAGCATTATGATATTCTATGTATATGTAACACTTATCAAAGTTAATTAATATAATTAATTATTTTATATTTCAATATGTAATGCTTATTTCTGAATATTAATTAAGGTTCTAATGCGTCGTATGCATCGTAATATTCGTAATGCAAGTGAAAATCAAGATTCATTGCTAAGATATTTGTTTGAGGAGAGAGAAGGAAATAAATAATTATAATATTCTTGAATTTATGATGAAAAGATTTTATTCAATTACAAAAGGATCTTATGAATTCAATTATAGATCTGTCAGTTGGTTTCCAATTCTTCATAGAGTAGTTATTCGATCTTATTTGGGGATGAACCAATCTCGATGAATCACATTGAGACTCGTTCAGCTGTCAATTTTGTATGGTCGACCCTACACTATTGGATCCAATTATCAATTTTTGCTGGTATTCGATTCAGCTGTCAAATTGAAATGCAAATGGCTAAAGGATATCCTTGTAGTTGCGAATGAGGTAATAACAAGATCCTTCGTTCTGGTTTCAGGTACCAAAAAGCGAGTCGACGAAGTAGCATCACCAAGGACTATCCACGACTTGCCGGAACACGTTCTCACATGTGGCCTGTCACTTCCCGGTAAGTATTTAAAAAATAAAATTTTTTCTGAGAAAAGATTATACAATGATGATAATTTTTATCGTAATTATCTGTTATGACAAAAGATATTGGATTTGTATTATAGATCGACGAAACTCGGAATTTAAAAAACGAAAAAAATTGAAACTATGATTTTCAACATTTTTACGATCGTATATTTCTTAAATTATTGCCAAATGTCTATTTAGAATCTATATATTCCAGATTATTTAAAGAGAAGATGAAATAAGATTGTAGGTTTCCAAATTTAAACACTTCGCGATAGTCGATTGCGCTTTTGTTGTAAGCCTTTGTCTCGCGTTGAGGTGCTCCACATATAGTAGAAGCAACGGCAGAAACGTGAACTTACGCTACACACGCGACTCCACGTTGCTTCTCGCGTCGCGTTGCGGAAGATAACAACACGCGGTGACCGCGGAGGAGTATGCGGAAGCTGGGACACACCCATCCACCACGTAGGGCTCCTAAGCTTGGTTCACACGCCCCCGCATCTTCTGCTCGTTCTGTGCATCTATTTACGTACTTCGTCGAGTACCGGCAGATACTTCCCCGGCAAGCCGTTTCTCTCCCTTCTACCGTGATTCTGCCTTGTCGAGTGCGCCATTCTCTCGGCCGTTCTCCTTGCTCTTCGTCCCGTATTGTCCCTTTCTCTCCCTTTCCGTGAGGCTCAGCTGGTCGGATCTGCAGATATCTAACTGTATTCCCATAGTTGGCGCAGTTGTTGCTCTCTGTCGTCGATTAGCGCACGGCGGGAAGAGGTAGTCGCTGGACGATAGCTGAAAGGAGCCTGACCAAAGATTAACCCGCTAGTGTTCGCATCACGAAACACGCTTTGCCTTAAATTACCATAGAGAGTATATAACGATCAAGTATTTAAATAAGCATATACATGTATTTCATGTTCATTTCTACCAATGTAGATTAACTTTAATCTTGATTTATCTTATTTTTTTCTAGTTTTGAAAATTATAAAAAGATAAAAAAGTAAATTAATCTAAGATTAAAGTTAATCTACATCGATAGAAATAGGCCTCAATGAACTCATGTCGGATAAAAATAATATTATACCAAATATTTTTTTGCAGTATATGAGAGCTCATCATAAATAAATGAATAAATTTATAGAACATAAAATTTATTTATTTATAAGGGCATAAAAGAAAGTCTTGAATGCAGGTATCAATTGAGAGATATAATCATTACAATCGAACGAATATTACCCGAGCATTCGATTTTCTTGGTACAGTAAATGCGATTATTGTGATGGTTATCGCGTTATCTCGTGATAATAAACTGGAAGTGATATTAATCTACTAAGATCGATTAAAAGCAATATGTGATATCTTTATGATATGAAATGGAGAAATCACTTCATCGAACTTTGCTTTAGATCGAGTAAAGTCTCTATTTTTTCGGCGTGTCTAATATCGACATCGTTCGCGTAACCAGTCCCTCCTTCAAAGCGGCGTCCTGCAACGGTAATCGGGTGAAAGGGAAAAGCGCACTCGGCCGCTTTAATTGCAACCGAGTGTGGGATATACGCGACTCTTTTGTGTCTCGATTAAGGAGGGACCCCTTGCAACAACATTAACGTTAACTATCCACTTACTTGAACATGAGTTACACGCTCAGTTCGCACGCCTTCGTGTTTCTCGCGCGTCCATCCATTTATATCCTCTTCTCGTAAAAGGGCCAATGGTCCCTTCCGCCTCTCTCCGTCTCAATGAATGCTCTTCTCTGTTTCTCTATGTCTCACACACGTACTGTTTCGTATATCGCCATGCACTCCTCTTCCCGCTACCTTTTCTTACCTCCTGGTATCACCTCAGTGCTTCATGCTCCCTTCGCGTGCCTTGTATTCTCCCTCCGCTCCTTTCTTCCGCCCGTCTTCGTGGTTCGCTCAACTGGCCGGATCCACGTATGTCTAACTGTATCCCGTAGTTGGCAAAGCTGCCGCTTTGTCGCCGATTAGCTGACTGGTACGCGGGCAGGCAGAAACGATGGGCGACGATCTAATGGGCTCCGGCGTGCTTCGAACGGGAGAAATCAACGGTAAGAAACACGTCGTGCCATCAGTTGTTAATTTTAATTACAGTAAAACGCACGCGGCGCTTCTTACGGGACTCGGTACGATCGCGCGAGACCCTTAGAGGTGAATTGCCCTTTCACAGCTAGGTAAAAGCGAACTTACACAGTTTACATTAAATGATCGTCTTCAACGACTCATGAAAAGCGAATGAACAATTAAGTTTTTTTCTAAGGGAATAATTAGAGAAGGACTATATTAGTGTAATATAATTCAATGTAATCTTTTAAAAAATCCAGTTAAATGTGTAATACTAATTATAAATCACTCAATGTGCTCTTTTTACACTTTTGGTTGATAATCATATCTATTATTAATCTTTATAGGATGGGAAAGCCATCATATCTCATATCAAAGTAATATCACATAGTAGCATTATTGAAACAATGTCATATTTTGAGACAAGGAATATATACAAGGAGATAATGAATTATAATAAATTTTAATTAGGAAAAACTAAGATTTTAAAAATAGACATCCTCTTTAAAGGTAAATAATAGAGCAAAGAAGAGAATTTCTTTTTTTTCTATTTTTTTTTAATTATTTACGTTGTCTATTTTTCGTTTGCTGCAGATGCTTTGTCAAACTAAACCGCGGATTCACCTTCAAGTAGATCCTCGCGGAAGTATTTTCTGACTGTTCTTCGGCTCGACCCACGTATCTTCGTACTTCACATTCCCGCACCTATTTATACTGCCTTTCTTTTCCAAAGATAGTTCCTCGCGTGTCTCGTTAGGCTCCTCTCGTTTCTCTTTCTCCATCCATCGATTCCGCCTTCAGTGCTCGACGCTTGCGGTGCTCTCCTCCGTCTAGTCGTGCTCACTTCCTTCATTCCACCACCTTGATTGCAACAAAGCGCAACGTTGTTTCGGTTTCGTGGGATCCCGTTGGAGTTGCCCGCGGGGCTCAGTTTCCGACTTGTCTCGAGCAATCTCCGCGAGATTTTCCGACCGTCTCACGTCGCTCCGATCTTCTACACTTTAATGTTTACATGTGCACGTTGCATGTACCATTCCTCCTGTGATACCAATGCGGTACGCGATGAGAACGTAGGAATTTACGAGAAAGTCTACTGTTGACAATCTGCCAGGCGGAAGCGCACTCTGTCCGTTCAAGAAATCTAACCGCTATCTTTTAGATAATCACCTATTGTGCAAAATCGCACAGGATGCAAGGACTTTATATGCATAACGTACTTATTCTACTCACTCTTGAAATAACAGTGCATGCATGGGCATGATGATCGTCAATTGCTCGGCTAAATAAGAAGAACACTAACAAAATTATCTTTCAGCTTGTTAAAAGTACAGTTGTATTTTTTACATATTTATAATGTAAATGGTGTTATTTTTACCTTAATGATAGCTGCGCTTCTTCGCTTTGGTGAGCAATACTATTAACATTTTTTACCGTCACAGATGTCTGGTTTATAAAAAAATAAAAGGATTTGTAACATTTTACGGATAATGAGTAGAGTATTATTCAATCATTATTGCTTTCATGTTGTGAGAAA
Organism: Mycetomoellerius zeteki; assembly: GCF_001594055.1. Lineage (NCBI taxonomy): Eukaryota > Metazoa > Arthropoda > Insecta > Hymenoptera > Formicidae > Mycetomoellerius > Mycetomoellerius zeteki. The sequence continues at coordinate 1,536,391 of NW_017256147.1, forward strand.
TATTTGATTTATTTCGACACGAGCACGGGATCGTATAAACTGTGTAAAAATATGTATTGAAAGTTAAACACAAATAGCTAATCCGCTTCCCTAGCCATCGTCTAATGTTACAAGTCTCGTGGTGTACGAAGTGGGTCTCTCAGTACGTCATCCGAACATGCTTCTGCTTCCTCGTCATTGATTCTTCGCGTTCTTCAAGCAACGGCAGCTCAAGACTCCCTTGTTATATCCTCTCCTTTCTCCCTAGTCGTTTCCTTTCCTCTTCCCACGGATTCCCTGCTGGAGAGATCACCGGGTGCCTAACTGTAATCCCGTAGTTGGCGAAGCTGCCGCTTTGTCGCCGATTAGCTGGTCGAAGCTTGTGCCTAGCCGAGCCGCGGTCGCTTTAAAAGAGGTGGGACGGAGCAGGAAGAGGAAGCGCAGGAGATCGCCGCGTCGTGCCGCGTTTACGCCCGCCGGGCAAAGAGGTGCAAGTACGACAAACGACCGCGGCCGAAGTTCAAGCGGGTGCTTCGAGAGAGTCGGATTGGAGGGCATTAACGAGCCCGCGTGTACGGTGACGGTCTTTGCGACCGTCACGTATTTTCTTACTGCTTTTTTTGCAGCTTCTATAGACGGAAAATCTGTGGAAGCGACTCGTGCACGATTGAAATTTTGCTATCTAGTTCTTGCTTGATTAAATCTAGTCGACTTATAAGAAGGTTTGATCAATTAGCAAACTCGTTCCACGTCCATTGACTCAATTTGTCGACTCAATTAGGCATATCCGCATAAATTATCGAAAAAACGTTGCCACGTCAAGAGAAATCGTCTCGACTCGATTTGTGCCAGGAATCGTAGATTTATAAGGTAGCTCTCCGCGTGGCGCGTACACGGTCGCAGCAGGTGAGCAGAACGTGTAATAGAATCCTCGAGAGCAGCGGTTTGAAATTATACAGGGTGCTTCATGAAGTTTCCATTGAACTTATCGATTTTTCGATATACTTAAAGTGAGATTTTCTTGTATAAAAATTCAAAACTTAATTCGGAAGATTTAACGTTCAAAGAGAGAGAAAGAGAGAGATTAGAGCGAATGTAATTTTAGGAACGCAGCTAATTGATTAGCGTAGTTAATTACAGATTTGGGTAACATCCTGCAAAGTTTAATTACATAAATATTTAATATTATAAAGAAAAATATAGCATTCTATCAAATGTTTCTTAAATATTAATTTTGATATAAAGTTTATGAAGCACTCTGTACTTTGTGCTCTGAGGAGCGTGATATATCAGCGTGATAGCAGCTGAATATCCTCGTTAAATTAGACGAAGAACGAACGATGACGAGGTCGAGCAGCGGTGTAAATTGTGACACCCTGTACGTATTTACACGTGGTGTGATTTACGATTTTATGCAGGTCGAACTATGTCTGCGAATCGTATGTGTGGCAAGACGATTGCCCGTGCCTCTTCTTCACAGGGTTCAAACTAATGCGCAGATCAAACTGATTCGCCTAACTCGAACTCGTGCACGCTGCATGCTAACCCGCTGTAAGTCTCGTGAAAGCGGTCGACTGTTTACGACCTCTCGCTCAACGATAAAGTCGTTCACGGCGGCACACCGCCGTCGTGGTGACTTGGCCGAGACTAATCTTCGTCTGACAATATATACACACACACGGAAGATCGAGCGTAATATGGGATTATTTAAGCGGTTGAAAAGGTAAATACACGATTGTTTAAGACCGGTTTCACTTGTGTCGGTTATAACCGACTTTAGTTTTAATAGGCTGACTGCTATATGCAACTTTCGATTACCTCCGTAAAAATCTAGTTGAAAGTTATATGTCTAGCGTTATGATGTGGCAACTTTTCAAATGTACCTGCTGAGTCGTTCGAGTTGCTTTTCATTGTCAGTTAATTAAATTTAGGAATTTTCTAAACATAATTGGTTGCGTTTTATACATTATTGAAATATTTCATATATAGTGACTTATCGTTTTATACACTATATAACTATGTCACATTCAATATCATTAACGCAACGTAAGAGTTGTATAATTACTATTTTGTAAATTAATTTATTACTTGCGAACACGACGGTTTTCCTAGGGGATTTTATTTTATTGAGATAGACAAAATTGCGGCTTGCAATTTGGCATACCCTGTGGTTTAGGATCAGGTACTTTTAACAGGAGAATATATCAGGTATGCAAAAGAGGAAGTGAAATGAGGATCCGGCACGGAAGATCCATATCACCGCCTACGGCCGATGCTACTAGACGAACATTTGCGATAGGTAGATGTACTGGAATGGTAGACACTAAAGATATACTAAAGGTGATTAAGTAGATGCGGCGGGAAAATATGATTACACACGGTCGAAACGATTAATCCAACCTAAGATGATCAGGTGGTAGTATTTAGGCTCTTCTAGTATCAATATTAATTAAGACCATACATTTGAATGGAACTATAATTTATAAATATGCGTGTTTTATCCTCGTGAGAAAGTATATTCGCATTATTGTCCTTTAAATAATATCGATTATCCAAGAGAAGTGCAATACTTAGCAAAGAAAAAAATTTGAAATATTTATAAATAAAATATTTTAACTATTAATTAAAAACAGAAAATCAATATATTGTTATATCTCTGTAATTTAATTCTCCGTTTGTGAAATCATATTTTTACTCCCTCCGTCTAGCCTAAGTTTACTGTTTTAGGCTTTCAAAAGATGTGGAAAAATTTATGGTTATTTTTCAATATGTTTATTATATTACGAAATAGTTTTTTAACGATATTTTAGAAAGGAAAAGCGGACTCTGCCTTCCTTTATTTCGAAGAAATTTAAGAGTGAAATTTTGCGCCAAAAAGACTCAGATTGGCAGACAAAAGGTTGATAATATATTTTGAAATCTATTCTGTATTTACACATAACACATACAGAGTAATTAAAAAGTAATTTATTGTTTTTTTTGAATTGTTGTGACATTGAACGTTTTTGTGTCGCACGCGCGATTATTGTTTTATAATTGGTGCTTTGGGAACAATTCGGAACGCCGGCGATAATCCCATTCGTTTTATTACGAAAGTCGACCTACGCGCTAATAGCGCATGCGGGTATTTAAATCGAGTACCATCATATCCGGCATTTCATAGCTGTCATCGATCGATCGCGTTCAACTGGTCGAGCGTATCGGCCGGTACTCTCGCGGGCCTAATTACATGGAAGTATTTTATTATCGTGACACCGTATGCCGCCCGCGATGAATCAATGGCCATTTATCGTACGGTAACGCACACACGCCTTGATGCGTGCCTGACCGGCAACAGGAGGCTCGTGGCCTTCATGTGGGTGGAATAGGCTAGAGAGTCTTGCACGTCGTCCTCAGAAAAACGGCGATGTGTGTGTTGCGCGCATCGGGATCGCGATAATTTATCACGCGTGGAAAATAGCGAAAATTTACGTCTCTTCCGCGCCTCACCGCCCGCGTATGGACGAGTTATGATAATAGACGTATTTATGAGAAGGGGATTTCTCGTGCCGGTTCGAATCGCGCCCCAAGTTTATTAGCCTAATTAGTTATGCATGGTTTACGGTACATTGTGCGTTATTTCGAGCGTACGAGCTTCGAGCGACGTAATAATTAAATACGTAGCAAGAGAAGGTGGAGACTACCGTACCATCGGTACGATAATTTTTAACTGTACATTGGTATACAAGCTTGTAATATATGAATCAGATATACGGATCACATTCTACATACAACAGTAAAAGTAGGTATCTAGAAAAATGTGTCGCGGAGTTAAGAAGCAACATAATTCGGAATTCTATGCAATTCTTATGAAAAAATGAATTCTATGAAATAAATGTCGTTTAATATGTATTATATTTTTTTTATATATTTCTGTATCAGTTTAACAAAATAATTCATTGTGGGCACAGTTTTCTAACAGCAAGACTTACGATTGGTGTGTGTTTGCTACTAGATCTTATATTTTTTTAAGAGAAAATATATTCGGTCAGCGTTGCTTAAGGCTATACTCAACCCTTTGCCTTGTAATTAGGGGATTACGAAATTGTTACTTTGAGAATATATCGAAGCGTGGCTAAGCCGGGATATAGGTACGTGCCTGCGAGCGTGCAAAAAGAGAGGCATATATTCCGTTACATTCGACATGCGATAAACTATGTGATCCACCATCACCGAAGCATCATCTCGCTCCTCATCGAAGATGGCACGCGCATATCTAAACATGAGAGCGTAAAGGCTGGGCAAACACTTCGATATCACGATTTCAGCGATTTAGAAACGGCTCGTTACGGCTATGCGATCATCGGCCGTATCTCGTGTTATTACGAAAATCGCGATTACCCGATTCACATAATTACCGCCTTTACCGCTTGTATCGTGATAGTGAGAAAATTAGAAAATCTTAGGGATCTCCTATCCCGTATTCATAAAGCGCGTGACGCGATTTGTCTTATTTTTCACAAGTACGTGCGACGATCAAAAAAAGATTTAGAAAGTAAATGCCACTCGAGCATGCAAATTATAACAAAACGCTTAGAAACGTTTCCAAGTTGTAATGAAACATTTAGAAGTGCTACTTAAAGATATGAATTTACATATATCGGCTGTAACGATTTAATGATACAAATTTTAGAAAAGGAATAATTAGAAATTCAGCCGTGGAACGTAAACTGTCTTTGCTGGCGCGAATAAATTTTCCTCTGTTCTTTAGAGATTACTCAAGGTGGGATGTTGTTCAGCACGTGCGCCAAGTAATTCAGATTTTCCGTTCGAATAGTTGAGACATTAGCCGTGCAACTGGCAATGAGCTTGTGACGAATAGCGATATTCGCTGGTAGTGCTCACGCAAGTCGCAAACTGTTAAAAACATGAAATGTGTATCTTGCATTAGGATCGGCCAGATTAAGTGGATTCTAGTTTCCGCTTCTTTCCGTGTTTATTCGCTAACCTTGCGGCTAATGAAGTTTGAAAGCCGCGAAACGCGAACGTGTATGCGTATGCAAATAGGGCTTATTTATGAGTCTGGATATTCCTGCGTCCTATAACAAATCAAAGGCTTTCTGAAAATCCAAGCATGCATAAATTGGAATCATGTAGCATCCGCGTTCGAGGAAAATTTTACTATAGCTTGTTTGTAAAGATTCTGGATTTCTATCTAACGGAGACGATAAGGATTCAAGCAATCCTGCTTCCTTGCTTATTCTATAAAATGTTATTAAGAATTTTTGGCTATCTTCGATTTTTTTTGGAGTGCACAGTAGTTTACGATTCTGTGGTCGCGCATGGTTTCTCTTATATATAAATAAATTATTACAATCTATGTCAGAATCTGACCCTTTGAAGTACTTATCCTTCTACGCACTTTTTTCAATAATACCATTGGATAATTATGCCTGTAGTTTCATTTATCATTAAATTTATTAATTATTCCTCGTTTTAATTTGGCATTAATGATTCATATTAAGTAAACAAAATAACAGGTATACGCGTATTTCGAAACGAAAGTGCGGTCGAAATATGGGTTAATGTATTTAAAAAAAACCGCAAATTTGCAAGCAGAACATTATTCAAGAAATTAATATTGTAATTTATCGCGTAATCTACGGCAGCCATGTAAATCTGTTTGTCGTAAAACTTACTGTGTTACGGGTATGCGCGCTCGGCGAGCTTTGCTTTCCCTCAAAAAATCGCCGCGAAATCATACCTCTCGCCATTTAATATCGGTGATGCACGCGAGACGGCGGAGCATTATAATTTTCGATACTCGATAATCACGGCCCGGCCCTCGTTTTAGGTGCTCTTTAGGCCGCGGCCTGGGCACGCAGGCAATTACGCGGTAATCGTAGATATCGCGCACGCAGACTGAATTCAGGGTACGACCCAGATCCCAAGAGAAGAGGAGGCTGTCCGATGTCGACGTGCTGCATCGCGCGGCGCAGGATAAGGTTTCGCCGAGGCCAATCGATAATGCCTCCTCGAGTGATCGATGCACCTCGCCCGATTATCGGCGTGCGTTATTAACCGTCGTGCAGATTTTCCGCGGGACTAATCGCGATGCACGCGGATCCCGAAACGGGGCGACGGCTGCGTTATTGGCGCCGTGCGAATAGCCACACTAATTGTGAGCACTAAAGAAAGCCACAAGCCATAGCGGTTGATTTGTTCTCGACGGAGATACTTAAAGAAACAGACTGTTGCCAACTGCATTTATTGATTGAATTAATTGAACACGCACGGTTCTAGGTTCGCCAACTTCTGCGATTTATTCGCTTTCTGCTACCGCGAATTTACACTAATTCCCTCACCTTAATTACTGAGAGCGATACATATTCATGTGGTTGCACAAATTGTGTTGTGCTTTTTGTCTAATAGTTTGTTCTTCATTAGAAACACTATTATTTTAATTAATTAGTGTGAATTACATTACAAAAGCTAACGTACGTAATACATGTAAGATAGTATGTAAGATAGCATATTGATGAAAATTATCCTCTAGCAAGAGCAATGGACTTATCACAAAATACAAAGAGACGAATGTGTTCATTAGTCAAAATAAATATCTCGCAGATATTTACAACTAATTTCTTTGCGAAGATCCACGTTCCTAGCTTCTAATCTCTTAGGCAATGCGATATTGATGATGTTTCATTAATCAGTGACATATATCTGATTTTAATTTTAAAAATTTACATCTTTGAAACACTATTTGTATAGATAGCCGCGTGATAATAAATGCACTTCGCGGATTTGTCAGAGAGGAATGCAAACGGTAATCGCAATCGCAGATTAGACCCAACAAGTATGTCCAATCAATATTTCTCTCATTTAGATACTCCTTCCTAGTGATCAATGCGCTTCTGATGATCATTGCCGACTAACGTTTTGTACGATTTATTAACTCACCGTGAATTTTCTATTGCGCTAATCACGTTTATTATCAGCCCAAAGCCGCTATCTACAGATTATATATATTTGAAACAGTAATTCAGTAATTAGATTTACGCAAAAATATGAAATTAATTTCTTATGTTAAACGTCGATTCGATATGTAATTTTTTCAAATCTAAACGTACAAACTGAGAATCGCAATTTTAAATCCTGCAAAATAATCTATAGATACTAATAATGTCTAAATTGTTTGAGAAAAGTTATCCGAATTATTCGAACTATGTAATCAGAGTAAACCATTAACTTAGAACATGATCAGATTTACTCATAACAGCTGTGTATATATTACGCGTTTCATATTACATTCCTGTGTTCATGTTTAATAAACGACGCTAGAATACAATACACGAATTGATCTGTTTTGTAAGTGCTTTATGTAAGCGATTCTAAAACATCAACATTTCGCGCCGCTCTTGTGCGAGAAAGTAGTAAATGCACTCACGGGTAAGCCGCTCGACGGCAAGAAATGCATGCAAGTAGTAACTGCCGCTGCATATTCGACCGGTTGTTATGAGAAATGTCCACGTGGACGTAAGTAATGTCTGACCAGCAGCACACACGGTAACTAATACCCTAATGCTTCCAAGACTCAATCGGAAATAATCAGAGAGGGTCGTAAATATCGATATTCGAGTAGCTGAGAGAGAAAGAAAAAGAGAGAGAGAGAACTGTTCGTTACCACAGACTCTCGACTTTACCGTTGACTTCTTTATTATTCACAAACAAGATCTACGAGTTAAGAAAGATGATATTTAGCCGCTCCCTATAACAAGTTCACGAATATTAACGTAATCATAAAGCGGCTGTTAAATTCTAAAAAAAACTTGCATTTCTAAACGTGGAGAAATTATAAATTTTTTTTATTAATGAAACCCTTAAATTGATGAAACATTTAGCTATTTTTGATCATCAGTTGTGATTAACTAATAGTTGTACCAGATATTTTAACATCTGTACTTGATTAGGCACGTATCTCTTTATCGAATTATTTGCTCACGTTGCTCGATGTTGCGCTCGTAAACAAGGATTCGAATAATCTTGCATCGAACCATCTCCGATCGGCATATAACCGGGAGGTACTCTTGATCGCTTCTGCAAACGTAAATACGCCCACCCGCCGAAGACCCGTTATCGACCGCTCTTATCACACCGATCTGTGTTCGTGGAACGAGTCGCTTCTCGAAACCTGGTCTGTGCTCCGATCTTATTTTCTAGGGAAACCGGCATCGAACGCGGAGAAAAGATTCGCACGATTCGCATACGAAAGATCGGAGCAAATTCTTCTCGGATCGGTGCATGACTTTTATACATAATAAAAGGAACGTGCTAATAAATTCTACGTTTACAACTTTTGGAAATCGTTTTGTTTTAATATGTCTTGTAATTATTTGAACAATAAACTTTTCTATAAATGACTTTTGCGATTGAGATTTTGTTTCAAAATTATAAAAAGAATTAGGAGCAGAATTTAAGATTCAGATTTCATTGTGCTTTTAGATTAGAAAATTAATAAATGATATCTGAAAATATTTAGAAGAAATAATTATAATTAGAATGATTAAGATTTTTTTCTTTGATTTCTTGATGAAAACAATAAAGTTGAAATCAAAATAGTATACTTTATATAGTACAGATTTTATGTAAAGGAGTATTTAGATATTGTTCATAATAAAAAATAAGACGGATAAAAATGTAATATTTCGTGTAATTATTATGGAAAAAGAGGAAATCATAAAATTTTTATTAGATGTATTTTAGTGCGTGTCGTTTATAGCGCAATATGTATGGTTTAATAAAACAGAATATGCAAACGAAGCTGCGACCGGTTGGTCTGTTTCTGCTCGTAAATAGTAATGGGCATCTGTTGGCGTGGAGGCGTGAGATTCACCATTGGAGGCCTTGCATCGTCAGTGTATTAGAGAGTAATGTTAGTGGAACGAGACGTGAGTGAGGAACATAGTAAACAAGAAACAAATATATGGACACTTGTTAAATATTCGTGCAATAGAAAACGCATAATCGAAGAATTAATAAAGTTAAAAAGTTAACCTTGAACATTTTTTATATAATCAAAAAGATTAAATAATAAATATAATTTATCTAATTTTCAGCCGAAGAGATTTTTCTAATATTACGTATTAAATAAGGTTACTTTTTCCGATCTTACAGAGAAATAAATTAAATTTATTATAACATGTCAATTAATTCTATATATATTTTAACTATCTTTTAAATTTAATTCAAAAAATATTGATTGCTATATTACATTCCGTAACAATTAGAAAAACATGTTGACTTCATGAAGCTAGTCAGTAATAAATTATGCGGTATTGTAACGCAATGTAAATTATTTTTTCGCATATGGAAGTATTTATTTCTTCTTCGCGGCGTTGTATAATAGCGTGAGAGTAACTAGGCACATAAATTCATGTTACTCTGTAAAATAGGCGGATGCCACGATGATTCGGCTTTCTCGAATCGCATTAGGCCCGATGCGTCAGCGCACGTGCATCACGCTGCATCACGCAGTGCAACTGCATCCTTCTCGGCGGACGTGCAATCGACCGCGCGAGCTCGATCGTGTACATATGTACGTACGTATCCGCGGTATACTTGGACCGCACGTGATTATGGTTATCACGTCGACGATTGGATCAAGTGCATTAGCCACGCACGAATCGACTATACATGCCGCACACACATTCTGTATCACCCCGACCCTGGCTCGGTCATGCCGGCAGAATACTTTAGGATGAGATCGAGAGACGAGGGCGTGATCCCGCGATCTTTACGGCCGATGCAACCGCATTCGTGCGATTGAGAGTCAAGGTCATGGTTGTAAAGTTTGTATTTACTTCGTAACGCTTCAGCATTACCGGTTTCGCGAGTCCTCACTCGCAAGCTTGCTCAACGGAGTCTCTACAAGTGTTGACAAGCAGGGTTCAACTGCGGTGTGAATCACTGTTTTTCGAAGGAATTGGGTACATGCGTAAAGTAATTTTTATATTAAGGATTCACACGATCGCTCGCCTCTGACCCGTTACTTCTTGAAGCTTACTTTGTAAACGGCTGAATGCACGAAAGATACGTAAAGAAAATATATGACAAATGCAGTACATGAATACAAGACTTGTAACGATGGCGAAGATATTTTCTGTCATCTGATTGAAATATCTTCCATGAGATTTCGTAAACAACCTCTGTCTGTGAGTTTGTTTCGATATTAGGTCCATTCAGTAGCGTGTTTTCTAACGGAGATCCATTCCGCCACTTACTAATTGACTGGCCGGTCTCTCCCATGGTTTCTCAATAACGGTCATGATGGAAAGATAATGCCGGGGCGCGGTTAACGTCATCTTAGCGTCGCGATATGTGCGCATCGGGTGTATACAAGCGAGCGCACGACACGAGGTTCGGGTCAAGGATCGAATTGTGTGTATACCATATATATATATATGTTCCCGCACTCGGCTAGAACACCTGGAGCATGTATCGCGTATGATCGACGACTGGTTTGCAGAAGTCGATGGTCCGTCGAAAGGTGAAAGATTCAAGGTTAATAGAGGTGGAGATTTTTTCCCGTATTACCGCGGATATTTTTCTAAACGAGAATGACATGTCTCTTGATCCTTATGCGTCAATCCAGCTTTCCAAATAGTAATACGATCTGGAAATTTTGAACAAATAGTACTCTCAGAATATTAGGTGATATCTCTTATTGGACAAACTTTCTCACTTATGACACTACAAATTTTTGTTTATTTCATTTGTAGATATTTACTTGTGAATTTAAATTTGAATGAATCATACTCAATATTTATTTTTTCTTTAAAATAGTTACATCTGGCATTAATATTAATTTTGCGTAATTTTCTAAACTTTACAGTTTTAATAAAAATGGAGATAAATAATGCAAAGTGTCAGTGATTAATTAATGAATAATCTCATTGGCGAAAGTGAATATTCGTCATGCGGGTAACTGTACGACGTGCAGTCGAAGTCGAAAGAACGTTAGTCAAGCCATTAATTTGTCGCGGCGAAGTTACGATCGCGGAACTTCCTCGACGGGCTTACATTGCGAGAAACTTACGGTGCTACTTGCTACGGCGAATGTATAATCGCCGATTACCCTAACAAGTACGTGGTGGTGCATTGAGGCGACTAATTAAGCGATTATAGCATCCTGGGCGAGCTAACGAGTGTTAATCCACAGGCGAGTCGTGCCTGTGGGAGCTCAGAGGGTCAACTTGCTGCACGCCTAGCCGAGCACGACGACGAGTTTTCTCTCTTATCAATATGCTTGTAGAAAATCCCATATCGCGCGCGCTGAAGATATTACACTTCTCTTCGATCATGTAATCGTGTACATACAATACGTAATTTCGCTCTCCTCTTGTTTCCGAGAAACGTTTCATATAACTTAGCTTTTACGGGATAGTATAACTAACGGTTTCATAGACACGTAAAGGAGAAAGAAAAAAATATACAGGCAAGAAAGGAAAGATTATTTCAATCCTTTTCGCACCTTTGCAGCTTTCTCTTCAATATTTGCCGATAATAAGAACCAACATTAAATTATATTAGAAAACGTGTGAAATGTGTATTGTTAAAAAAATATATGTCGTCTTTCTCGATGGAATCGTTTTCTGGAATTGTTTCTTGATGGAATCGTTTTCTGTCCTATATATCCTTGAACTTTATCGTTAATTTTATCGTTCGAATCCGGATTCGAATCCCGGCTGAGGCAATATTTTCCGCAATAAATTGTTCGCTGATTTAAGATTCTTATTAACATCAGATTATTAATATTTTTTATAGAAATGCTTATTAGCATTAAAAATTAAATTGTTTGTTAATTTAATTTGTGATATTACTACTCTGGTTCTGTTTATGATAGTGTTTCAAGACCGTAAAAGATTTCGACGCGCGATTTGCAATAATCAGATATATAAGTATATAATTTTACACAGAGAAATATTTAAGCACTAAGATCAGCTTCGACTAAAAAATAAGATTTCCCTTTTTTAATTAGATTTATTCTTATCTGTCTATTTCAAATTGTAATTATTTATCATTGAATTAATTTCTGTAATTTAATAAGAATAAGTGTATATATATATATTTTTTTTATCTGTAAAAGTAAATAAAGTTTCAGGATGTTTATAAACCAATTCATAAAGAAAATATATTGAAACGCTTCGTATAATTTCAAGTAATCTTCAGCATAAGCATAACCGAAAATTATTATTTTCAGAGAATTACTTGATAATTCATTAAATCAACTAATTAAATACTTAGCTGTCTATTGGGTACATCGAGTATCAATCTGCAATTAAATCGCGAGTGTATTACAGACCGACAATTCCGACCAATCCGCAATATCCGTTGCAGCAAAATCGAGGATGATAATTCATGAAGTGAATTACGCATTGCGGCCAGGCGTTGTTCGTCTCGCGATCGGTGCATCGACGTTTTCATTTTAATAGAAATTGATTGGCGAAGAGCCGCGAGAACAAGTAGGAAGTTAAGGAGATGAAAGAGAGAGGCAGAGTATAGAAGGGGCGGAAGGGGGGAGGCAAATGCGGCCATGTAATTAGAAATCACGGGGATTTACGGGGCATCGTGCAATAAATCCAAAAAGTAACGGCTAATGGCACGCATATTGACGTATCCATCTGGCTATCGTTCATCTTTCTCACGAGTCCCACACCATGCGCACGCCCCGTATACGCGACGCGCGCCTCGCGGCTACTCCGCGCGAGCGGCTCGCTCTCGCTCGCGCGGAGAAGACGAGACGAAAGAATCGACGCCTCCAGAGTGAACTACGGGGCTTTCTTCTCGCGAGAGGAGGGAGAGGAGACGTCGCGCCGACCATAAGCACGCTTGATTTACGTTAAAAGCCGAGCTGGGTCCGCGTTGAGTCTTTATCGGGTAGGAGTGAGACGATGATGACGGACGATCGGCGATTTGTAGAGGCGATCGGCGAATGCGCGCATATGCGAAACGGATATATGTATGCGCCCGAGCGAATCTGCTGATCATCTGCAACCCGTGGCCGATATTCCGAGTGCACAAAACGTAGCTTTGAGAAGATCGCTTTATGTCGGTAAAAAAATGGCAATCACACAATCGTCTTTCAGATCAGTTCGTTACGTGTGGTATACAATCGTATCAATTATTATTCTTTGATAACGCCTTTAGATGTTATAACTATAAATTTTCGTTATTTATCACATTGGAAATGAAAAATTCCAAATTTTTATTAAAAAATTGAAGTTAATTTAAGATTATCTAAAAAGATAGATTATGTAATAAAAATTAAGATTAACAAAAAAATTAATAGAGATATTTTATTATTTCTTCAGATTTTAAAATTACAGCTCTCTAATTTTCGGCATTAAATAAATAATATTTATTGAAAGACAAATTATTTTATCAGTTGAACTACCATATCGTTCTGTGTACTATCGAATTCTGTCCCATTAATGTCACCATCTATAACAGTAGTGCTGAATATGTTGCACTGCGAGGCGGTAATTCTCCAGCGAGCAGGCAGTCCGGATTAACGTCTTCATTCCGAGAGAAACCCCTCGCTTGCGCATGGTGCACCGGTAATCGATCGGTTATGGTAATTCGAGCGAACGTCGAGTGCGATCGTTAAAAAAGCTGCGCGCCCACTGTTGGTGGTTGCGGTACTCGATGCAGCCACTACGTACTAGCGGCGATAAGTGGCCGCGATGCGTGCAGTTCGATTAACGCAACAACGAGTGCGTGAGCGGTCGTTCGTCGTGCATGAAAAGGGAGAAACCCGCCCACGCGATCTACTTGCGATAGCGGAGGCGATAGGCCGATTCGAGAAATCTATTTTGACGTATTTGTAGAACGATCGACACTTTATCCGTTAGCGTTATAGCTGGACTGTAATCTGTATCATTGTGGTACTTAAATTATTAAAACGTCAGAAATGAATCTCTGCTGTTACACATATTGTGAAGTACTGTTTATGTACAAGTTTAATGTAGCTACGTATCGTTTTTTATCGATGGTTTATTTCTTCTAATATTAATAATACAGTGCAAATGTTGCTTTATCATGATGTATTATAACGTAGTAGTACGTATATGATAGAGTTTTATATAATCTTGTACAACACATTTGTTACAAATAACATAAAGTAAATATACCATACCTGAAATATGTTATTGATACACATTAGAAATCGGTCTTTGAGTATATATTGGCAAATCATGTCGTTATGATTAATTTATCATATCTCAAGAACTGTTTGTAATTATAGGATAGAATATCGTAGAATGATTGAACGATAAATAATAATAATGATAATGAAAGTCACTATGAAAGCTAAAACTAATCTTTAGTTTCACTCATTTGAATTAGCTGATAACTGTAAATTAAACTTTAGACAAGATATTGAGCAATTAATTAGAGTTTCTTATACAGAGAAAAAATAAAAGATTTAAAGTTCAGTTTTTAATATATTTTAAAGCTAAGATCAGCGTGGCTGTTTGCCAGTCATTGCACATTTTTATCGCATTATTGCATAATCAATTAAATAATACCTGTTATTATACGCGGATACCTTTAAAAGTGCTTAAAAATAAATACTATGTGTGTACCTATAAAGCAGATCGAAGCCTTTATCGCGTAATCGTATGTTTCATAAAACTCTACACTTCAATAGGGGAACTTACATTGTATATTTAATTCTTTCAGCTTGTATTTATAATGCAATTTACTTATATTTAAATGCTGTATCTATTAATATAAAAAGGCTTGAAAAATCTTATATTGCATTCAATTTACAAAAATATGAATTTAATTTTTTATACTGTTTCAAATTTTATGAATGTGTGAATTTATAGCAAAGAAGTAGAAAAATATTTAATACACAGATTCTATATTATTTTTTTAAATTATGTAGAGCAGTCGTATTGCTAATCTCTGAATATTTTATTCTTCTGCATAGTAAAATGTATTTCTAATTATAAACTTCTTTCTATCGATTTCTTCAAATATATTTTTATTTACTACTTGTAGGCAATAAATGCGAAGTCAATTATTAATTAACATTCATTATGTTCATCTGTACAACTTTTTTTTATATTATTACGTTCTCAAACACAGATCATCTTTAAGCAATGCTTAAAGGCGTCGGCTTTATTTAATGATCAGTAGTATATAGTTGGGTTACGACCCCGACATCACGATCCGCAATAACACGGATGAAAACGAACTGTTACTCGGCATTATCTATTATGATCACGGAATTGTTTGTAATGTCACTGCTGGTACATTTCACCCCGTAGCTAAGAGACCTTATTCAAAGATGACCTACTCTCCCGAGGTAGATACAACTAAAAGGATGTCATTTAATAATTTATGCCGGATAGGAAGATTGCAATCGACAATCGCTCATCGTAAATCGAATCATGCTCTGTAATCAGCCATGCTCGCCAACATTTTCTGCACCGTTGAGACAATTCATGTTGCGCCATCGTATGTATCTGCTACAATATAAACATGCGAAGAAATAACACGCTATATGCACAGAAAAATTATCTTTTAAAGATTTGCAGCTCTTTAGGATCATCTTTTTTTAGGTGGAAAAATTCAATATTATAATACAATTATGTAAATTTGATGTTACGTGTGCAGTTTTAAAATATTTTTATATAGACAAATTGCTATTCAACTTCCATAATAAATTTCAAATAAGATGATAAATACTGACGAAAATTGTTCTGATTGTTTGTTGCAGGATACTCGGATATCGCCGGGAGGCCGGTTATCGAATTCGAGGACAATGTATCCACGAGGGAAACTCTTTCCGTTAGAGAGACGTCGTCTTTTCTACTCTACCTCGCTCGTCTACCCAGGTACGTATCCATCGTATAATGCATTACTTTGGCGCACGTCGAGATCAGACCATACGCAGTTGCGGGGTACCAATAAATCAATCGGGATTATCGCGAGATCAGTCGCGCGTGCGGGGCCCGCTGAACCATACCATAATTTATGAATTCGATTAGCGGGCGACGCGGCCGCGATAATTTTTACGAAGGGCGTTTTTAACTCGCAAGAAAATTCACACTTTACGGCCGCGGCATACTGGTGCGAGACACCCATTTATTACGCCGGCATCTGTACTCCTCAACGCGGCTGTTGTAGCCGATAATAACTGAAATCATCCGACTCCGAATTGGCAATTTATTAATCCCGGCTGGGCGAGAAGGAAGGAGCGCGTGAGCTTTCCGTTAAATAAACGTGATCGACGCCGATGTCGGTAATAATTATAATTTTCCACCGTCATGAAGTCGCGGGCACGCCCACTATAATCGTCGATACGGAACAGAGTCGCGGCTTGCCGTTCTTTCCAGCTTGACCGCATCGCGTCCTACAAGCTCTCTAACGAAGCTTCTCTAGTTTGTAAGCTATTCAATTAACACGCTTACGACGTGCCTACCGACAGAACGCTTTCTAATATCGGTGCAACGGCGATTAAACACCGTGAGAACCGAATCGGAGCAAATAGATACCTATTCGATTACGAAAATGATTTTTCGCTGAACATCTAATATTCAACGAGATCGTTGTCAATTCATTAATTATTAGTTATTAATTAATTGAAACATTAATACCTAAATTTAGTTAATTAATGAATATATATGTGAGATACGTGCGCAAGAGAAAATATATTATCTATTTGAGGCATTTAATTGAACTTTATTTCAATATGAAAATCACAAAGGATTGAAAAAAAATTATTGAAAAGATTTTATGCCTTTTTTCTGGAAAAAAAATAGTTTCTACATTTATATCATTTATAACTACACTGAATATTTTGTTAGACCATTGAATTATGCAGGCACTTAAACTGATTGCTAGAATGTTAAAATTTTTGCAGCATCGCTCTCATCATGCTCTTTCCTACATAATAATTTTGATAGTCCAGCAAAATTATTTTTAGATTTATATCTAGCTAAATTTTTAAATACTTGAACAAAATCGTCTTTCCTGCGTATCATTTTACTTCAGAGATATACATTCTTTTCATTGCGCATTGGCTTTCAATGCATTTGCGTCTTTCGTTGTTCGTGATAATCGCGCCGTCATTCCGCGATTCTGCGACTGCATTCGCATACTCTCCAGCTCATAAAACACATTACGCATGATAGCCGCGCTGGTATCGGTCATCACGCGGCTTTATGATTTTCCGTGCAACCGGTAACGCCGAACTCTCATGTGTGCTTCGTCGGGAAGCGTACGAGCGGGAGAATAATATCGAGACGGCAGTGGAAAGAACGGAACGGAATACGAAGAGCTAGAAAAGCGCACGCTATTACGCTCGGGGCGTCTCTCGGCAAGAAACACGCCGATCTATCTTTCGGCATCTTCGACGCGAGCGAGCCAGCGTCCGTCGTTTCCGCGTCGGCGACTCTTCCCCGCCGGCCTGGGAAAAAGTGGCGGAAAATTTTCGCGATTTCATCGACGCTGTCTTTCGCCGCGTCATGTCGGTATACCGCCTTTCATCGGGTATCCCGGCGCGAAGTTTAATTCACACAGCTGATCGGCCGTCCCCGTGGGCTTTTCAGATCGCGATATATCTCGATATGCGAGGATAATTAAAGGGGTCTTTCTGGAAAAGCGTTGCGAGATCGCGCTGCCGCTTTCAAACTTCACGAGAATTAATATGAATTTATGAGGAAAGATCGCCGTAACGAGACATATCCTGGCTTGACTGACGATTTCCCGTGTCGATACCGCAAAGCAAAAAGAAAACGCGTTTGCGATACCAAAACTCGCGTAAACGACCTATCGCTCGTGTTCCCAGGACTATCCAGGCCGAAGCGATACTTCTAATTTATCGCGGCCGAGTTATCATCTCGCGTGGCCACAATACGCATTGTTACATGTCGATATCTTTCGTTGCCGGAAGAAAAGCAGGCAGGCACGGGAGCGTGCATTTGCCGCTTGCATACGCGAGCTAATCTCGAGAGGGGCGCCGTAGAATCCGCGACGAAAGCCGACGGTGTCATAATGATCCTCTGAGCGGAACACGATCGCCATAAATCAGCGTGCCGGTTATATACCACGCGGTGTACGGTGCGCGGGATTCATTAGCATTTTTCCGTGGTCGTAGTGGGAAAGCGAGGAACGACGTTGACATAGCGCCTAGCTGGGCTATCGGTGGCAGATTACTCGCGGATAAGCACGGCGGATGCAGATTTATTACGCTACCGAGCAAAACGACGAAACGTCTGGGAACTTGGCGTGAAACTGACCCCGGAATTTCCACGTGCACGTAAACGCATACGCAACTTTACGCTTACCGCGTTATCAGCGTGCTGTGTAATATCTTGACTTGACCAGATACGGCGCGGCGCTCTTTCATCTCATCGCGTAATCTACGAAAAATCGTTTAATCGGATGGATAACGCGTGATTGATGGATAATCGGGAATATGCAACTATTTCAAAATTAGCCGTAGATCTATACTGCGATTCGGGTGTTGGCTGTCGGAATTATATTTACATGTACAAATTTGTGGGATTTCGATACCGGCAAAGTTAAGAAACGTTACTTAAAAATATTTACCTCTCTAAATGCTTTGGAATGAAATTTGAACTAGAGTCTTGAAAAAGAGGCTCAATTTTCAATCTTTAAGAATGAGATTTCACGCTTCAGAGTGAGGTTTACTCTAAAAATTTTAGAGAGTATGGTTGCCACCTCTTCTGACGGAGATCTCACTATCTTGCTGGAGATCGATTATTAAAATTATTATTGTCTTATAATGCGTTCTCTAAAAGGTCATCAAATCTTTTTCATCAGTCGAAGAGCTAAAGATTTATTCAAAAAACTGGAGTCTCCGGCTGAAAACCAGAAAGGGGTGGTGACAATTGTGATGTTTACTCCTAATAATTAATTGATTATTAACATTTGTCTCAAGATAGAAAATTTTCATTTGCATGTTGTTTCCTAGATCCGGCGAAACCTGTCTTGCACGTAGATCAGTAAAATATTAACTGCGCTCTGTGATCACGCCTTAGTTTCACGCGAATTGAAGGTGAAATGGCGAAAGCGTAGTGTGTACCCCGTTATCGCGCATTAAGTGCACTCATCGTGTATGTCCGCAGGTATCGAACGAAGTTTATTGGCTAATTGAAATTCGCTGATAGAAATACGGTGGGTGGCTTGTCGGTTAATCGACCGCGCGTTTCTGTTTTGATTGTACTTCCTGGATTTGCATTTATATTTGCATATATTTGCATAGCTGGTATTATGAGTAAATCTTGCCTATGCTTCGCACAGAACGTATCATTTCATAAGCTTTGATCTTCTTGGTTTCCGAGAGATATCTTGTTTACCGGAGTGCCTGCAATAACGGCTCTTGTTGAGAAAGATATTAACCGTGCAATATATTTTTACTGTTTGCAATCTGGGTCTTTTTTGTCTAAATTTTTTTTACTGTTCAAGGCTTTCAGAAAATGTGGAAAAATTCAGGGATTATTTTTCAATATTTCTCTATTATATTACCGAATAGTTTTTTAAAAAATTTAAATTTGTTAAAAAACCTTTAATCTGACATTTGACAAAAATTGAAAAAGAAAGAGAGTGAAATTTTGCTTGTGCCAAAAAATATCAAGATTGCAGTTGATAGATGAAAGGTTAAAATTTTTACAAGTAACAATTTATTGTTTAATTTAATTTAATTTAGTTATTTAATTTTTTTTAATTCTTTGAATGTATTCTCGAAATAATTGATAAAATTGCAGCATCATGTATCTTTGCACGTGCTAAGTGAATTTTAAACTGTTATCGAACAATGTCAAAAGAAGATGATCAATTGGTGTTTATTATAAGAGATAAGTTGATGGCAAACGATAAAATCTGCGATCTTTAGAATCTACACGTGTAACGGGTCCATGCAACTTTCTTAATTCGAGATTGTCATAGTGTGAAGTAACAAGTCATGTTTCACCGCAGTGGCTTTTGCAGTGGCCGTCTTGAAAGCTTATATCTCACACGGGAGAAATATATTAAGCGTCAAGCGAGACTCCCGCGGTTTGCGTTACGCGTAATAACTTGATTGGTCGCGGTGAAAGGTCGAATCACCAAAAGTAATTCGCGAATGCATCGCCGGGCGAAATTGACCTCGACTCGTCTTTCACCGTTAACTCGCATCGCCGGTTTGTCCGGCGATGAATCGGAGCTTTGATCGTTATATTAAGGAGGAGGGTGAGAAATTGACTGACGGATACCCGCGCGAAAATGTATGCCGTGTAAGTGCATTCGTGACGATGCGTCTTATTAACGCAATTTTATTTGTTCGTAAACTTGTAATACTAATTATACGTGTCGAAATAAAAAAAAAGTATCTAGACAATTTTTCCTCTTTCCTTCTCGAAAAACGCATGTAATTGAGATAATCCGACAAAGACAAGAAACTCATTTCTCACTCCTCGTTTCTCACCTCTTTACTGTCGAAATAAGATGCACTTAAATTATCCAAACAAAAATCTGATTATAAATACAGGGTGTTTCAAAAGAGAAGGACAATTGCTCGAGAGATAATTAGAATTAAAAAACGAGAAAAAAGATTATATGAACATGATAGGTCCGGAAATGCTTCACTGAAAAAAATGTCTGGTTGGATTAATTGGAATTTTGGTTGAAAATGAACGAATCAATTTTTTAGAATTTTATTTGAGGTAATCGGAATTCTGATTAATATAATCAGAATTTTCTGATTCGTCCATTTTCAATCAAATATTTTTCTTGTCAGTATTGTTTTCAAATTATTGCCATTTTTATGTTAAAAATTGAAATTGCTTTGCTTTTGAACTTTATCAGGATTGAAAAAAGAGATGGCTTTTATGAGTTTTATAACATAATTTAAATGAAATAAAAGTTGCGGATGGTATCCCTTGTCCCTACATGAAGGGTACAGCCCACTTAGTATTTCTTGACAAAGATCAGAACAGAAAACAACGCATTCCAGACCTACCAATCATTCATGTTCATATCAACTTTTTTTTTATTTTGGAGTTCCCAATCATCTCCTGAGCAATTGATCTCTACTTTTGGAACACCATGTAAATATACATACTGCTTTCACTCACATGATCTTACGTTACGACTCGCACGATCACTTGCGAGAATATCGATGAAGCCAGTAGCGCGATATCGGTGTTCACTGCAACCAGATATACCGCGACTAATAATTAATAGACGATCGCGCGAGTAAACGGTAAGCCGAGTAACATCCCGGTGGCTGGCAACCCGTCGCGTATATATCGTGTATCACGTGGGATGGAGAGTCACGAGCGGCAGATCGCAGGACGATAGGATCGCGGGGGATCTCTCGTTTGATCCAGTTGTGCACCTGACCGCATTTCCGCATGAGTTATGGACGCGCATCAATCCTTTTATCCCTCCCTTCCTCTCGAGAAACTGACGTGATCGTTGGCTCTTCCTGCCCTCCCACCGACACGAGCCACCCTCGTTTCTGGCGATGGTTAACGGTAACGACTTCGGCGGAACGTCCCTCATTGCTATCGCGCTCGTTTTTCCCTGCGGGACAAAGATCAGCTGCAGTTTACCGACCCACTTTTAAGATCGTATCTGGTATCCGAGAGCTTTACCTTTTTTCTGGCCACCGCCAACTTTTCGTCCTTCCCTAATTTGCTCTCCTCTTATTTTTTTCTACCTATTGTCTTCTCCATGGACCACCATGATGGTCAATGTTCCTCCATTTTTTTAGTCGTAAAGTTCTTAGTGTTATTGATAGATATTTATGTTTCTTGACATTTTTGAGTGCATAATTCAAGCATTCCATTTCGACCTTCGAAGTTTGTCGATAGTGAAGAGGAAACAAGGGTTTTGTTTTTTGTCGAATTACCTGAATTATTTAGATTGAATTATTTTGTGTTCTTACTTGTAATTAATAAAGCTCAAAGAATTGAAATTTTTAAGAATAAATACATTAATTGATCTACCGGTTTTATAATGTTTTACGTATAATAGTACAAGTTCAAAATAATTAACAGAAACGAAATAAATTTTGAGTGAAAACACGGTCCGAAACTTTTATTACTCTAATCATATGTTTTTACGGAAATTATGGTCCATTGATTCTTCATGTACATTCACTTAAATTTATTTACGTATAAGATATGATCCCGGCTGCATATATGTCCTTTTTTATTAGGCATAAAGATTTATTATTTTTTAATGGCGAAATATATCATTATGGCTTCTTTTATTTTCTCGACGGGAAGAGTCACGTGAGTTTTGCGCAACGAATTCTTGGTCGCGGTGCGATTAACGTCGTAAAACAATCATGTAACGTTTAAATGCCGGCGGTCTTTACATACTCGTTAAAGCACTATTAGCAGCATTAGAACAGTATTAAGAATATAGGTCTCCTCGTTTGTAGTGTCAGTTCACACGATCCGCTGCCATCCGCGGATGAATGCTCTACTTACGTCGAGCTCGACTTCTCGACTTTCTACGAGTTCGTCGTCCCTTTAAGGTTCCGAAATTCGATTATTCGTGATTATTGCTATCGATATGTAAATTTTACGTACAAGGAAATAGGTACTACTTATTATTAATTAATGCAATACAAGTTTCTCGTATATTTCACGCTTTCAATGATAAGAGATATTTATAATCTAGATCTTATTATATAAACACAAATGACATAATTATGAACTTAAAAGAAAAGAAAGTATAAACACACTATCAAATTCAATCTTGAAATAGAATATGTAGTCCAATCGTATGTGTATCTCCTCATATACTTAAATAAAATATATAATACAAAACCGCTTCAAAATTGAAATCACACTCCCAGTTATTTATAATATTGATCACCAAGGAGTCCAAACTGATATATAAATAGAATTTTTAAAAGCTTGCTTCCGCTTGTAACTTTTAGCAAATTGGACCCATTGAAAACATATCTTAACATTCAATGTTCACTTGCACATAAAATTCATGTATCAATAGCATTCTAAGGTTAACTATTTCAGTATGATTTATCACGATTGATACTTAATATAAATTAACAAAAAGTGATATATAGAAATTTCTCTTTCAAATGAAAAAAATATTTTTTATATATATACATATTTATAATCAGTGATGACATGTCGTTTCCTGTTTTAATTTATCCTCAGATTATGTAGAAACATAATAACAAATCAACTCTCCTCAAAGATTAGATATTTACCGGAGGAACACAGTTCTGTCGAATTGAGTGTCTAAATACCAATAGTTTTAGCCACGTATGTACTGTCCCTCGCGGTGATCATCGTTGCCGAAGGTATCGCGGCCGACGACGTACTAACGCTAACTATTACATTTATCTAAACTTTATGGCTCGTGACTAAGCATCAGAATGAAGCTTCGGCATCCTGTAGGCTTAATCGAATTCACCGTGGCAGGGAAAAGCGGTTTCTCGAAGTTACAGCAGTTAGATATTTCTAATATAATTCACGTTTGTTCGGTACTGTTTCCGGG